>NC_072006.2:62173815-62474210 GCF_028885655.2 Pongo abelii
GGCTGGGAGGTGAGGACTCTGGTCTGAGGAGCGGGCTCAGGAGCTGCTGCACTCCAAGCCCCACTGGTCCCAGTGATTTCATGCATGACCCAGGCACACCCAGGACCTGGGTTGGGACAGAGGAGTGATGCTTTAAGACTTGCTGTCAGCAGGTGGGTGGGCTGTGCTGGGGTGGGAAGAAGACAGCATACCAGCTTCCTCCCCCATAGCTGATGTAGAAAGAATGAGGCCCCTGGGCCCCCCTCACCAAAGGCGAGACCTTCCTCAGCAAAGCCTGCCCCTGAGCCAGACAAATGGTAGCTTCCAGACCAGCCCTGAACAGGAGAAATGACAATCGCTAACCCCAGATTTTACTCTCTTCTGTGTATTTATTCCAGTTAGTTCATGCTCCTAACTGGCACCTTCCAGCAGTATTCAATGTTTGATGTGACTCTTTGTTGTTAGGTGTTCCTTCAAAAGACATATTGTTGTTTTGTCTGTGCATGTGTTTTACTCTATGGGACCGACAGATGTGACATAGATCTCATTGTTTCTTCTCTTTTCTCACTCAACATCACGTCTTAAAGCATATCCATGTTGCTGTGTGTACACTGGGTCCATTGCATCTCAGCAGTCTAGGGGGTTCATCTCCCAGAGATGGCTGGCCAGGGTGTCTCCAGGACCCACAGCACATGCAGGTGTGTGATGCACATTCTCAGACACATCTACCTCTGGAAGTGAGTATGGTTTATTGGGCATAGAGGCCCAGAAGTCAGAGCTGCTAGAATGCCAGAAAATCTACTAGATCCTACAACTCCCTGGGCAGAGCCCAAGAACTCCTACATCCGTACACGCCCTTCCAATCTCTGGCAATAACTATCTTTTAAATTCTTGTCAGTTATTGTTTCATTTGCATATCTCTGACTACTAATGAATTTAACAACTTTCATATGTTTATCAGCTCTTTAGGTTTCCTTGTCTGTAAATTTGCCTGTTCATATCTTTCGTCCATTTTCCCGATGGGGTTCCTCTCTTTTTTTTGTTTATGTGCCAGGGTTCTTGATATAATCCACATATTACTCCCCTGGTGGTTTTAGATATTATAAATATCTTTTCTCAGGTTATCATTGTTCTGTTAATTTTGTCCAAGGTATCTTTTGTCAGCTGATGAAGCAGAAATTCTCAGTTTTGATGTAATTAAATGAATCAGGTTTTGGCTTTATGGTTTGTGCTCTTGAAATTTTGTTTCATAAACCATTCTCAATGTCTAGGTCACAAAGCTATTATCCCCATTTTCTTGCATGCTTACATTTGGTTTTTCCTTTTAAGTAAGGTCTTTGATTTCTATGGAGTCCACCTGATGTGTTGTATTAGGCAGGTACATGCCTATTTTTCTTTAGCTCTCAAGCCCGTTATCCAACATCTATAAAATGACCCTTGTTTCTCCATAGATTTCTGGCCCCTGCATCACCACATCTTGAGTCCCTGTCAGTACATGGGACTTTCTCTGCCGTGCTGCTTTGGTCTATGTGTCTGTCCTTGTATTAGTACTGCATGGTTTTTCCAACTGTGTCTTTGTAGTGGGTGTTACAGGGCAAGAGGCACTTGGGGTACCCTAGTCCTGGCCCTGGGGAAGACTCCTTTTTACTCTCCTTTTGCAAGGTGGGTTTAGCTCTTCTTCATGGATTATTATTCTTCCATCTAAATGAATGTTAGTTTCATCAAAATCAAACTTGGTAAGTTTGATTAAAGTTGCATTGAATTTATAGGTTCAACATATGAATCAGAGCAAGATACATTTGTTTATTCAAGTCGTCTTTTATTCAAATTAAATTTTTTTCTACATAGCGCTCTTTTGTGCTCTTGGTGAAATAAACTCTTAGAAATGTTCTAGTTTTGATTGCTCTTGCAAAAGTTATCTTCCTTTTAAAAATGTGTCTAAAATTATTTTTAATTAAATAATAATTGTGTCTATTTGTGGGGTACAAAGTGATGTTTTGATCTATGTATACACTGTAGAAAGATTCAGTCAAGCTAATCAATATATTCATCATCTCACCAACTTATCTTTTTTGTAGCGAGAACATTTAAAAATCTATCCTTTCACCAATTTTGAAATATACAGCACATAGGTATTAACTCTGATCACCATCCAGTGCAATAGATCACTAAAACTTACTCCCTGAGTCTAACTGAAACTTTGGGCTCTTTAATCAACATCTTTCCATTCCTCTCTGTGAATCCCAATCTTTCTGTTTCTTTGAGATCCACTTTTTTAGATTTCGCACATAAGTGAGATCATTACAGTATTTGTCTTTCTGTGCCTGGCTTATTTCACTTAGCATATTCCTCCAGTTCCATCCATGTTGTTGCAAATGACAAAATTTCAATTTTTTTTTTTTTTTTTTAGACCAGGTCTTGCTCTGTTGCCCAGCAGGCTGGAGTGCAGTGGCATGATCTTGGCTCACTGCTACCTCCGCCTCCCAGGTTCAAGTGATCCTCCTGCCTTAGCCCCCCTAGTAGCTGGGATTACAGGCATGCGCCACCATGGCTGGCTAATTTTTGTATTTTTAGTAGAGATGGGGCTTCACCATGTTGGGCAGGCTGGTCTCGAACTCCTGACCTCAGGTGATCCACCCGCCTTGGCCTCCCAAAGTGCTGGGATTACAGGCATGAGTCACCACGCCTGGCCAATTTCCTTCTTTTAAAAGGCTGATGAGTATTCCATTGCATATATATACCACATTTTCTTTATGCATTCATCCATTGACGGACACTTAGATTGCTTCCATTTCTTAGCTATTGCAAATAATGCTGAAATGAACATGAGAGTGTAGATTTCTCTTCAATATACATATTGATTTCAATTCTTCTGGATATATACACAGAGGTGGGATTGCTGGATCATGTAGTAATTCTATTTTTAGCTTTTTGAGGAACCTCCACGCTACTTTACAAAATGGCTGTACAAATTTACATTCCCACCAACATTGTACAAGTGTTCTCTTTTCTCTGCATCCTCACTAGCACTTGTTCCCATTTGTCTTTTTGATACTAGCCATTCTAACAGGTGTGAGGTGGTATCTCATTGTGGTTTTAATTTGCATTTCCCTGATGATATGACATGTTGAGCATTTTTTCCTGTATCTGTTGGCCATTCTATCTCTGACCAACATTGTGAAACCCCATCTCTACTAAAAACACAAAAATGAGCTGAGTGTGGTGGTGCCTGCCTGTAATCCCAGCTACTCAGGGGGCTGAGGCAGGAGAATCGCTTGAACCCAGGAGGCGAAGGTTGCGGTGAGCCGAGATCATGCCACTGCACTCCAGCCTGGGCAATAGAGTAAGACTCCATTTCAAAAAACAAAACAAAACAAAAATCAAGTTATTTGTTTTATTGCTATTGAATTGTTTGAGTTCCTTAGATATTTTGAATATCTTATCAAAATAAGATATTTAAACCCTTATCAGATGTATGGCTTGGCCATTTTTCTTTTAATCTGCGCATTATCTCTTTACTCTGTTGTGTCCTTTGCTTTGCAGAAATTTTTTAGTTTGTTGTAATCCCATTTGTCTATTTCTGGTTTTGTTGCCTGTGCTTCTGAAGTCCTGTTCAAGAAATTATTGCCCAGACCAATGTTGTGAAGCTTTCCTCTATGCTTTCTTCTGGTAGCTTTATGGTTTCAGGTCTTATATTTAGATATTTTAGCAATTTTGAGTTGATTTTTGTCTATGTTGTGAGATAAGGGCCCAATTTCATAGAAAGATATCTTTCCTAAAATTTTATTTTCTAGTTCAATACTAGAAAGTGTAGAGCAGTGCTTTTGAGTTTTATCAGTCGATCTTGCTTCTGGCATTTCTGCTGCTTTCTGTTATCAGTTGGATATTGGGGTGTTGTTCTGTGCCTGACACTGTGCTGGCCCCTTTCAGATTGCCTCCACACCCTGAACCCAATAGATAGGAGTATGTCTGGGGGAGCTGTCTACACCAGCAAGAACACCTCCAGATAAAGGAGAACAGAATTTGTTATTGAGTGCACTCAAGCTGGAGTGTCTTTGTGCAAAAAAATCCATAGATCTGATTGTCGTTTAGAGAAATGAAGAGGTGGGGGTGTCTGCTCAGCTAGAAAGGGCTGGAGGCAACTTGGGTAAACTCTCACTTGAGTTTAACTTGCTTAATAAATGGCCCCTACCCTCAAATCCCAAAGAGATCATTCTACATGTGCTCCCATGCTAACATGTAGATTTCCTTAAACATTTAGGTCCTCAGTTCACCTGGAGTCCACCTGTGTGCAGTTTAAGCAGGTACACCATTGTATTCTTTATATAGGGAGATGGTTTTCCTAACATCATGTACAAAACTTGGGGTCCCTGTTTGTTTTCCCCACCCTACCTCAGGTGAGGGTTTGAGACAGATTTTTCACCTGTGCAGGTAGCATTTCCCCAGACTGTCGGCTCCAGGCAGGACCCACATATTGTTTATTTACCTTTGGAGACTGGAAGCTCCATGGGGCAGGGCTCTTGTCTGTTCTGCCTATCACATCCCACTGCATTCCTCAGCACCTTCCAGGCAGCCCTGGCAGGTGATTGGTGCTTTATGAATGCTTGGTAAATAGATGAGTGAATGAATAAATGAGGGAACAAAAGGATGAGTGGAGAGTCCCTGTGCCTGGCACACAGTAAGTGCCTTGTAAATGCTTATCGCTTGCCCATTTAAGCTCCAGTCTCCCCATGTGTGATTTGCAAAAAGAGATCTGTCTCTCTCCTCCCTCCGTGGGACCAGCTGAGGTTATGGGGGCAAAGGGGCTTTGGAACATGCAAAGTGCAAACTCGTGACCGTGTTCTTGAGTTCTGGGTCCATTCTTGAAGCCACGTATGGCCTCACCCCTGGGGGTGCCTGCAGAGCTCACCTGCAGATTTGTTACTCGTAAGTGTCGTACACCAAGAGGGACAACAGCAGCCCCATCTTTCTGCTGCTTTTGCAGCTGATGTAAGCACAAGAAACTCAGGTGAAAAAAATGACAAAGCACTCGAGATCAGCCACAAAACCCAAGTCAGGGCTTTATTTGATCTGTAATGGGAAGGAAAAAAAATCCCCAAACTTTTGTGAGGATAGGAAGACCAAATAGTAAGAAATAAAACCAGCACTTTGGCGTTACTCAGTTGAAAAGGACGCTTAAGCCCACACTCTCATGAAGAGACCTTCACATTCCAAAGGCAAGCAGCTGATTCCCGCCCACGCCAAGACCACTTCCTCTAGAAATTTTGGTTGCCTGTAGGATGGAAAAATCATCTCCTGGTTTCTGGTCTGACAGCAGTGAGAACATACAACCCTATGACTGCCCCCAGTTGCTGAGAAGTGCCGGATAATGCCCCTCTTCTCTTCTTTCCAGCAAGATGGCCCAGCTGAGGTCTTCATAGCCCAGTCTGGGACTCAGGTCCAGGCAGGAGAAAGGTTCACAGGGAAGCAGCTGTTCATTTGGCAAAAAAGGCTCCTGGAGGAAACACTGATGTTAAATTGCAACAGGGAAACAATGCAGGGGATAGGTGTGTTCTGGCAAGAGAAGGGCTGCAAGGAAGGAGTGTGCTGCCTCTGAGGGTGCAGGAGCACAGCCAGCTGCACAGGGGCCCAGAAGACGACTGCTCCTGAAACTGTCCTGGGCTGTAAGAATGCCTGTCCCCAACAACAGAAATCAAATCAGGACACTTGCAGCTAGTCTCCACCCATCTGATCATCCCTGTATCTACCTATTCGCCCATCTACCCATCTATCCACCGACCCATCCACCTATCATCCATCTATCCATCCAGCCATCCATCTACCCATCCATCCACCCACCCACCCACTTATCTATCCATCCATCCATCCATCCATCCACCTATTTGTCCATCCATCCACCTATTCGTCTATCCATCCATTCATCCATCCATCCATCCATCCATCCACCTATTCATCCATCCATCCACCTATCAATCCATTCATCCACTTATCCATCCATCCACCCACCCATCCATCCATCCATCCATTCACCTATTCATCCATCCATCCACCTATCGATCCATCCATCCATCCATCCATCCATCCATCCATCCATCCATTTATCCACCCATCCATTTATCAATCCATCAATTTGCCCAGCCTCCTGCCTGTGCATTCATCTATCTATCCACATGCCCATCCTTTCTTTCATCCATCTTTTTACCCATCCTTTCACCTATCCAACTGTTGATCCAGACATTCATCAGTTTGTCTGTCTGTCCATTCATTCATCCATCCACCTAACTACTGATTTATCCATTCATCCACTCATCTGTTTGGTTTGAGCTTCCCTAGAAAATAATGATGATGATGATGGTGAAGATGGTGACGGTGATGGTGATAATTATAGTGATGATATGGATGATATATTATATGTGATGTGTGATAGTGCTGATATGGATGGAGGGAAGATTCTAGGGTGAGGCTGTCCAGGTTGGTTCTGGCTCTCTTGTACCAGTGAGGTGACTTTGGGCAGTCACTTCTTTTTTCTGGGCCCTGGTTTCCCTAACTGTGAATTGCAGCTAATCTTTGTAACTGACTCCCAGGGTTGTTTGTGAGGAAATGATGAGCTAGCACATGTGATGTATGGTGTATACATTCAGTAAATGTGTTTGGATAAATAAATTAGTGCCCCCAGCCACTGAGTGAAGTTAAAGGATAAATCAGTAATTGTGGTCACTTTTGGAGTAGCGAATGAGAGAGGAGCTTAACAACTCATTCATTCATTTACACATTTACTTACACATTCATTCAACAAGTGCTGAGGCTGACTGTTGCCAGGCCCTGTCTTAAATATTGGGGACACAGATGAGAAAGGGCTGTACCCTCATGGAGCTTCCCACCTGGTAGGGCAGGCAGGTGAGGTGGTGAGCAGCTGGTGCTCATCCAGATAATAACGGCATTGGCAAATATAAGAGAGAAGCAATGCCTGGGGCAGACCGGGGTGTGGGAGAAAGCAAGGGGGGCTTCACAGAGGAGGTGGCATCTGAGTGTATGTGAAAGTTACCTAAGAGGTGACCAGGCTGTGTGTTGGAAGGGGTGCTCCAAGCAGAGAAAACCATGCAGTCAAGGGGGCGCTGGTGATGAGAGACATCTGAGTGACCTCAGACATGTGGCATCACCCTGGTCCACGAGGTTCATAAGCCCCCTTCTTCGGGGTTCTCAGAAGTAAATATAAAATGTTTAGAGCAGAAAAATTTCTCATCCATGGTAGCTAAAGTCATTTTTAAAAATAAGAAAAAGAAGTTCATTGAAGAACCTTCTGGGTGTGGAGAGAAAACTAACAACAACTCTGAGGTGACATAAAACCCACAGGCTTATTTACCAGCTTGAACCAACTTGAACTTTCCCAGGTTCCAACAGAGAGGGTTGGAAGGCACTCCCTGGAGCCTCCTTCCCCATCCCCAGCTGGCCTGCTGGGCGCATCCTGCCCAGTGCTCCTCATACCTTCCTTCCTGAGCTCCACCCAGGCCCAGCCTCCATGCCTTTTCCTTAGCTGAAATGCACACTCCCTTCCCCATTCCCCAAAGCCGCCTTGCCCAGGAAGTCCTCTGGATTAATCAAGACAATTTGTCTGCACACAGCAGAAACCCAGTTGCTCAATCGCCACCACCTGTAGCTAGCAGGTCCCTGGGGTAGCGTGAAAGACTGAAGGGTACCTGTGGTGATCAGACCCTCAGGGACTGGAGCCGGGGTGGTGTGGCAAGCTTGCTCTCACTATCGCTGTCTTTTCTGAGGGCCACGTTCTCTCCTGCTGCTGACAGACTTGTCCACAGTGCAGGGAACCCAGCAGCCACTGCTCTGTCAGCCCCAGTGACTCTGACGTGTGGATGCGGATGGGTCCCACTCAGTCCCCATGTCCAGTCATGGACCAATTGTTGCTGCCAGGGAGCTGGGGCCTCTGGCTGAGCTGACTTGGGTCCTCACCTCAAGAGCTGTCTTGGGTTGGGTTTCCTCAGAAGCGGGTTCTAGGAGGAGGATTTGAGTGGAAGTAAGATATGGGAAGGTGAACCCCGAAAGCACGGCTGGGATCGGAGGATGTAAGGCAGGAAGGGCAGGCAGGACGGGGCGTGCCCTCAGCCAGTCCCTTGGTGGCCAGCTGGGTGGGCTCCCTCCTTCCAGGGAGCACTGGGGACTGTGTGGAACACAGCACACACACCACAGAGTGACCCGGCAAGGGGCGAGGGAGCCAGGGTGCTCACCCCCACCCCACCTCCTGCATAAGGGCAGATGAAGGGTGCCAGCCAGAGGGCAGAGAGGGCCCTGATGGTCAGGGGGACAGCGTCTCTCACGGAGGGGCTGCTGACAGCTGGACAGAAAGCCAGAGGGTGCAGAAAGGGCCATGGCCAGGGGCTGAGGGTGAGTCCCCGAGAGCCTGGGCTGTCCTGGGTTCTTTCCAGGAGGAGAGCAGGTGGCCCCAGGTGACAGGCTCCTGGCCAATGAAAAGTACCCCCCTCAGTCCCCTGAGTTCCTCTGTGGGGCTGAGCTCCAGTAGCCCATGGGCATAGCCCCGGGGGATAAGGTGCCTTGACTGGCCTCCTTTCCTTCCCCGTCACCTCCCCACCCTCCTACTGCTGCACTCTGGTGTTGATTCTCAAATACACCACTGTAGTTGCACTTGAGTTTTGTCTCAGGATCTGTTGCTGGGGAACCCCAAACAAGACAGTGCTCCCTAAATCCCCTCTGGGCTCGGGATAGTACTATTCTGAGTGGACCCTGAGATCTTGCTTTGAAGAGCTTGGGAATACCCTTTGTAGGAAAGAAAGGAACTAACATTTGCCCACCATGGGTAAGAGAGCCAGCAGGCCTATCACCTTTGCTCCTTATGCAATGACCCTGGGAAGTCAGTGCCATTATGAGCCCCTTTTTATAGATGAGAAAACAGAGGCTCAGAGAGAGTGGGACCTTGCTGAGCTCACACAGCTACCAAGTGACTAGGGCAGGCAGGACTTCAGCCTGGGCTCAGTGACTCTCCAGCAGTTGGGATAACGATGTTTTCCTCATCTCCAGGACTCATCTCTAGGACTCATCACTGGGGAAAACCAATTCCCTTTGATGACATGCTGGGCTGAGCTTTGCAGCTCTTGTTTTTGGGGGCAGAGCTTGGGGCAGGAGGGAGCGAGGATGTTTGCTGCAGAAACAGAAAGCTGGGGACCTGGTCCAGTCACTGGCTCAAAGCAAGTGAGTCCAGTGGGAGACTGAGGTCTGGAGAAGGCTCCACATTCTTTCCTTGCTCCCTCTTCCCCTTTCTTAAATATGTAGCCCATTCATTCATTCATTGATGGGGCACCTGCCAGCCCCCAGGCAATGTGCTGGGGCGTGGTGTGAGTCTGACAACCCACACTGATCTCATGGGCTTATGTCACAGTGGGTGAAACAAACAGGCTAAACTAATTACAGGTTGAGGTAAGTGCTTTGCAGGAAACAAACAAGCAAATATGTGTTTGTTGCGGGGAGGGGGCCATCTTTAGAGAGCAGAGTGTGGGAAGGAGATGAGGATCAAACAGTTCTGAAGACACCTGTGGAAAAACTGCTCATTCAGTGGCATCAGCAGGTGCAAAGGTCCTGAGGTGGTAAGGTTCTCAGCACCTACAATGAGCCAAGAGAAGGTCTGGCTGGCAGTAGTGCACAGTCAAGGTTAGGGCATGTAGAACGGGTCATCTCGGTACCCACAATGGCCCCACAGAGCCTCTGTCTCCATCTCCCCACTGCAGGGAGCCATTTTTCCTTGGGAACCTGGTTCAAAAATTTCCCAAAATATTGTTCACATTCAACAAAAAGAAGCCATCTGGCTGCCAAGCAAGAAGATGGGGACTGTCTGCCAGTTATCAACTGGAGATAATTAAATCATGGTTTTGCATCAGGCCCCTCAGGACCAGGCACGCTTTCTCCTCCCCATTGAAGGTTTGCTGCCAGCAAAGTAGAGAACGAAGTGGGTTTGTACCCCGGAGAGAGAAGGGAAAGCTGAATACTCCTCATCAGAGAAAAGCAAAAGAATCAGGAGCAAGAGCCCATCCGCAGGCCTTGAGTGGATTTCCTGATATGCGGGAGGATGTTGTCAGCCACCAAGGATGGGAGGTACTCTCGGGGTGGGACTTGACGCTGAGAGTCCTTGCCCTGACCACTGCTGGCCTCCTAGAACAGTTGGCTCCCAAGGTCTGGGAGGCCCTTGGCAGTTGCCACAGCCACTGTCTTCTTGAAAGACATGGTGGACATGAGCTAAGGGCTTTGTGCATGTGGTCTCATCTCATACCCCAAAGATGTCTCAGGGGAAATGTTAGGCCATTTTACAGTGAGGAAACTGAGGTTCAGAAAAGTCACAGGGTAAATACTAAAGCCAAGGTGCAAACCCTGATTTTGCCAGCAGCAGACTCAGGCTCTGGTCTTCTCTGTGATTTTCTCCTGTGTTTTCAAAATAAAGATAGGAGGCTGTGTAGTGGCTCCTGCCTGTAATCCCAGCACTTTAGGAGCCTGAGGCAGGAGGATTGCTTGAGGACAGAAGTTCCAGACCAGCCTGGGTAACATAGCGAGACCCCATCTCTACAAAAATAAAAAAAAATTAGCCAGGTATGGTGGCCCGTGCCTGTACTTCCAGCTAATGGGAAGCCTGAGGAAGGAGGATTACTTGAGTGATAGCAGTGAGCTATGATCATGCCACTGTGCTCCAGCCTGGGTGACAGAGTCAGACCTCGTTTCAGAGGAAAAAAAATAATGACAGGATCCCTGGGCTCTGGGTAGGGCTTGATGCTTAGCCCAGCTGAGCCCAGTGAGTGCCAGCCCTATTATGGTTTATTTACCCATCCCTGCCAACTTCCTCTGTGAGTTGCTGGGAGCAATTCCATTGAAAAATAAGACTGGGGTGTCTCCCAAGCACAATATATGTGTGTGTGTTGGGGGGGGGGGGGATGGGGGCAGGGGAGCAGGGGGAGTTCAGGAATGGCTTGATCAAACTTCCAGAGACTGCGGCCCCACCCTCCTTGGTCTCCCTTTCTGGTTCTATCATTGGTATCCTGAAGGGACACTCCTTGGAGTCTGCTTTTTGATGTTCAGTGTCACATCACATGCAGTGACGGTGTAATGGAATACAGGCAAGGCTTGGAGTCCTGCTGCCTTGGAACCACACCTGGTTTCAAATCCCAACAGCTACTTCCTGGCTTTATGACCTTGGGGCAGTGACTTTACCTCTCCTAGCCTTGGTTTGCTCATCCATAAAATGGGGCAAACATCAGTCCCAGGGATGTTGTGAGAACGCTATGCATGATCTTGCAGACTTGTCTGCTCAGGGTCTGGAAGGTGGTGAGACCCAATGAAAAGGAAGCTGTCATGACTGTGCCGAACCCCGACCCCACCGCAAGCACCGGCTGGGGTTACTGTGGCCGATCCCGACACAGACAGGCATGGGGGACTTTCCTACTGAGGCCAAGCCCTACACCAGGATGGCTTACTGGGTTTGTGAGCACAAAATGTAACTGTGGGGACCTATTTAAAAAATTATGGGGACTTTCAAAACAGTGACAACCAAGCATTAAGCCAAAGGCAGGGCCCTTCTGAGCTCAAGGGCCTTCCGGGCTGTCCCCCACGACGCGGGCTCTACCACACCCAGCTAGGAACCGGAACTGTTATGACCATGCATCTTCTTTGGTGACGTGCATGTTCCAAATGTTTTGCCCAGTTTTCGCAAACTGGTTGTCTGTCTTTTTCTCACTGATTTGTTGGAATCCTTTCATGTATTCTGAATGAGTCCTTTGACGGCGGATTTTGTTGTTGTTTTTTAAATGCAGACTCAAAAAGGATGAGCAAAAGAAAGGGAAAGTGGGAAATTATGACAACAAGATTTTAGGACTTTTCAAGCGGAAGACGTGGCCGCTCGGTGAGGTGTAGAAAAGAAGGTGCTCCCGTGCCTCTTCTGTCTGGGGCGGGGGATGAGGCGTTTGAGGCTTAGGAAGTGGGGTCAGGTTCAATTCTCCACACCTCTTCCTGGCCCAGAGCTTCAGCCTGGACTTCACCCACCTCAGATTGCCTTTCCTGGCTGCGGAGTCAGAATCGCGCCTCTTCAGGAGGATGAAGGAACTCAGCCGAGGACTTGCCTGTACCCTTTTGTCCCCAGTGGGCAGCCTCAGTAGCAGAATTCCAGGGGTGTGTTTGGAGGGGACCAGTGGGGTGGAAGGAGCTCTGACCTGGGAGTCTGTGCCCAACTTTCCTGCAGGCTGGGTGGGCTCCGTGAGTCAAGGCATGCAGCTCCTCTGGGCATGTTTCCTTGGAGTTCAGGGCAGGGTTGCTCCAGCCTTCCTCCTCCCCCAGGGGAGAGTGATGGGCAGATTCAGGAGGAGCCCAGGGCTGCACCCACCCCCTCAAGAGATGACCCTGGAAGGCTGTTCTGCAGGCTCCTACCCCGGCCCTCCAGGTGAGGAAAGTGGTGGGGCCTGCAGGGTTTGAAAGGGCCCAAGTCTTTAAATGGGCCCACTTCCCAGAGAGCCCTGGCCTCCCCCTCACCCGTGGGAGGTACAGGAGGAAAGAAAAAGCTAAAATCATGGGTCTGGAGGAGTGAATGGAGAACCAGACAAAATGAACCCATTGGCCCTGGAGAGCAGGACGGCTGCGGCTTTGGGGCTTGTGTCTGCAAACATCTGCCCCTTCCCAGACACCCAGGCTGGGGTGAAATGGGCCTGATTGGGAGGGGTGCTTCACTCACCCTGTGAAATCATCAAGAGTGAGAACAGTCACCAGCCACGTGCTTCCCAGCAACCATCACCCGGATGCCCCTCAAGCCTGCGGGGGTCTGAAGGGAGGGGACTCCAAGACCCAGCAGCAGGGGGTGAAGGAGGGGGATAGAGGGTGGGGTAGGTGGGGTGGAGAGGAGGGGATGGAGGATGGGGGTGGGGTGGGGAGGGATAGGGGTAGAGAGGAGGGGATGGAGGGTGGGGTGTGGGGTGGAGAGGAGGGGATGGAGGGTGGGATGAGAGGGTGGAGAGGAGGGGATGGAGGGTGGGATGGGAGGGGTGGAGAGGAATAGCGGGGTGGGTGGAGAGGAAGGGATGGAGGGTGGGTAGAGGGGTGGAGAGGGATGGGGTGGGTGGAGAGGAAGGGATGGAGGGTGGGTAGGAGGGGTGGAGAGGGATGGGGTGGGTGGACGCAGGAGTGGAGGGGGGAGTGGAGGTGGGGAGGTGGGGTAGGGTGAGACAAGGTGTGGGTGGATGGAGAACATGTGGGGTAGGGCAGGCTGAGGGGCAGTGACACAGCACGCTCCACTCTTTCCTTCAGCTAGGCCTGCCCCTGGTCCCCCCTTGTCCCCTGAGCAGACCCCACCCTCCTCAGCAATGCACACCAAGGCCTGTGGACCCCTCCAGCCACATCCCAGTGCCCAGCTCTCCTGCCTCTGCCCTGTTGCCCTCCAGCCACGCTGGCCTCTTTCTGTTCCTTGAAGGCCCCAGGCTCTATCCCAGCCCTGGCCTTTGCCCCAGTGGCTCCCTCTGCCTGGAAGGCCTTCAGTCCCCTGTCCCATGGCCACTACCTAGTGCATGGCAGAGCCAGGCTGTGGCCCAGGTCTTCAGTCTGAGGAGGCTGTGGGCTTCAGTATTTCACCAAGTCGTTACCACCGTGCGCTCACCAACTTGGACAGCTTAGTGGCTGCCCGGGGCCACCACAGCTCCAAGAGGGAGGGACTCTTTCCAGATCACAGGCTGTGGGCAGGAAGTGACTTACCAGGGTCCCATAGTTAGTTCCGGAATCTATGACTCTTGTCCCTGCCCTGGAGGTGGGGTCTGCCCTCTGTGACTTTACTCGGCTCCCTCTCCTGTTCTCACCAACTCTGACCCTGGAAGGAAGGACAGAAGGACAGAAGGGAGGGAGGGAGGGAGGGAGGGAGGGGTGACTGTCCCATCCATGGGCAATCATGATGTCCACAGGCACAGAATTGAGTGGACCCATGGAAGGAGGAAAAGAAGGAGAAAGTAGGGGAGGAAGTTGGCTGGGGAGGGCAGGAGGGGCCTGAGAGGCCCATTTTCGGACCTTGGGGCCACTGGTTGAGTCACACCTGGGCCTTTGAAGATTCGAGGAAGGCACCTGGGGGAGGAGTGACCTTAAGCAGATAACCTGTGGGGTCTCTGTTTCATCATCTGTAAATTGGGGTCACAACTGCTCCCACCTCGCCCCCAGGGCCAGGACACTTGGGATGAGCACTCATGACCTTTAATGAGCCAGGGACTGAGACTCTTACTCGGGGAGCAGAAGCAAAGCCCCCCGGGGAGGGAGGGCTCACAAGGGTGGGATCTGGACATGCCCACCCTGGGCTAGTGTTCTGTTGTGTGGCCATCCTGACAGGTGTGATCATTTCGTCTTTGAACTTGTATTTTGTAAGTAAGACCAGGGACAGTGACACATGTGTGTTAGCAGTACAAGTGTGACCCCGTTCCCTGGGGCCCCGTCTGCATGGAGCGTTCATGATGCCCATGTACACAGAATTCCATGGATTCACAAGGTGAGTGAGACCCAAGCTTGTGTGAGATGAGTAGTTTGCATCTATGACTGCTGGAGAGCACACGCTTTGCTTCGGACACAGAGACAAAGCAGGGGCACCATGCACCATGAGCAACAGAGGGACCCCATCATTCCCTTTCTCACATCACTTTCCCATGTCAGCTGACCACCCACGCTGAAACGATGGCGCATCATAGTCCCCCACCTTTATTAGACTGTGTTGAAAAAGAGGGTGCAGGAAGATGTGTAATTTATGCTGTGAACTGGAGAGACAACTGTAAGAAATTCAACCTATAGTTGTGAGGGTATTACCCCCATGACTGGAGCAGCAGGTGTCGGCCACATGGAGAGGGACACAGCACAGCCAAAGGTAGGTGGTGTTAGTAGAATGTGCACGTATCGAGAAGCTAAGTAAAAGTGAGCGATGGGAAATGTTTCTACTGTTAGTTACGGGCAAGAACACCCGTATGCACGCACAGGCCACGAAACACACATTGTGTAATTTTGAGGATTCTGCACACGGGTTAAATGCCCTTACATTTATATTTAATACTGACCTTGCATCATATAAAGATGGATGACCAAATTCATGCTAATTATTTAAATATTTTAATTTACTTAGGATGATTTTGAATAGCAAATAGAAAATGCCCCGGCAAGTCAAGAGAGAGACCGCCTAGAAAAGGAAAAAGCTTTATAGCTAAGTAGGTTGAATGGCACTTTTTTCCTGCCTTTTGAACAAGGGACCTGACGTTTTTATTTTGCACTGACCCCCACAAATGATGCAGCTGTCCTGCTTTCAGCAATGAGCTGGGCCCTGGTTCTCTAGTCTGTCTGTGCCCAGGATTCTGACCTGTTTGCCGCTGGGAACTAGACGTGGGGCGTAGACAGCATAGGATGTAACGTGGCACCAGCACTTGCTGAATGCCCCAGTGCCCTGCAGTGGGCTTTGCATCCATTACTTCACTTAATCCTCCCAAGGGCCCTCAGAGGTGGGTCCTGCTATTATCCCCAACTTACAAAGGAAGAAACTGAGGCTTAAGAGGTGTGAAATGACTTGTGACCAGCAGACATCGAGCTCCAGCTCCTTCTGTCTCTAAACCCCATGCCTTCCCCAGCCCCCATCAGGCCATCTTGCAGCTGCGCAAAGTCATCTCCAGCAGGTTCTTTGATTTTGCAAGATCTGCTTCCTTTCAACCTTTGAATATATAAGTCCCTGCCATCCTCTTATTAACTGTGTCCTTCCTTTCTCAAAGAAGTTTCCACATAAAAGTTCAGAGGGGGACAGGATGAGGAGGGGAAACTGAAAAAAGGCAGCGGATTCTTTATGTTTTATTAATTGTCAGATGTTTCTTGTTTCTTTGTTTCAACCTGGTTTGAATCCTGTTAGCCTTGGCTACGCAGATCAGAGCATAAAGGGCCACCAGCCCAGGTCTGCGGCGTCAGTTTAAGTGTTAATTATGTTTTCATATCTGCCATAAACTCCTGTTTGGGAGAGCCTGGGTGTTCTTAAAATAAATGGCAATATAAAATTGAAAACAGCTAGCATTCCTGAATCAATTTTCACATCTTATAACTTTGAAGCATAATTCATTTCTTCCTCTCGAGCTCCTGTGGTGACGGGGACAGCCTCACGCCTGCCGTGTAATTTCATGAGGAGCAAATCAGTTAGTAATCTGCAGTGTCTTCGTGCCTCCCTACCCTTGGAGCCCTTAAATAAATGCAAGAAATGCCAAATCCCCCCACTTTATTAGACCATGTTGGCAAAGAGGGTGCAGGGAAGATGTGTAATTTATGCTGTGAACTGGAGAGACAACTGTAAGAAATTCAACCTATAATTGTGAGGGTATTATCCCCATGACTGGAGCAGCAGGTGTCAGCCACATGGGGAGGGACACAGCACTGAGCTTGCACGTGTCAGAAGTGAGACACCAAGGCGATCCATGGTTGCCTTAGTTGCCATGTTCCTTAGAATAGACTTTTCTTTAAATATACATATATTTAAATTGAGGTATACCATACATAGAGCACACAAGTCTTACAAAATGTGCCACTGAGTGCATTTTTGCACATATGCCTGCCTGTCTAACCCCCACTGTGATCAAGCTATAGAGTTCCCCTTTCTCCACTCCCAGGCTGACCCTCCTGCTAGGGGAATCCCTATTCTGCCTTCTATCACCGTAAATTAGCTCTTCTTGTTCTTGTACGTTGTATACATGGAACCATACAATATATGACCTCGGGCACTGTCTTCTCTTACTCCTCATGATACCTCTGCAGTTCATCCCTGTTATGTGCATAGTGGAGCCCACTCTTTTTCACTGCTGTGTAGTATTCCATTGCATGACTCTGCCATTGTCGATTCATCCATTGTATTGTGGATGGGTATTTGAGTTGTTTGTAGTGTGTGGGCTGTTAGGAATTGTGTTGCTATCAGCATTAGAAGATATTTAGCTTCCTTATACTAAAAGCTGGATGCCCTTCTCCCCGCCACCCTGTGCACACAATCACACACACACACACACACCACACACATGCATGAGCACTCATGTGCACTGGAGTTTTTACCCATGCATTCTCACTGCTCTTCTCCTTCTCTGTTTTGACTGATTCAGGAGTCACAGGAGCAAATGCCTTGTCCTCAGCGCCTGGCTGGGAAGCTCTGGTGTCTTTCAGGAAACGAAGTCATCATTTCTAAGCCACCAGCTTCTGATTCCGCAGTTCCTCTGAAGTCTGTGAGGTCCCAGGGGATGTCGTTTCCCTTCCTGGTTCCTGGCCGTGTGTTGCCTTTATTCCGAGTTAACTACTAGACCTAATTAAACAGCACCATCTCCTCAGAGTGGCTGATTTTCTTCCTGTCTGAATACAAATTAAACTCCCATGCCATTAACATTCAGGTCAGTTGATTAGAATCAACCTCTTTTAAAACTCAAAGGCCAAAGTGATTTCAAAGTCAGTCACACACCTCCCATCTGTGAGGAAGGGCCTGACGCGGTTATCTTCGAGCTGACCCAGCTTGGGAGCAGCCTGAGGACAGAAAGTTTCTTCACAACTGAATCAGGATGACACAGTATACGGGCTGCCCGGCGGGGTTTGCTTGGGAGGCCCAGGGTGATCAGAGACTGTGGGCCTCATTTGTTTGCTATTTCACTCCCTGCGTCATGGAGATTCAAAATCCTTTCTTTCATTTACCCAGTCCCTTCACTGAGCAAATACGGTTTCAGCGCCAGGTACTGTGCTGGCCCTGGAGCTGCTGAGCATACAGCATGATGTTGCATCGGGCCGCGCGGATTGCACACGTGTGGGTGAGACGCGAGACAGCCGGCGTCAAGAATGTCTCAGGCTGTAACCCTGATGGTGCGTGGGGAAATGCCTGTAACACAGTCACGCCCTTCCTCTGCAGTGCACACCTCCTCCTGGAATTCTTCAAGTGGTGAGCGGCTAAGTACTCTGCTGGTGGGTCCTCATTGAGAGTCTGAGCTGACGGTCCAGTCTCCCACCCAGGTCATTCTAGGTAGACACAGCCCCAGCATCGAGAAGGGAGCTCTCCAGGGTGTCCCTACAGTGATTATACTTCCAGATGGGGAGGGCATGGTGCCCACTACCCCTCAGTAAGGAGGGAAGGCTCCAGGGAAGGCACCATTTCCCACGGTGTTTCTGTGGATGTGAAAACTTTCCTCGCCCTCAGAAGTGGGTGTGTTAAGTGCAACCATTGACAAGGGCCAACTTCTGAACCCTTAGGAAACAGGGATTGTTTCTTTCCCTGGCTGTCTGGTTCTAAGTCAGGGACACAATGGATATTATAATTTGGGGCGACCACAGGCTGGACCCTACTGACGGCCTTGCATAGTTGGCTTGTTTAGAGTAGAGCAGATGTCAGGGAGTCTGATTGAGAGTGGATTAATGACGGCACAAGGGCTGAAGGTCCACAGTGCTCGGGGTGGGGGGGGGGTGGGGGGGGTGAGGGGATAGGGTGGGGCTGTGTGTGTGCAGGCTGCAAAGCCCGCCCAAGACTGACTCACCTGTCATGGGAGGCCTGGAGGGGTCTGCAAGGCTGTCATCATTTGGAATCAGAAACAAGACATCTTGGCTAAGCTGTGCCAGTCAGGGTTCAAGTTCCCTGTACTCAGTTGGCCTCCTTGGCCTCAGTTTCCCCACCTCTAAATGGAAGGATGTAGCATCCATGGTCGTCTGCTTCCCAGTAGCCATGCTGCCGTTCTCTCTCCTACAGTGTCCTGACTTTGTTCAGGGATCCACTGTCATCCAGGTGGCCCAAGCCCTGGCTCCAGCCTAATCAATCAAGGCAGTCCCATTTCTCCAGGGGTTAATGTGTGCCCAGTTGTGACCAATGAGAACTGAAGAGGGGCAGTTCTGGGACATTTTCTTTGTTCTGAGAAGAAGACGCACCTGGAGCCGCGTCCCCATCCTGTTGTGTGTAGTCCTGTCTGCATGTGATTCCTGGGGCCATGGCAGCCATCTTGGAACCATGAGGGGACCCTCCACCGCCAAGCCAATGTGTCAAAGTGGTGGAGCAGCAGGGGGTTTGGGAAGAACCTGATTCCTTCATAACCATGCCACGATTGACCAACCCTAAAGCTCCCGCCCCCTTGGGTTTCTTGGCAGGCCAGAAATTCAGGTCCTTTCCACTTATGCCACTTTGAGCTGGGCTCCCTGCTGCTGGCAGCTGAAATCCTATGAGATAGGGGAGGAGAGAGTGAGGAGGGTGGGGATGGTCACTCAGGCAAGATGCTCTGCCCTGATACCCTCCCATTCCTCATGGCCTTAGAGAGCTCAGTTCCAAACACAGCAATGACAGCGAGGGATTTATCACCAGTGCGCAGAACAGGGGGGTAGTTAGTGGATGAAAAGTTAGTGAAAGGAGACATCTCACGTAGGGGATTTCTTGCTGTACTGACTTAACGGGATCCCTGCTGAAGGCAGGCCATGGTGATGAGATGTAAAATGTGCGGGATGAGGAGCTGGATCAGGTGCCAAGGGAGGGGGAATGACTTCTCAGGGTTCTCCGTTAAAGCTGGCCTAAGCAGGCGAGGGCAGGGCCCAAACTTGAGGCCTGGCTGAAAAGAGGCCTCAGAGGATCCTGCCTGAAGTGTGGTCAAGGACAGAGTCATCATCGGTCCTCAGCAGTCAGCACCTTTCCAGGGTGGCTTTGGCTGAAGGAAAGTGCCTCACTAAGCTCACGCCTCCTTTCAGGATGGCCCATGCCCAGTGACCGATCAGTGCAGGGATGTGAAGGCCTGGACCTTTGTCCCAACTCAGAGCAGGTCTAAGGGGACACAGAGCCACCTGTGGAGTCGGCTGAGGCCTGTGTTGAGGCCACGCAGCATCTCGATTCCTCCCTCTCCCCATCCTGCCTCTGTCCCCTCCCAAAGGCATCCAGCTCGAGGGCGCTCCCTAATAAAGTCGTGCCTGGGGAAAGTCAGGCCAGATGAGCCTGCAGACCCACCGTGCTGCTAGAACAGTGTGGTTAGCAACTCCCCAGTGTTTGTTTTGCCAAATTGCTCTGGAAAATAGAGGCGCTTTGGGAGGGGAGGGTGGGCTCGAAGGAGAGCAGGGTGTGAGAGGGGAGGAGAGAGACTGCGGTGACCCGATGCAGCTGTCCGCAGTGGTGTGTGAACAGGTGTCATCCTGTTCTTCGGCTCCTCAGGAACCTCCAGTAAAATCTGTTTTACTCACAGTGTTTACTCACCGTGGTTTCTGAGGTTGGAATTTTTGTGGGGGAAGTGGAGGGACAAGATCGGAGATTTGCAGCACAGGGAGTGTGGGGTAAATTCGCCCACAGAGGCCAATTCCATCAGGCCTCATTACTGGACAACCACTGTGTGTGCCCTCCAAAGTGGACGAGTCTTATCACCCCTGTCTTACAGAGGCAGAAATTGGGGCCAGAGTGCCTGGATAACGTGGCAGGTAGGTGCTTGGGTTTATGAGGGAGATGGGCCTGGGTTCGAATCTTTGCCCCGTGACTCACCAGCCATGCGACCTTGGGCAAGTTCTTTAAGCCTCCACATTCATTTCCCTCCTCCATGAAAGTGCGGCAGTGTGGATCGGTGACGGGCAGCAGGGCTAGGGGCCAACGGCCAGGAGCCAAGTTCTGTCATCACTGTTCACAGGCTTTGTGACTCTGGGCAGTTTCCTTAAGCTTTCTATGCCCAGCTCTCTCATCTATACATTAAGAATAATGATAGTTGTTCAGATGAGAAAAGTTATTTATTGGAAAACACTAGAATAGTGCTTAGCACATATTAAGTGTCACATTCATGTTAGCGCTCAGTATTTTCATCAGTAATCTAATATTTGTTTACGGTGGGGGTTAGCTAAGTAGCTACACTTCTCTCTCTAACTCCATCTAAAAAGTGTACAGGAAAAGGGCCACCAAGTTTCAGGGTGCAGGGGAAATTGCACTTTACTTTGACCTAGAAAAATGGTTTTCCTAGTTTTTCAAGTACCCAACCATTGTGATTGGCTTCTGGAACACCGCTGTCATGGTTTTGGACTTGGTCTTACTTCCGCTTAGAGGAGAGCATTTCCCGTGTCTGTTGCAGGCCTGTGTCCATCCAGGCTGGCTCTCTTCTCTGCTGTGTCTGCTATGAAATGGTCTGGTATTGTCCCTGGGTGTGTGGGCCTTCGGCTACTTGGGGAGGAAGGTCCTTTTCCAATCCAGCCAATAAATCAACAGACCTGAAACAGAGTTGAGGGGGTCAATAAATAAATCAGTGTGTGTATGAGTGCATGTGTGTGGGTGTGTGAGCATGTGAGGGAGTGAGAGTGTGTATGAGTGTGTGACTGTGTGAGCATGTGAGTGTATGAGAGCATTTGTGTGTATTTGTGTGTATGAGACAGACAGCACGTGTGTGTGAGAGCATTTGTGAGTGTGCATGTGTGTGAGGACACCCGTGTGTGCATGTGTGTGGTGTGGGAGAGTATCTGTGAGCTTGTGCCAGTGTGTAGGGGACAGGCACATTAAAGCAGGGAAATGGGAAAGAAAGAAACACAAGTTCAGTTTTTTTGTTTTGTTTTGTTTTTGAGACAGAGTTTTGCTCTTGTTGCCCAGGCTGGAGTGCAATGGTGGCATCTCAGCTCACTGCAACCTCCACCTCCTGGGTTCAAGTGATTCTCCTGCCTCAGCCTCCGAAGTAGCTGGGATTACAGGCATGCACCACCATGCCTGGCCAATTTTTGTATTTTTAGTAGACATGGGGGTTTCACCATGTTGGCCAGGCTGGTCTCGAACTCCTGACCTCAGGTGATCCACCCACCTTAGCATCCCGAAGTGCTGGGATTACAGGCTTGGGTCGTTGCATCCGGCCAAGTGCAGATATTTTTATTACTTTATTTCAGAATGGAAACCTGTTTTTAGATATGAAAATAATGTATGCCCATTGTAAAGTAAAATCAGATAATTTAAAAAGTCATAAGGAAGAAAATAAAAATTACTAGGAATCTCATTAATTGGAAACAGCCTCTAGCATAATTCTAGTTTATGTCTTTCCTGAATTATTTTATGATAGAAAAAGTTTTGCATAGGTAATATATTCACCTGGCTCAAAAGCCAGGAATACACAAGGTACCCAGTAAAGCCCGTTTGCATCCCTATGCCCCTTGGCCCTGCCCCTCCCACCCCACAGATGACATCCTTCTCTAGTTCTTAGTAACAAGGATCTCCCTCTCTGTCTCTCTCTCTCTCTCAATATATGTATTATATTTATCCTGTGTTTTATACTCAAAAGATATATCATATATATTTTTCTACATCTTGCTGTTTGCAACAATACATATTAGAGATTTTTCCACATCAACACTTAAGAGTTCCCTGTTTAAAAAAAGTAGCTGGGCTGGGCACAGGTCCCTGCTCTTTGGGAAGCCAAAGCAGGAATATCATTTGAGGCAGGAATTTGAGCAACATAGTGAAACCTCATCTCTACAAATAAAAATGAAAATAAAAAATTAGCATAGTGTGGTGGTGCTCACCTGTGGTCCCAGCTACTTGTGAGGCTGAGGCAGGAGGATGGCTTGAGTACCGGAGGTTGATGCTGCAGTAAGCTATGATGACACCACTGCATTCCAGCCTGGGCAAAGAGTGAGACCCTGTCTTTTTTATATATATTATATATATATATATTATATATATAAATATTTTACATATTTAAAAGATATGTATATTACATATATTTTATATATTATATATATACACACACATCTATATATTATATATAGATGTATGGTATTCCGTCTTATGGCTGTACTGTGACTTATTTAACCTTCCCTTTTTTATGCATGCAAAAATATGCCAACACACACAGTTTTAAACAATACTAAAGTTGTCTTACACATACAATTTTATTCACTGCTTCTTCGTGCATTAACAATCTACAGTGAACATTTCTTGTCACTCAATATTTGTCGACATCATCATTTTTAATGATTTCACATTATTCCATTGTTTGAATGAGTCTTCATTTATTTTACCATTTCCCTACTACGGGCATTTAGAGAGTTTCTGCTTTTTGCCCTTACAAGTGGGGCCAGGAACAAATGTCCTTATTCATTTTTATGCACTTGTCTCATTTTTTCCTTAAGATGGATTCTTGGAGACCAAATTCATCACATCACAGGGCATGCATGACTCTGGTGCTTTCGTGACATGTTGCCAATTGCCCTCTGGAAAAGCTGGGCCAGGCGACCACCCACCAAGAGCAGATGCAGTGGCCCCTCTTTGCTGGGCACCAAGCTTGTATGCAAATCTTCCCCATCTTCGCTGATTAAATGGGTGAACAACAGTTCAATTATTTTAGGGAGCATGACCCTACATTTGTCTTCTCAAGTAGAAACCAAGATCCTAGGAGGCACTGAGAAAGAAACAGGTAGGTTCCAGGGGGGCCTGGCCCTTCTGTGGGACTCCTGCAGCCTCTTTCCCAGAGTACTGAATTTGGGTCAATGCTCTGATCTGGGAGAGACGAGGGCAAATGTTGAATATCCTGGAAGATGATTCTCTGTGCTTTTTGAATTTATTCTGATTGGGATCCTTTGGTTAGAGCTGGGGATATTCAGTTCACTGTCTTCTAATAATGTCAACATTGAGAACTTATGGGGTACTTCCTGGGGACCTAGCACTAGAACCAAGATTCCCACATGGATGGTCTCATGGAATACTTCCAAGAACTTTAGGAAGATTTTTTTTTTATCATCATCGCCATTTGATGAACGAGGAAGTAGAAGATCAGAGCCTTAAGGTGACTTTCTCAAGGTGACCCTATGGTAAGGGGTGGGGCTAGGTTTTTACTCCAACTTTTTAATATGAAAATTATTAAGTATACAGAAGAGTTGGAGGGACAGCACTGTGAATGCCTGTGTGCTCACCACCTACATTTGACAGCCGTATTTGGTGTGTGTGTGTGCGTGCGCACTCTTTGAATGTATGTTGCAGGCATCATGACAGTTCATCCCTAAATACTTCAGCTGTGCATCCTAAGGAAAAGGTCCTTTATGTCCTCATCACCATCTTCTCACCTAAGAAAACTAACAAGAACTCCGTAATATTATCTATTATTTGGTCTGCAATAAAATTTCCACATTTGTTCCATTACTCCAAAATCCTTTTAGCTGTTTTGCTCTTGAACAAGGATCTAACAACTTTCTCACATTGCATTTAGTTTTTACATCTCTTGAGTCTTTTGCAATCTAGAATGTTCTCTCCTTACTTTTTCTCCCCGGAACACTGACTTTTTGAAGTGAACAAACTGGCTGTGTTGCAGAGGGCCCTCGGTGATGTCGAGTGTGGTTGCTTGGAAAAGATGATGGCCACCAACCATTCTGTGACGAAAGCTTCTGTTTTCTCTTGGAAATTATTCTGTAGGAGGGTATTTGGCCCCTTGCAAAGAACGTATCCCCCCATTACCCTCTCACCTAACGGCTTTCAGATCCATTGATGATTCTTTTCTGGATTGGTTATTTCACTGGGAGTTGCAAATGGTGAATTTGCTAAGGTGCTCTTCCTCTTGCATTGATGAGCAGGCATTCTGCTCCAGAGAAGAGCATTCTCTCAACCAGGGCATCAGCAGTCCCTTCTAAGATGGCTGTGTCAATGGGACCAGGGTGTGCACAAAAGTCCCTCCACGCAGGTCCACAGCAGACATAATCGCCCTCTTTTGCACCCTCCTCTCTCTCACAGCACACTTCAAACTTTCATCTCCAGGCTCTGAACGAGCTTCCAAAATCATGCCCTTGCACTCCTCCTTGGACCAGGAGGCAACCACTTTAAAGGTTTTTGGAAATTTTGCCCACCACCTGCCAAACAAGCAAACTGCTGGAAGTGTTTGCTCTGGGACTGGTCTTAAGAGGTGTGTTCCTTGGCTTGGGAGCAGCTGAGGTCTGGGCAGCCTCGGGTCTTTGCTGGGCAGGTTGAGTGAGAGACAGCATCACCCTAGGAATGGGCATAGCCTGGATTTTGGGGACTGAGGGAGTGAGGTTTCAATCCCTACCCCACTATCTATGTGGCTTTGGGTGAGTGACAACCTCTCTGAGTCTCAGCTTCTCTGCCCTCATCGTGGGGCTCATAATGGTAAGGCTTACCACATAGGTTGCATGTGCTGTTCCCATGAAATAATGTAGGGGAGAGGGCCTGCCACTGTGTGCCTGTCATTTTCCTATTAATTATCTGCTTTTCTTTTTCTTCACAACAACCATGCCAGGATGACTCTGTGGCTTTGTAGTAATATGACTCTTTTGGTTGTAAGCAACAAAAACCCATCTCAAACTAGCTTAGGCAAGAATGGGTATTTCCTCAGGTACAGTGGCTCATATAACTGGTTAAGCCTCATGATCAAGGGCCTTGAGCGCTGGGACTCAGTCCCTCTCACTGTTCTTGTTTCTGGACACTGTTTTTCTCTGTGTTGCCCTCAGCCTCAGTCCACCTTTCCCATCTTGGTGCCTAGATGGCCTCTAGACGCTTCAGGATTTTCTCTCACTTGCATTATTGGTTTAAGTGAAGAGAATGTCTCTGTCCTTCTGGCTCCAACAAAAATCCCAGAGAAGTCTGACTGGCCTGTTTTGAGTGATGGGCACATCCTGAACCAACCTCTGTGGCTGGAGGGATCCAGTTTTTGATTGGCCGTAATCAGAGTCAGTCACCACCCTTAGAGTTGGAAGTGGGGTCAGCTCTATTCCTCAAAAGAAAACTGAGGTGCTGTTCCCAGAGGAGATGGGACAGATGCTAGGTAGACAAAAATAACACGTCCCTTGCACTTTGGATCTGTGGATCAGCGGGGGGATGCTTGCTGGGTGAGGCAGCCCCCACATGCCTGGCCAGTGAGAAGCAGAGGAGCAGAATCATCAGTGGTGCCTGGGAGGAGGACCACCGACTCACACTGAACTCCCAGCCTAAACCGCGATTTATATTTAGCACGAAGAAAGCTGTCAGGCTCTTAAATATGTATGGGATTGGAAGAGCCAGGAGGGAGAGAAAGTGCAGATTCTGCATGTGCCAGCGAGGAATTAATTAGAAATTAACCATATACGAGAAGCTGTCTAAATTCTGTTCTGCTTTTGATCTGGCTGCCAACCGATGACTTTGGGAATTCTCCACCAAGCCGTGACCACCTGGGCCTCGCGGGCAGCCCCTCCAGAACACCATACACCCGCTCCGTGTCCCTGATAGGTGGGGAAGACTGGGGCCTGCCTTCCTCTGCCTGGCCCTGTTGTCACAGCTCAGCCTGGGGGTGACTCACTCCCATGGGGGTTGCAAATCTAGATGCCATCATTGTGCCTGTCCCCTGGGAGGTGGGACTGTTTACAGAGCAGGGGGCGGGCAGGACCTGGGTGTTGGTGGAGACCATCTGCAGCCCTTTTTTTTTTTTTTTTTTGAGATGAGTTTCACTCTTGTCGCCCAGGCTGGAGTGCCGTGTCACGATCTTGGCTCACTGCAACCTCTGCCTCCCAGGTTCAAGAAATTCTCCTGCCTCGGCCTCCTTAGTAGCTGGGATTACAGGCATGTGCCACCACGCCTGGCTAATTTTTTGTATTTTTAGTAGAGACGGGGTTTTGCCATGTTGGGCAGGCTGATATCGAACTCCTGACCTCATGTGATCCACCCGCCTCGGCCTCTCAAAGTGCTGGGATTACAGGTGTGAGCCACCATGCCCAGCCCATCTGCAGCCCTTTCTAGTGCCACCCAGGTGGCCTAGAGTGCAGACCCTCTCCCAGGGACCTCTGCGCCCTCAGCTCTCACTCCACTTGCTGGCATTGACCATGATCAGTGTCCATTATCACCAGCCAGGTGTCAGACAGAGCACAGGCTGGGCCTCTGAGTCTGGTAACACCTGGCCCTGGGCTGGATGCATAGCAGGTGCTTTTCAAGTGCCAGTTAGAGTCACAGCCTCTGAGCTGGAAGTGACCTGGAGCCAGAATGATTTTTTTTTTTTTTTTTTTTTGAGACAGGATCTCACTCTGTCACCCAGGCTGGGCTCAGTTGATCCTCCCACCTTAGCTTCCACAGCTGAGTAGCTAGGACTACAGTTACACACCACCACACCCAGCTAATTTTTGTATTTTTTGAAAAGATCGTGTTTTGCCATGTTGCCCAAGCTGGTCTTGAACTCCTGGGCTCAAGCGATCTGCCCACCTTGGCCTCCCAAAGTGCTGGGATTACAGGCATGAGCCACCGCGCCCCGCCCAGAATGATCTTATAAAAACAACTCGTCATGTCACACCTCGGCCTAAGATGCTTTGGGGACTTCTCCTGAGCCTCAGGATAAAGCCCCTTGTTCTCACTATGCTCTGCAGGCCCTGCCACCTCTGCCCCCACCAAACCCCCCACCACCTCTTCCCTCCTGCCCCTTGTGGACCAGTGTCATTCCCACTGGAGTGTTTCTGATCCTCAGAAGGGCTGAGCTTACTCCCCGCCCAGACTGTGCCCTGCAGTTTCCTCTTTTGGAACTCTCCAGCCCCAGATCCCCATGGGTTGGGTTCTATTTGTGAACTGGACCTCATGTCATTTGTCAGCCTTCAAAGTATCCCTCCCTGTGTTTTATGTTTTTAAAGCATTTATCATCATGTGACAGCATCCTCTGTAATCAGGTGATTACCTAACTGTAGTTTGTTTCTTCTGCAAGATTTAAGTAACAAGAGGAGAGAGACAGAGAAAGAGAGAGAGAGAGAGATCAGCATTGGCTGGTTGTCTTGGTCCCCAGAGCAGTGCCTGGCACAGAACAGTGCTTAATGCATGTAGTTTGAATAAAATAAGTTTATTTGATTGCATTTTTAGAATAAATTAATGAACATATAAAGAGCATTCAGAAGTCTTCATACTGTCTTTTAAATATTTCTATTTTTGATTGCGGTAACTGTAAATTCAAATGCCATTGTAAAAAATAATGCAGAGAGATCCTTCGTACATTTACCCGTTTCCCCCAGTGGTAACATTCTGTACAGCCATGGTACAGTATCACAGCCAAGCTGCTGACAGTGACAAAATCTATCACCATCCCTCTGACGTCCCCAGTGGTCCTTGCTCTCATCTGTGTATGTGGATTAATGTTCTTTTATTGCCTGTTAAGATGCTGGGCAGTTCCAACACCACAAGGAGCTCTGAGCGGTCCTATAACCACAGCCACCTCCCTCCCATATACTATTTTGAAAAGCCATACAGTTTTTGTTGCAATTAATTCCATGCAGAACTCCGTTAGGAAGTGCCAGGTGGATGCTGGTGCTGGCTGGTTCTGCCGCGGCCGCACACCTTGCTCTGCGTGCCCATCAGACACCACCCTGGGGGCTCCGGCCCAGACCTGGGATCAGGAACAGCCAGGATCTCAAAATCCACTATGGAGGTGGCTAGGAAGCTCCAAGGGGCTCAGTGTCCAGCCCTAGAGGCCCTGGTCCAGTGCTTGCCTTCCTGGGTGTCAGCTAGGGGTCCTGGGACCTGAGCTAGAGGCAGGACATGAGCTGGCAGGGCCCAGCCTAGCACTGAGAGCCCAGGGGATACGCTGTGGGGATGTCTCAGGCTTTGTGCCTGAGCTAAGGGGTCCTGGGCCCAGCTCTGATGGCCCAGGGTGTGAGCAAAGGTCGCTGCCCAGCACTGGGAGTCACATTGGTAGTCACATTGGGTCCCCCCATGGTCGGATCATGCTTGTTCCACTCCCTTTTCGAGCCCAAGTCTCCTGCCCCCTGGGCAGTTCTGTGAGTAGCCAGGTTTCCTGTCAATAAACTCCTTCGTGGCTGAGATCAGAGTCAGTATCTGTCCTACAGCTCAGAGTCCCCAACCCCGGCAGGCAGCGCCTCACCTCTACCTCTGCAGAGTGACTTCCCTGCAAGCATCCAGCCAGTGCCAGTGTGGTGCTCCATTCAGAGAGCTCAGAAGGCCCTCCCAGGAGGCAGCGGGGCCCAGGGGTGCTTTTAAGCACGAGCTCACCACCAGGCCTCTTTCTGCTGAGCCACTAGGGCCTTCTCTGCCACAGGGACTCGCTGGAAGACTTTTGCTCATGATCTTGAATTCCATTTAAGGACATCGAGGCACAGGAAAGCAGCCCACATGCTGCAGGGCCAGGATTAAACCCCACACAGTCCACTCCTGCAGCTCAGTTCCCCCCGACCCCCACCGACTTCTGGGGTCCTCTGGGACAGAAGCTGGGCAGGTTCCTTCTCAGAACAGTCTCCGCCAGCAGCTTCATTTATGCCCTCAGCTGGGACCAGCCCATCTTTTCCCAGTTCGGGCCCCTTAATCCCTATGACCCAACTCCCTCCACGTTCACCACAAGTAACCATTTAATTTACACCCAATCATAGGGGCCCATCCTTGCTCTGGTTTTGAGAAAACTACTCAAGATTCTGACTTCATCCAATTTTACTTTTTTTCCTTGTGAAGACTGGAATTCAGGGATATTTATCTTGCTGGGCCTGTGAAAGCTTAAATAAAGTAAGCTTTATCTGTTGGAAGCTGTCAGCTGATAAAAAAGAAAAGAATTAAGCATATTCCTATTTGATGAACTATGCAGAGGGGGGCAGCTTTCTGTCGTTTGGCTTCATTGTTCTCTGCAGAAACAGCCGCATGCCCACTTTGAGAACTGCCTCGGGACTCCAGTCTCTGACCCCTAAAGCCTGTCTGGACATTCAGACGTGTTGCTAACAGATGGACTGCTGGTGAGGCAGCAGCAGGTGGGCGGAGGGAATGTTTGCCACTTCAGAGACGGCCATGGAGCGTGCTTCTCAGGACAAAAGCACATCCATGACCCTCCTTTCCCGGAAGCCTTTTCCGGAGTCAGGGATTCCCATGTGGGAGCCTCATTCCCTCCTGGGAACCACCTTTCCTCCTTCCAGGGGAGCCCCCTGTGGCTGGATCATCTGCGCTTCCATTCCAAGGGCTGAGTCTGACAGGCTAGACCTTGGAGACTGATGTCTAGGGGGGACTGACACCTTGCTGGGAAGTGCAGGTTCCCCAAGATGTGCCCCACCCAAAGTCCCTCTCCACAGGGGCAGAAAGTCAACTTTCAAAACCTGTGTGGGTTATACCACTCCTGCCCACTTCCACAGCCACCACCCAGGGCCAGGCCACCGCCTCTCCCGCCTCTCTTCCCTGGTCTCCCTGCTCTGTCCTCACCCTACTGTGCTCCAAGTAACAGGTTACAGCAGATCACTCCTCTGTCCAAAATCCTGCCATGTTCCCATTTCACGTGCCCCCAAACCTGCCCCCTCCCCACTTTTCCTCCTCCTACCCCACCCCCTGTCACTGCATCCAGCACTGCAGGCTTCCTGGCAGTGCCTCGAACATGCCAGGCACATTGTGGCCTCAGGGACTTTGCACTGGCTATTCCCTCTGCCTGGAATGCTCTTCCCCCAAATACTGGCACAGCTCACACCATCCCTCCTTCATCTTCCATCAAATGTCACCTTCTCAATGAACTCTTCCCTGGCCGCTCTATCTTGCAGTGCTACTTGTTCCCACCCACCCCCCATCCGCAGTATCTTGTCCATCTTGCTTTTTCTTTCCATAGTGCTCATGGCCTTTGCAAATAGTAGTTTCTCTATTTATTACGCTTTTGTTCGTTGTCTGTCTCCTTTTGTACAAGGGCAAAACTCTGACTACTTCTTTCTCTGTTGCATCCACAGAGCCTGGACTAGTCGGTGTTTGATAAAATATTTGTTAATGAATGAACAGATACAGTGGCTCATTGTGGAACGCAGGGGATTCTGGATAGAGTTGGGTTTGTGTGCATGGATGGCTGGATGCATGTTCATAGAATAAGCAAGTTTATTTTGTGAGGATTTTACTTACAGATAACCTTCATGTTGGCAAATGACCAAGGTCATTTCCAGTAAGAACTGACAAACCCAACACCGATTCCTAAAGCTTTGCAGAAAATCTCAAACGTTCCTTTTTGCTGTTAGAAACAGAACACCTGACTCATACCGGCTTAAGCAAAAAGAAAATTTATTAGATCATGTGATCCCAAACCATCAGGGAGTAGTTATGGCTTCAGGCAGGGGCGGATCCAACACTGGCTTTCTCACTCTGTTACTTGGTCCTGTTCTTCTCCACGTTGTCTTCATTCCCAGCATCCACTGGTGGCAATGTGGCTGCTAACAGCCCCAAACCTCTATCTTCCAAGTCAGAAGAAGGAACAACTCTCTACCTGTTGGCTCCAGTACAAGTCCTAGAATTCACCTGGCTTGAACCAGGAGGACATGGTCAGGCAGGGTCACCTGTCCCACCTAGGAATGAGGGAAGGGCAGTCCCCAAGGCATATCCAGGGTCTCTTGGCCAAGGCAAGGTGTGGTGGATGCTGGGTGGCAACAGCAACATATGTCAACCTCTGGAAGATCGTTTGGAAAAGTCCCTCTAGGGAGCTGGCTAAAACCTGCTGGTGGAACGTGTCCCAGTGGCTTTGCGGAGCAGCGTCAGTATCAGGTCATCATTTCATGTCCAGATGCCACTGCAAACATTGCTCCATGCTACAGGTTGACTGGGAGCCCAGAGCCATCTTTCTAAAACTTGTTACTCTCTGGCCTCAAATACCTAAAGCTTGGGCTCTGCCTTGGCTCCCAGGAGCCAACTCCAGTTAGCCTCCCAGCTGCATCCCCCAATATGATGACGCGTGGCCCAGCCCTGGGCGCCTGCCCTGAGCCCACCAGCCCCACCATCACTGCCTTCACTGCCCCTTTGCCACAGGAGTCCTGGAATGACCTGTCAGTCCTCCTCTCCATTTCTCCAACTGGATTGATTCTTCCAGATCCTCTGCCCAGCCTCCAGGGGAGTCAGCCCCAGCAGCCAAGCCACTGCAAGGCCTCCTGGTGCTATCAGTCTGTCGCCACCCCTCCTTCACCTGCAAGGACTCACAGAGTATCTCTGGTGTGTGTGGACATCTTTCTCTCCTTCCCTCCCCTCTGCTGTGGTCCCTCCCCTCGTCTGTGTGCCTGTCATCTAGTGATATGATGATCATGGCAAGGACAATAATAGCAGCTATAGCAGATACTGACAGGGGCCCATCCTGTCCCCACTGCACCCAACCTGCAGGGTGCCAATGGCTTCCTTCATCTCCCACCTCAGGGTTTCTCCTGGCACAGGAGGAATATTCTGGACCCACATGTAGGAGTGGAGAGCACAACTGTTGGGGTGTTAAAGCCTCTCCACTCCCCTCCCCAGGAGCAGCCCTCAGCCAATGGCAGCCCGGAGTTGGGTGAAGATCCCTTGGCCCTTGCTGGGTCCATGCTGAGGCATGTCCCATGCACTTTCTAAGCAGGTCCCTGACCACAGGGTGACCCCTCATGAGCACAGCTTGTGTTGATTTGCCCTCCCTAGAGCCTCACTTTCCCACTCCCACACTGCCTGGATCACCTCCTGAAAACTGCCTGCACCAAAATCTTTGTCTCAGGCTCTGCATGTGGGGAACCCCAAACTAAGAAAACAACAAACCAAATGCTTGCCCAGTGCTAAGTGCCATGTTGGTGTTTTCTCTGGAACATTTCTTTAAGCATCATATGGACCCATGCAGAAGTTATTATCTCATTTATAATTGAGCAGGACAGAGGCTTGGGGAGGGTAAGTGATTCAGCAGCCAGGGTCACAGTGCTGACAGGAGCTGGCTCAGGACTCAGTGCAGTCCGCCTGTCCCTGATGTCTGGGCTCCTGACCACTCTACGATGCTGAGTTATGAATGCATGCATAGGAGACTGGCATGCGGGCCAACTCCAAGACTAAAGGAGAAAGGGACCCAGATGGGGGAATGAGTCTGGCCGCAGTCACAGGCACATCAGAACACAGCTAGGAGGAGAGGATTCTCTGCTCAGCAGCCAGCCCACTCCTTCTGGAACAGTCATTCCAGACCTGTGCCATTGGGAGTAACTGAGAGCTCCCTTCATCCACACTGTTGTGCATGTGTGTGAGCATGTGTGTATGTGTGTGAACATGTGTGATTGTGCATGTGTGGGTGGGTGCCTGCCCTACTAAGGAGACACGGCGTGTACACGACACCCCATACCACCATGGAGTTTATGCTGTGGGGAGACAGACAAGGGTGCAGGCAGCAACATGGGGTAAGTGACACCTGCCTGAAGGATCAGGAAAGGTCCAGAAGTAGCTGAGCCAACTCCCACAAGGCGAGCTGTCAGAGTGAGGTGTTGCGGGGACCAGCTGGGCAGGCCTGGGCTGGCTGGGGCTGAGAGGAGGTTAGGGTTTGCTTTTCTCAGCTGTGCTCTGGTTGCTTTGTGGCTCTAGCTGCATCCTTTCCCTCTCTCAGCCTCAATGTCCCCACTAGTAAGGTTCCAGGAGGACCAGTGGTGCCTTCTGACATTTGAGTGGCCCTGGCAGTGGGGTCAGTTTCTGGAATGGGAACAGCCATTGGCCATCTTCCCACTGGCCCTAGCCCAGCTGCACTGAGTGTCTGGAGTGGGCCTTGTAAACATGGGGTCAACCCTAGGATGGGCCTGAGGCTGGAACCAGGGCTGCGGGCAGGTGGACCGGCATCTGTCCTGGTCCCCCCAGACCCAGTGCTATGTGGTCACACCTGGCAACAACCTTTCCAGGACGGCCTCCATGCTTTGTTAGGTCGCTCACCAGCCTTTTCAGACTCCTCCTCTAAAAAGGCAACGATAAAATATCTGTTCTCAGGAGTGGAGGCCCATTATGGGAGATATTAGCTTGTTTGAATTTGGAAATGAGGTTGCAGGGGTGACATGTGAATGCAGTCTCTGTCTGCAGTGGGGCCTGGCTGGGCTCCTGTCTCATGTTGGGACATGGAATGCAAAGTTGACATTTGCTCTGTGGATGTTTCAGTTCCCTTGGCCGATGTCTGGAGAGCACAGGGCTGTGAGCTTCCTGGAGCACCCAGCTTGTCTGAGGCCAGGCCAAGAGACTTTTCTGGGGTCTGAGGAAGTGACAAAAAGGACTGTTCCTTGTCCTAAGCCCCTCATTTCTAATCCTTGGAATTACTCCAGTGGGGGAGAAAATGTCCTCTTGCAAAATGCTGCTGGCTGCCCCACCCCCAACCTGAGTGACTGCCACCAGGGTGGGGTTAAGTGCCTGGGTGGATTCAGTATAAGTCAGGGACCAATGCTTGCAGGCTGAGAAACCTGATGGTGCCAGCTTACTTAGCTTGGCCCATGTCATGCCTTAACCAAGCTCATACATCCAACCAGAAGGCCACTGGATTTGTTTAATCTATCCTGGGGATGAGTGACCAGTCCATTTCTATTCATAGGCAGAAGCTGGCTTTTGGAGTGCAGAATCACAGGGCGAGTTTGTCAGCTGAAGTGAATGCTCCAAGCAGTGGCTCAAGAAAATACTAACAGCACTCCCATGCAATATATACCAGCCATTGAGTCTGAAAGGTTTACATGTTTTATCTTGTTTAATCATTTCAACCACAGGACCTTTGCATGTGACAAGGTCAAGCCCTCCTACCACAGTCCCTTATATTTGTAGCATTTATCACAACCGTACTTTTGCCCTGGACTGTGAGGGTGAAGTCTCATTAACCCTGTTCACTGCTGTATCTCCCAGGCTTCGCACAGGGCCCTGCACATAGTAGATGCTTGATAAAGATGTATTGAATGAGTGGATAAAGACCCTGATAAGGGAGGCTCTATTATGATCTGATCTTTTTACAGATGAGGGAACCAAGACTCAGAGAGCTGGAGTCACAGGCTCCAGTGGCGCAGCTGCTAAGTGGCAGAACCCAGATCTGTCCCCGGTGGGAGGAGCCTCTGCACATCTCTGCATGGGTCTCTGTGCTTTGATTTCATGATGGAGCACCAGAGGGCAATCTCATGGCCTGCATTTGTCTCACTACGTCCCTTACCCACTGACAGTTGTAGCTGCCAGCAGCCCCGTCTCACCGATGACGAGATGGGAGCACTGGGAGGTTGAACAATCCACCCTAGGGCACAAGGTGAAGAGGGAACTGCACTCAGCCTTCTCTGGCTCCAAAGATGACAGGTTCCCTACTTGGCGCCGTCTCCTTGCCCGCCCCTCCCATCCCCACCGTGCCTTTCATGGAGCATCTACCGTGTGTGGGAAGTGCGTGCCAGCCCTCACTGAACTGTCACCACCATAGCACGAGCTTTGCATCTTATCCCAGAAGTGCCTGCCCTGGCTTAGCTCTTGTAGAACAGCTCTTGCAGCACGCAGGACAGTCTCTGGGCTTCCCTCAGCTGTCAGGCTGTATGGAATCCAGAGCCTTCTCTCAGGTTCCGAGGAATTTCTTCCCATCCTCCGTCCCATCTTCTAATGAAAGGCTTCATTAAGTTGCACAGAGGCACTTTGTCCTGAGACAGGCTTATTGGGACATCATATTCTTTTCTTTGTCAAGCCTGATGGGCTTATTTCACACACAAAATGAAATCTCAAAGTTGTCATTGTAGAAAGTCTAAAGAGTGGGTGGGGAACGGAATGACTTTCTCAAAGATGTCAGGAAGGTGCTTAGCCTGAGGTAGAAGGTGATGTCTTGTAGTGGGGAGGTGTGGGCCAACCAGCCAGAGCCACACAGCTGTCACAAACTGCGCCACCTTAAGCAAGTGGCTTAACATTTCTGTGCCTCAGTTTCCTTATCTGTGAAACGGAATAATAACAGTATCTGCCTCGTGGGATTGTTATGACATATACTAAATAAGTGAAGGCACATATAGTGCATAAATGCACAAGCAGCTGTGTGTGTCAGGCACTGTACTGCGCTCACTACCATCACTGCTGGCAGCAGCAGCAGTTGAGCCGTAATGGGCACGAGCAGCATGGCCATCGCGTGATGCATCGGTTGGAAGCATTCAGCTCTTGGTAATAAACACCAGGAGTAGCTGTGGATTAATCTCGGCATGGATTCTCCTGGACTGCAGGTAGGCTGTCCATAGCTGTGGTGGCAGCTCCGTGGTGTCGGCAAGGACCTAGGTGTTTCTGCTTGTTGGCTCATTCATCTGAGCATGGGGCTTCCATCCTCCAGATTGCATCGTGGTCTAATATGACTGCTGGAATTCCGTCCGACACCTCTGCATTCCAGGCAGGAGGAAGGAGAGCTGGGGGTGCACCAGCCACCTCTGACTCACCAGTCCTGTGTACGCCGGGAGTGTCCCACCTCAGGTCCTGGCAGAATGCTTACCCTTGGCCCCTGCAGGGTGAGCTAGTAGGAGGGACGGGAGAAGCCGTCAATGATGACAGGGAGTTGGTGGATAAATGCCTCAGCTTCCTTGCCTCTGGGGTGAGATAACTCTGAGAGGCACGTTCTATACATTTCTCCCAAGATGGCCACAGGATTGGCCTCCTGTTGCTCCGGTTGCCATAGCCTACTCATTCCTACACTCTTCGCTGGCTTTCTACCTTTGCTCACCTCCCTCCACCTTGGAAAAATTCCATTTGCACTTTAATTCTTGACTTACAGTCAGCTTCTGGGGGAACCCAGTGAAAGACAGGGGGTAAGGCAAAAAGAGGCACCCCCAGCTGTCTGTCCACCTCTTAAGGAGCCCCTCCCGCCAGCAGTTCCAAACAGCGTGTTCCTCTCTCTGTGCCCTAGCTGCACGGCGGCTGGGAAACGCAGTCAGCTGGGGGTTCTCTCACTCAGGAACAAGGAGCCCGGCTAAGGGAAGGCAGCCAGCATTCTCTGCCACTGCTAAATTAGGAATAATTATGAAAAGTTTCTACATTCATGTCAGGCCAGATCTGACAAGGAAGTGCTAACTCCCTCGGCCCCTTGAAGCTTCCTGAGAAACTTGTTCCTTCATTTCAGTCAACAGACATTTAGTGAGCCCCTACTGAGTACTTGGCCCTGGGGTGCCATCAAGAATGAGCCACGGCTCTTGATCTCATGGTGCTTATGAGGAACAGGAAGGAGGGGAGGCAGCCGAGGCTGGAGGCAGAGGAAGGGGCTAATGATGGGAGGTGAGGCAGGGCTCCACAGTCCCCAGAGCTCCCAGGCCATGTGGACCACAGAGGAGTTTGAGCCTCATTGCAGGAGCAAAGGGAGAGTGTGCTGGAGATATTTTATTTTATTTTTTATATATTTTATTTTGCTTTACTTTACTTTACTTTACCTTATTTTATTTTATTTATTGTTTTTGAGGTGGAGTTTCATTCTTGTTGCCCAGGCTGGAGTGAGGTGCCCTGATCTTGGCTCACTTCAACCTCTGCCTCCCAGGTTCAAGCGATTCTCCTGCCTCAGCTTCTGAGTAGCTGGGATTATAGGCGTCTGTCCCCACGCCCAGCTTATTTTTTGTGTTTCTAGTAGAGACGGAGTTTCATCATGTTGGCCAGGCTGGTCTCGAACTCCTGATCTCAGGTGATCCACCTGCCTCGGCCTCCCAGAGTGCTGGGATTACAGGCGTGAGCCACTGTGCCTGGCCTATTTTTTTAACTTTTATTTTAGGTTCAGTGGTACATGTGCAGGTTTGTTATAAGGTAAACTCATGTCACAGGGGTTTGCTGTGCAGATTATTTTGTCACCCGGGTACTAAGCCCAGTACCCAATAGTTATTTTTTCTGCTCCTCTCCCTCCTCCTACCCTCCACCCTCAAGTGGGTCCCAGTATGTGTTGTTCCCCTTTATGTGTCCATGTGTTCTCATAATTTAGCTCCCACCTGTAAGTGAGAACAAGTGGTATTTGGTTTTCTGTTCCTGCACTGGTTTGCTGAGGATAATGGCCTCCAGCTCCTTCCATGTTCCCGCAAAAGACATGATCTCATTCTTTTTTATGGCTTTATAGTATTCCATGGTGTATGTGTACCACATTTTCTTTATCCAGTCTGTCACTGATAGGCATTTAGGTTGATTCTATGTCTGCTATTGTGAACAGCGCTACGATGAACATTTGCGTGTATGTGTCTTTATGGCAGAATGACTTGTATTCCTCTGGGTGTAATGGGATTGCTGGGCCTAATGGTAGTTCTATTTTTAGCTCTTTGAGGAATCATTACACTGCTTTCCACAAGGGTTGAACTGATTTACACTCCCATCAGCAGTGTATAGGTGTTCCCTTTTCTCCACAACCTCACCAGCATCTGTTATTGTTTGATTTTTTAATATTACGTGCTGGAGATTTGAAGCAGGGGCTACATTGCTGCTGCATGGAGGGTAAATTCATGTCATGGGGTTTGTTGTACAGATTATTTTGTCACCCAGGTACCCAATAGTACCCAATAGTTATTCTATTATTCTTCCACCCAAGCTTTGCCATAAATTTGATGTCTGTCTTCAATTTTAGCAGGACAGTCTGTGGGGCAGAGGGCCATGAGTGGCCAGGGGAAGTCAGGGAGGAGAGCTGCAGGGGGCCCACTTTCGAGGAAAGCTGGGGAAGCAGGCCCCGGGGAACTGGGGCTACTGCATGTGGTTTCCCTGCTGTCTGCCCTGGGCCAGCCTCCGCGCCCCTCCGAGGGCTCTGGGAGGATGTGTCTAATCCTATTGGTTCCATTTCTCTGGAGAAGCCAGACTCATACAGGCCCAGAAACTCCAGTCACTTCCCCTCATTTTACATGAGTAAACTGAGGCAGCGGCTCGGTCCCACTCCTGAACCCAGTGCCTGGCTTATGGAAAGTTTGTGGGGGTACTCAACACAGACTCACTGGGTGAATGGATAAGTGAAAATTTCAGTGACTGTGGGGAAAGCAGCTCGGTGCACAAGCTCTGGCCACCAAGTGATGGATGAACAGTCAGCTTGAACATTTCCTGAAGATGCTCTGTCTGTGATTCTCAACCAGGGCTGAATTTTTTTTTTTCCCTAGGGTGCATTTGGCAATGCCTAGAGAACTTCTGGTTGTCACAACTTGGGGGTGGTGCTACTGGCATCTGGCAGGTGGGGGCCAGAGATGCTGCTAGTCATGCTCCAGTGCACAAGGCACCCCTCAACAGAGAATTCTCCAGCCCCAGATGGCGGTGGGTTGAGAAGCCCTGCGCTACATGTAACTCTTGTACAGCACTAACCATCTGAACAAGATCATCTCATTACACAGCCGTTTACAGGAGCCCTCTGTTGTGTCCTCTCTACTTCCATCAAATATTCCCCCTTCCATAAGCCCCACTGGGGCACCAACCCGCGCTCACCTCAATCATGAGCTGTCAGTGAGGTCGAGCCACTTTCCCCGCTCACATGACCAGGCTCAGCCAATGAAAGCATCATCCTCTGGCCACAGAGAGTGGTTCTGAAGGCAAGCAACCCAACCAGGGCAGCGCAACCCAACCAGGGCAGCGCCACCCAACAAGGAAGACAGAGTTCTCCTTCTCCTGGTTCTGAAAACTGCCAGAGGTCACGCAGGTGACAGTCATCACAGGAAAACAGGACCAAGGGTGGGGCAGGCCCAGTCCCCAGGGCATGCTTTGTGCTCCAGGCTGTTTACCCGGCTTCCTCGCTGTAGCCACAAAGCGCCTTGGTGCACATGAAGAGAAGCAGTAGTGGTTGAACACGCACAGTGTCCCAGGCACCCGCCTGCTCCCGCACCTCCTCAGCACATGCCCTCCTCCCGTGCCCTCCTGGGAAAGACAACTGTTTCCACTTAAATCAGTTCCAGGGGTTCACTCATAACCTATGGATAACGTGACACCACCTGCTTAGGTAAGCAGGGAATTTAATGCCTCAAGTACCTCAAAAGCCCATAAAGACTCCAGACCAGGCTTGGTCTCACAGCCAGTCAATGTCCCCAAATTCCCATCTCTTCACTCTGTCTTCTGCATTGTTGGTTTCACTCTGAGGCTCCAAGATGGCTCCCACGAAAGAGAGTGGGTCTCTGTCCCAGAATTGTCAGCCCGAGTCCCGACCTTCACTTTGATTGGACTGCATTGGGTCACATGGCCACCTGGGATCCAATTGCTTCTGCTAAAGACATGGACTTTAGTGATTGGCTTACCTGAGGCCACATGCTCCTAAAAAGAGCAGGAGGTGGAGTCAACTTCTTGAGAAGTCAACCTGCATACCCCTCTGGGTAAGGGGAGAGATGGAACCATGCAGGAAACTGTAGGGAAAAGGCAGCAGCCAAAGAGGAGGCAGCTGGGAGGGTGAAGTGACTTGCTTTGAGCGCCGTTTCTCATCATTGCATATCTGACTGCCCAGACATATTAAAGATTTCTCCTTAACAGCCAGAATCCCTTGCTGTACCCAAAGGGGTGACAAGAGAATCAGCACGGGGTCTTGTGAACGCCATAGGAGGGACTGGGGGGCATTGTGGTCAAGATGATAACAGTATGAGCTGCCACTCCCTGTGTTAGTCTCATGAGGGACTTTCGTATTGTCGAGCTCAGTAACTTCTCAAACAGCCCTATGTTTGAGTAGGTTGGGGAGTGAGGGAAGGGGTGATTATTATTATCCCCCATTTGGAGATGAGGAAATTGAGGCTCCAAGGGTCTGTGCCTCATGTTCAGGGTTCCATACTAGGAAGGGGTAGAACTGGGATTTGAACCCAGGCTGATGTGACTCAAAACTCCCTCAAAGGAATTGGCTCATGTGATTGTGGAGGCTGGCAAGTCCAAAACCTGCAGGGTGAGCTAGCAGGCTGGAGACCCAGGACAGCTGATGCTCCAGTTCAAATCCAAAAATGGTTTGCCAAAGAACCAGGAAAAGCTGATGTTCTTTATGAAGTTCGAAGGTAGTCTGCGGGAGAATTCTCTCTTGCTTGTAGGAGGCCTATCTTTTTGTTTTATTCAGGCTTTCAACTGATTGGATGAGGCCCAGACACGTTATGGAGGGCAATCTGTTTTACTCAAAGTCCACTCATTTAAATGTTAATCTTATCCAAAACACCCTCACAGAAGCACCCAGAATAATGTTAGAACAAATATCTGGGCACTGTGGCCCAGTCAAATTGACACGGAATTGACTTTGACAGTCCACTTCTTGCTCCAAAAGCTGACTCTTGGATGCTGACTTTTACTACTTTTCTTTGCTAGTTTTATCATTCTTTCAAATGATTAATTTTAACTATAGACAATTCATATGTATATATTGTACCATTAATTGCAAAAGTAGTGCATGTCCATGTTCAATTTGTAAAGAGTAAAATATTACAGGCAAGTGCCCTTTGTTCATTGTACCAAATCCCCAAGCTTTTCCTTGGGGGGGTGACATAGGGCATCTGTCAAGGAAGGCTAGGTTATTCTGTAATCACAACAACAACACACAACCCAGATCTACAGGCTTCAGAGCTACATGTGCATCTGGGTTGGGAAGGGGCTCTGCTCATTGGCACAAGGTTGGCAGGGAGCTGCCAACTTGGAGATGGTTGATTGTCATGCCAGAGCAAAAAGAACTCTGAGGAATTGCACATCAGCAATTAAATGCCCAGCAGTGGCCCTGTGATACTTTTGCTCATAACTCTTTGGCCAGAAATAGTGACATGTTTCCATTGAACTTCAGGGTGCTCCAGAAGTGCAGTTGGTCAGAAATACTTGGAAACCAGATGGTGACCTCCACACACTGGGATCAGTTTGTGTGTTCCTTTTGAGGCCTCTTTGTATGCATTTGCATACATAGGTAGAAAATATGTAATGTATTATATCATAAAGACCATTCTGCAACTCTTTTTCTTTCCCTAAGAAGTGTCTTAGAGAATTTTCCATGTCAGGATGTGTACCTTGGCTTCATCCTTTTAAAGGATGCAAATGATGTCATGATTTGAACACTTGATAGTTTATTTTGCCAGTCCTCTATGGAGGTGTTGTCAGTTTTTCTGCTATGAGGAATCCTAAAATAGATGTTCTAACCTGTGCTCTTTAGTGCACATTCCTCAGAAATGCTGGGTGCTGGATTGCATATTAAAAATTTGATACTAAAAAATTATCCTCTAAAATGACTATACTAATATATACTCCCACTGGCAGTAAATGGCAACTCCCCACTTGTTCCCTTACTAGTAATATGAGTGGACTTCAAAAAGTTCATGGAAGAATGAAATTAAAAGATAAAAATGAAAAACATATACTTTTTTTCATTTTGAGCTCCAGCGAGGTCAAAACACCCTTGTAAGCAGTGGTACCAGCTATTTAGTCCATCCCTTAAGAACTGAGGGTCCGGGGAATTTAGCCATGTCAATGGAGTCTTTTTTTACATTATTAACTGAAGAAAAAAAGTGCCCTTTAAAGATTTTTTAAGAGTAGCAAACATATTTTTTACAAAGTCAGAAGGAGCCAGATCAGGACTTTAAGGTGAATGCCTAATGATTTCTCATCAGAACTCTCTCAAAATTGCCAAAATTGCTTGATGAGATTTCTCATCAGAACTCTCTCAAAATTGTTTGACGACAGGAGTGAACAGGAGTATTGTCATGGTGGAGAAGGATTCTCTGTTGAAGGTTTCCTGGGCATTCTTCTGCTGAAGTTTTGGCTAACTTTCTCAAAACACTCTAATAATAAGCTGATGTTATTATTCTTCGGCCTTATAGAAAGTCAACAGCAAAATATCTTGAGCATCCCCAAAAAACTGGTGCCATGACCTCCTGATGGTCCACTTTTGCTTTGACTGGACCATTGCCACCTCTTGGTAGCCATTGCTCTGATTGTACTTTGTCTTCAGAATTGTACTAATAAAATTGCGTTTCATCTCCTGTTAATATTCTTTGAAAAAAAAGGTTTCAGGAACTTGATCTCCCTACTTTTTTAAAATTTCCGTTGAAAACTCTGCTCTTGTCTGCAGCTGATCTGGGTGTAAGGGTTTCGGCACTCAGCGAGTGAAAAGTTTGTTCACCTTTAATTTTTCAGTTAGAATTGTGTAAATTGAACCAGTTGAGATGTCTGTGGTGTTGGCTAGCATTTCTGCTGTTAATCGTTGGTCCTCATTAATTAGGGCATGAACAAGCTGAATTTTTTTCTCACAAATTGATGTGGACGGTCTGCTTCTGTGAGCTTCATGTTCAGCATCATCTTGTCCTTTCTTAAAATGATTTATTCATTTGTAAATTGCTACTTTCTTTGGGGCATTGTCCCCACAAACCTTTTGTAAACCATCAGTGATTCCACTATTCTTCCACCCAATTTTGCCATAAATTTGATGTTTGTTCTTCAATTTTAGCAGAATTCACATTGCTCTGATATGGGCTCTTTTCAAACTGCTTTCTTATCCTTCTTAGTGCGTCAAAGTAGATTCTGTTCAGACATAACAGGTTAGTACAAGTTAATTTTGGTGCAAAATTTTTGAGATCTATGCATAGTTTTTTATAATACACATTTTCTATGAACTTTTTGAAGACCTCCTTTCTTATAACACGTTTACATTTATTTTTAATCTGATGGGAGATCCCTTCTTAATTTAAAAAAATTTTAATAACTGTTACCTCTAAAAAATTAAACAATGGAGATGTACAGAGAAAAAAGCCCGAGCCTGTTATCTGCTTTTTTCAATTTCTGATTTCATGCCCCTCTCTGGAGGAACCACTGTTAAAAGTTTGAAGTGTTTCTTACAGATTTCTCTCTGCATTTACATAACATAAATTAATAATTATATATTGATTTTTAAATGCATAAGTGTGATTGCCGTATTATATATTGTCTGGAGCTTGCTTTGCTACCCGCTGTGCTCCCCTCAATTTTTAACATCTCTTATCATGTTGGTTTTTATAAAATTAAGTTACTGGCTGCTTGGGTTTTCTTTTATTGTTCTGTCTTCTGACACAAGCTTTTTATCTACAGATGAGACGTGGAGAAAGGGAGGGGAAGTTGATGACAGGGCTGCCTGTTTTTCCTCTTCCCCTTCCCGGAGATGAGTTTCATGGGTGGAGTGACCAGCGTCCAGACATCTCTCTGGGCGGAGGCAGGATGAGGAGAAGGCAGGCTGGCTGCAAAGTCTCTGATGAGGGAGAAGGGAGGTTGGGGGCTGGCATGACTGAGGGCTGGGGATGTAACGCAGACAGAAATCGTTCCAAACTCCGGTGGGGAGAACATCTCCTGTGGCAAAATCCTGCAAAATGCTATTAAGGATAAATTTTTTATTGCTCTGTCCTGTAGGCAACTTGGGAAAATAGCATAGTCTCAGCATAAATGAGTTCCCCTGTTTTATTTTATTTTTAAATGACGCTTTCAGCACTAGTTCTGACTCTGGAGGAATGAAGCAGTCATGGCTGCGGCCACAGTGACAGAGAGAGAGGGTGGGAGCAGATGCAATCAAGTGAGGCAGGAGACCGACCCTTAAGTAGGACAGGGGGACCCCAGGGGCTGGCCCAGCTCTCTCCACACCATTCCCCTCCCACACTTCTCTCCCCAGCCGAGGGTTATGGGAGGGAAAGGGAGCAGTTATCTGTGTGTCTCTGGCCAAAGAAAATTTAAATGAACCAAATGACAAGACATAATGCAGAAACCATGCGTGGTGCCATTTTCTCATAAAATGTCTAGACTTATTGACTTATTTACAAGTATTTCTGTGGTGCTTCTTATGTGTCTCTTACTGCTTTAAGAGCTTTTGGAGTGCTAATTTATTTATTTGTTACAGCAACGTTATTGCAGAAGGTTCGATCACCTTGCCTGCCACAAAGGTGGTGGGGTATGTGATGGGGCATGCACCCAGCCACAGGCCATCTGGTAAAAGGGCATGTGTGCCAGTCCACATGCCCTTCCAGGCTGTGCATGGCCCCACTTTTGCTCAGCTGCCTTCCCCAGCAGTGGATCGCCCTGTCCCTGAGGTCATCAAGCACTGGCTGCCTCTGCTGTCTTCTCAGCCCCACACCTCAGCCTCCACTCAGATGAGGGTGGGGCTTCCACACAGCCCACATCACACCCTCGTGTGTGATCACGGCTGCTCTGGTGCACGAGTTTACATGGAGGGGAACTTTAGATGCTCTGGTGGCCATCCCGGGGCCATCCCAAGGGGCAACACAGCATACCCTAAGAGTGTGGGGAGAGAAGTCAACACCTTACAGGCAGAACGTCAAGCAAAGCAAGACAGGAGACAAGAAGGAACCAGTAGACAGGTCACTCCGTCTCTTTGCTGGGCATGCCAGCCCAGGATGCAGTGGCTCTGCACAGCATCTCACAGGACATCCTGCCTCACTGAGCAGCCAGCTGGGTTTCCTTGACCAGCTGTGGCCAGCTGGGACATGTGCCCCTGGTCTGCTCTCCCTCCTTCCTTGCTTCACGTCCCTCACCCCTCAGGCTGGCTTCCCTTGGGCTGCACTCCTGGATGAAGTAGTGTATAGCTTTGCCCCCAGCTCTACTTTTCAGGGAATTGCTGCTGAACCAGGTAGAAGGAGGCTTCATCAGAGCAGCCACCATTTCTACAGCCCTGCCCTCCCCCAGTCCCATGCGGGGCAATTTGCTTGGATTCACTCCCTGCATCCCATAGGAGGCCTGGGAGGCTGGTGCCATGAGGCCCTTTGTAAAGACAAGCTGCAGTGTGCCTGAGGCCACCAGGTGTGCAGCGTGCCCAGGGTCACTAGGAACCAGGAACTAGGAGGAAACAGGATGTGATTCCGGGCAGTTTGGATCCAGAATATCTGCTCTCAAGTGTCATGCTTGAGTCAGAGGCTGGTGGTCACCTGCCCATGGCTATTGTCCACGTGTGACTCCGGGAGCTTCACATAAAGTATCCCAGTTAGTTCTCTGGAAAACCCTGAGGAGGGAGATCCCATGATTCCTGTTTTACAGATGAAGAACATTTGACTCTGAGAGGTTTGAGTATTTATTCATTCAGCACACATCTGCTGGATGCCTCTCCTGTGCGAGGCGTTGGTCCAGATGCTGGGGCTGCAAGCGTGGGCAAGAGGCTCATGGCCTGTTGAGCGTGCGCATGTGCATGTGTGTGTGAGAACAAACACATACAGAGTAATGACAGATTACAATCCGTCCCACCAAGGCTTCCTTTGTTTAGGGCAGCCAGGAAAGTCCTCCCGAGGAGGTGCCAGCTCGGTGATGTCAGAAGGCTCTTGGGGACCAGCCTGCAAGGGTAGCGGTCGGGAAGAGCATCTTAGGCAGAGGGAACAGTGCCTTCAGAGACCTTGGTGTAGGAAACGTCTCAGAAGGCTGGAGGAAAGGGGGGCTTGGAATTTACTCCAAGGGTGATGGGAAGGGGAAGGGGAAAGGGAATAGCCATTTGCTGTTAAGAAGATCCCCAGTGTGGGAAGGAGTGGGTCTGTAGGGATGGATTGCAGGGGGCAGGGGTGGAAGTGGGAGCCTGGGAAGGAGCTGCTGCAGCATGGGAGGGCCTCCTTCTGTGTGATCTGCACAGCCCATTGTCTCCCCCAGACCCTGGTTGAGGAGCCTGGGGCTGGGAGGCTGCTCTGTGCCAACCAAAGCACCCAGAAGCCCAGGGGTCCGGACAGCTTGGTATTTGCAGAACGACGGAGAGAATGGGGTTGGAGAAGGAGAAGCCTGGGGGTACGCTCTATAAGGGCTTGGTGCTCACTGCGAGCATTCCTCAGTGCTCTTGGGGTACAGTCGAGAACATCCAGATTCCTTAGCAGGCTACACGCGGCCCCCACCTTGAGATCTGTCGATACCCTCCACCTCATCCTGACTCTCTTCCTTCTGCAGTGCCGCAGTTGTCATCTGGAAGAACTCACAGGTCCTCCGGAGGCCATCTTTCATCCCGAGGTCTTAGTACCTGCTGTCCCCTCTGCCTGGTCCCACCCTTCTGCCACCACCTTCCAACACTACAGGCTACTACCCAAAGTTCTCTCCCTAGTCCTACCTCAAGCGTTTGCTCTGGCAAGCCTCCAGACCCCAGGATCAGGTTAGGTGCCCCTCCTTAAGCCTCCCCAGCCCTCTTTATTTGCATGTTTATTTGCATATTTGCCCCATTCACCTGGGGGGTCCCGGGGGCAGGGACTGTGTCTCCTTTGTTCATGGCTGTAGTATCCCCAGCACCTTGTGCAGAGCTTGGCACATTGTAGGTGCTCAATTAAAATTGGGTGAGCAAATGAATGCTGAATGAATACGAGGGACTATCCATGGGGAGGAAGGAGTAGGTTTATTCCTTGTGGCCTCTAACAGGCAGAACCAGTTTCAGTGGCTGAAAAGTACAGCGAGGCTAATTTTTATTCCCTGTAGGAAAAAGCCTCTCCAATAAGTGACATTTTGGGATGGTGCAGAACTTTCATCCCACGGTGGAAATTTTTAAGTGGGTGCTGGGTGGGCCACTTACCCATCTTCCCACTACACAATGAACATCTGGGAGGCAGGGACGGTATCTTTTTCTTCTTGTGCCCAGAGTGTGAGCAGTTCATGCACGCTGCAGAGTTGCTCAGTCTGTGTGCCCTGAAAGCGGGGATGTGGTCGTCTCTACCCCTGAAATCTTCTAAACCCACACTTTCCTGTCCAGCAGCCGCTTATCACATCTGGCTACAGTTGGGTCTGAATGGAGCTGAAATGGGTCTGAAATACAGCTGGGTCCGAATGGAGCTGTACAGCCAGTGTAAAATACGCAATGGATGTTGAAGACTTAATGTAAAAAAAGAAATGAAAATTTTGATAATTTGCTTACATGTTGAAATGATAATATTTTGAATATATTGGGTTAAATTACATATATTATTAAAATTAATTTCACCTGTTTCTTAGTTCTTATTTTGTTTTTTAAGGCGATTACTAGATAATTTAAAATATGGCTAGCATTGTATTTCTATCATAGAGGGCTGGTCTAGAATAGTGCTTCCTACCTTTCTTGGGTTTACTGTATGCTCTTATATCCTGTCAGTCCTGCACTGCGTAACGATGTTTCAGCTGAGGACAGCTGCATGTGACGGTGGTTCCGTAAGATCATAGCAGAGCGGATACAGAAACCTGGTGCATGGCACTTGCTACTGGCATTGCAGATCAAGTAAGGGAAATGATTGATATTCGTAATAGTGCTTGGGCATTTGGTTTTCCATATGAAAAAAAAAGACAGTTACATGTTGCTTAATGGCGGGGATCTGTTCTGAGAAATGTGTCCTTGGGTGATTCCAACCTTGTGGCAACATCATAGAGTTACTGACACAGCCCTAGATGGTACAGCCTACTATACACCTAGGCTATTTTGTGTAGCCTATGGCTCCTAGGCTATGAAACTGTACAGCACGTGACTGTACTGAATAAGTCATTATAACACAAGGGTGAGTACTTGTGTATCTAGGCATACCTCAATATAGACAAGGTACAGTAAAAAAAAAAGAAGAGATATAAAAGATAAAATATGGTCCACCTGTATAGCGCACTTCCCATGAACAGAGCTTGCAGGACTGGAAGCTGCTCTGGGTGAGTCAGTGAGTGAGGCTGAGGTGAGCAAATGTGAAGGCCCAGGACATGAATGTGCGCTCCTCTAGACTTGATGAACGTCGTACACTTAGGCTACACTAAATTTACTTTTTTTTTTTTTGAGACAGAGTTTCACTCTTTTTGCCCAGGCTAAAGTGCAGTGGTGCAATCTTGGCTCACTGCAACCTCCACCTCCTGGGTTCAAGCGATTCTCCTGCCTCAGCCTCCCGAATATCTAGGATTACAGGTGGGTGCCACCATGCCCAGCTAATTTTTGTATTCCTAGTAGAGACGGGGTTTTGCTGTGTTGGCTAGGCTGGTCTTGAACTCCTGAGCTCAGGTGATACATCTGCCTTGGCCTCCCAAAGTGCTGGGATTGCAAGTGTGAGCCACCAGTGCCCGGCCTAAATTTACTTTTAACATTCTTGTTTCATCAATAATAAATTAACCTTAGCTTACTGTAACTTTTTTAAGTTATAAACTTTTGAATTTTTGTAAACTTTTTGACTCTGTTTTAATAATACTTAGCTTGAAACACACATTATAGAGCTGTAACAAATATTTTCTTTCTTTATACCCTTATTACATAAGCTTTTTTCTATTTTAAAATTTACTTATTTACTGTTAACTTTTTTGTTAAAAATGAAGACACAGAAACACTAGGTTAGGCCTTACACAGGGTCAGGATTGTCAATACCACTGTCTTCCACCTCCACATCTGTCTCACTAGAAGGTCTTCCGGGGCAATAACGCTCATGGAGTTGTCATCTCCTATGAAAACAATGCCTTCTTCTGGATACCTGCTGAAGGACCTGCCTGAGCCTCTTCTTGGGAGGTGACACTCTTTTGAGAAATAAGTCCATGATGGTTTTCTTAGTTTATCTCTTTTTTTCATCGTAGATCTGCTCATAAGCAGGTAATGTGTCATGAATATTCGTCTCTATTACTGAAAACCTTTTGACGCTGGGGTCTATGTTTTCAGACTTTGTAAGGGAATTTTGAAGACTGTGAAAGCTGCTGCTAAACGCTTCGCTGTGAATTTTCTTGGGGATCCTCTTCTTTTTCTTTCTCTCTCTCTTTTTTTTTTTGAAACAGTGTTTTATTCTGTTGCCCAGGCTGGAGTACAGTGGTGCAATCATGGCTCACTGCAAACTTGACCTCCCGGGCTCAAGTGATCCTCCCGCCTTAGCCTCCCAAGTAGTCAGGGATACAGTTTCCACCACGCCCAGGTAATTTTTTAATTTTTTTTTATTTTGTAGAGACAAGGTCTCTCACTGTGCTGTCCAGTTTGCTCTCGACTCCTGTGCTCAAGCAGTCCTCCTACCTCGGCCTCCCAAAGTGTTGGGATTGCAGGCATAAGCCACTGCACCTGCCTCTTCTTTTCCTTCTTTCTTTTGCCTCTTCTTCAGCTGTGCATTCTTGTTCTAGTTTCAACAACTCCTCATTAGCCAATTTCTTAGGAATCATCTCTAGGACAGGAATTTTTCAACTTCATTGTAATCTTATGGGACCACCACCATATATGCGGTCCATTGTTAACCAAAACATTATTAAGCAGCACATGGCCATATATAAAGAAAAATATATACAGCATCTAGGTTTGGGTAAGCACACTCTATGATGTTCGCATAACAAAATCACCTAATGATGCATTTCTCAGAACGTATCCCCAGCGTTAAGTGGCACATGACTGTGTACTGGCGTTTTTAGCCTTTTATCGGAAAGGATCAAAAGACCATAAGCAGCTTTAACTATGACAAACTTAGCATTGTCCTCAGTGTACTTCCTGGGCTGGTACAGTCGAGTCACACAGTGTGTCTGAGGGCCTCCTCAGTCCCTGGGCTCCCCCTGGTTGGTGGCATGTGGGTGGCTACTAGATGGGCCTCTTTACTTCAAAGGCCTTGCTGTCTTCTGTACATTGAATATGCCGTCTGTCTTTGCAAAGAAAGTTTCTTCCTGATTCATGTACCCAGCCCAAGGCACCTGACACATGCTGAGGCATTCAGCTGACTCAGCCCAAAGTTCTTTCATGCAGAGATCAGTGTAAGATTTGTGTATCCTCATTTGATGTATATATATTTTTTTTTCTGGGAATTCATATTAAAAGTGCACATCCATTACATTAACCCAGCAATCCCATTCGTACAAATCCATCTTAAAAGGATCAAAGTGTAGCACTTAATCCAAGTTCCTCTGTTGAGGACTAGGATTCTCTTACAGCTTGCTGGTTCTGCCTCCCAGATGTTGAAGGCCAGCCTCCGTCTGATGGTTAGACCTGGGCCGCGTACAGTTGTTAAATATCTGGACTCACATCTGCACACACAGATGGCAATTGCAGGGTTGTCTGTGTTCAAAACAACAAAACGAGAAACAACGTTTAAGTGTGATTGATAAGGAACATGTTGGTCCACCTGTATTGAGGAATATTTGCTGCTATGAAAAACCACAAGTTAGAGCCACACGAATACATCTGGAGAGATGCCACTGTAGGTTTTTGGTGGAAAGCAGCAAGTTTTGAGTAGTGCTTACCATATGATTACACTTTGTGAGGTCTGCAGGTCTGTTCGTAGGAGCAGAAAACAGGCATGAATAGGGGTGTGCGAGACTGGTAGTGGGATGGGCTATATCCACTGTTTGTGCATTTTTTGGTTATTTGACTTATTTATTTTTGGCTATTTGACATATTTTGGTTATTTGACAAGCGTGTGATGTATTTATATTTTTAAAATAGGAGAATATAAGAAAACATGGATGTTCTTTGTCGGTTGGTTTGGTGGCCCCTTGTGAAAGAGGAGCGTGCCCCAGCATGCCGTGGAAAAGACAGAGGGCCCTGTCCTAGACCCCTGCTTCAGAAAATCAAGCTCCACTCAGGTGGCCACTGCTTCTTCCAACCCTGGAAATAAACATCTTTTTCATGCAAAAGAACATGCGTGGCCTCTCCAGGTAGGAGACTGATTCTCTTCTTGCACCGAAGCTAGCTCCTCTCAGTCTTGTCTGGGATCCTGTCAAGACATGGAACCAGAAAAAAGAAAACACAAGAACAGCCAGGTCGAGCTGCAGCGCTGGTTAGATTCATGGCCCAGGTGGAGCTGCAGCGCTGGTTAGATTCATGGCCCAGGTGGAGCTGCAGCGCTGGTTAGATTCATGGCCCAGGTCGAGCTGCAGTGCTGGTTAGATTTACAGCAGTTTCAGTTCAGGGTGAGGGCTCCTCTGTGGTCCGCTTTTCATTTGGGTCAGTTGAGTTCCTCCTAATTTCTGTTTCATTGTTCAACTCCCAAAGAATTCCAGAAATGAGAATGCCTTCCCTGGCCAGCAGCCTCCTTGCTCTGTGTGTCTGAACCAATAAGGCATGTTTCCTCTTGCTCCCCGCTGCTGATGTTTTATCAGGCTCCACAATGTGTTTCTCATGCTGTCTGGCCTGGAGTTTATGCCCTGAACCACGTTCAGGTGAGGAAATTCCTCGAGAAGATAAATCACTGCAGAGATAGCAAAGACCATATCTTGGCAGAGCTCTTGGGTTGAATGGGGCCATATGTGTTCCCAAGTGCAGACCTCCAAGGTCAGTCAAGCCCAAACAAGAAAGCTCAAATCGCAGAGGCCTCTGGAGTAGGTGATTTGTTGCTGAAGAAGCCTGCTGAGCACCTGGGGACTCAATGGTTGTATGCCCGGGACACATCTTCATTAGGAAGCCTGGGATTCACTGCTCCATGCACGAGCTAGGTTGGCCAGCTTGGCTGCAACAGAAAACTCAGCTTGAACTGGCTTTAATAATGAAGGGAGTTGGTGCCTGCTGTAACTGGAAAGTGAAAAGCGTATGTGTTTTCAGATAAGGCTGGATTTAGCAGCCCCAGCCATCTGGCCAGAAAGCTCCCCCTCACCTCTCCATTCTGCTTCCATTGTGTTGATTTCATCCTCTGATCGCCTCCTCTCTTGGCCCCACGATGTCAGCAAATGCCCCTTGTCAGCTGTCTGCTTCCAGATCTCAAATTGGTAGAAAAGAGAAACTTCACTCCCCAGAGAGCTCACATCAAGGTCCCAGAACTGAGTCCCGCTGACAAGGGCCGTGGGCCCGCTCCAGAAGCCGTGCCTGTGTCTAGGACAGGTGGGCCGCATGGCTGGGCTGGTCTAGGGCATCCCCAAAGAGCGCTTGGGCCTCACTCAGCTAGGGTGGCCAGGTTTAGCAAATAAAAGTGCGGGGTCCCCAGTTAAACTTCAGATTTTAGATAAATAATGAAGAGCTTTTTAGCATGAGAGTTTTTAGTATTTCCCAAATATAAATGAAAAATATGGCCGGGCGTGGTGGCTCAGGCCTGTAATCCCAGCACTGTGGGAGGTCGAGGCGGGCAGATCACCTGAGATCAGGAGTTTGAGACCAGCCTGGCCAACATGGTGAAACCCCATTTCTACTAAAAATACAAAAAATTAGCCAGGTGTGGTGGCAGGTGCCTGTAATCCCAGCTACTTGGGAGGCTGAGGCAGGAGAATTGCTTGAACCTGGGAGGCGGAGGTTGCAGTGAGCGGAGATTGCACCACTGCACTCCAGCCTGGGTGATAGAGCGAGACTCCGTCTCAAAAAAAAAAAAAAGAAAAATATAAAAATATTTACATTTATGTATATTGAGAATGAATTGCCGGGCACCCAGGCAGGTCCTCTGCTCCGTCAGTTCAGCTATATGTAAAGATAGCTATCAGTCTAAATATATTTAAATTAATCGTTGTTTATTTAAATTCAAATTTAACTGGATGTTCTATATTTTGTCTGGGAAATATACGCACATGGGAAATTTGAGGCCCTGACAGGCTGGGGGATGGGGAAGGGGATGGAGAGTGGGCAGCCAGGGATGTCTGCTGTGGACAATGAAGAAGAGTCTGCCTGAGCTCAGATTTGGTTGGGCTTATAACAGCAGGAAGGCAGAAAAGAGGATGTTTTTCCAAGCGGGGCCTCTACCAGGCTGTGGCTTTATTCGTTTATTGATTGATTGCTTTTATTGGGCTTACCATACAAAATTCAGGGACAACAGAATGTATCATTTAGAAAGCAAAAACATCCTGCCTCCTTAGTTCCCACAAATTAATCGCCATTGAAAGTTTGTAACATGCTTTCCAGGAAGTTCTTCATACAGACCATCCAGTCCTAGGTATTCTAGAAATGGTTAGTTTTACAATGAAGTATCACTGTCCATTCTTTTTTGCGACTTCCTTTTTGCCTGACAACATACCTTCCACCAACTTAAAATTTGGTTTTGGGGTGTGCCAAAAAAACTTCTGTTGTTTTTCATGGGTTGTGAAGACCGAGTTAATCAAGAATGAAAGGTTTTAGTTACAATCTGTTGAGAAAATAGGAATGACTGGTGTCTTCCTCTCTCCCTCCTTCTTTTCCTACTTTCTCTCTGGAAGTGGTTTTACTCAAGGAATACAGGCCTGCCCCTCTGAAGCAAGCAAGAGCATGGCATTGGAATATAAAGGTGGTTCATGAAATTCACCCCACCCGGCTCTGCCTGGAGTCATATTGACTTGGGGCTGAGTCTTGGCCTTGGCCTTACAAGCATTCTGAGCTTGAGCAAGTTTTTTAACCTTGTTGGCTTTGGCCTCCTTCTCTGGACAGTGGGGATGTTAATGTCAACCCCCAGAGCTGGGATGCAATGACATGGGATTGATGTGGAAATGACGGTGAGACCAGGAGACATGTCAGTTCCCTTTCGGTTGCCCACTGTTCAACAGAGTCGCCAAGTGCCCGCCACCCGCCAGGGACAGTGCTGGGGGCTGAGGCTCCTCTATAGCCCCCGTTTGGGCAGGGGAGTGGGCGGGGGTATGTTATTCAGATTCATGGCTACGTCCTGAGAAACCCCCGACCCAAAGGAAACTGACAGTGCTCCTGTAGGGCAGCAAAAGGGCCGCTGGAGAGCCCCAGGCATGGGAACTGCCTGAAAGACGAAGGCGGAGCATCCAGGTAGGACCTCTGCTCTGTCAGTTCAGCAGGAGAGAACTGAGATCCGGAGAAGAGAAGGGGTGGGTGCAGCTCTGGGGTTCAGGAGGAGGCAGTCCCTGCGGCTTCCTGGTGCAAGTGGTCCTGAGGGGCAAGGCAGGGCAGGGCAGGGCAGGTCCCCAGCTGCTATTTTCACAAATTGCTCTCCAGTGTGGCCCCGGCTCCCAAGCCTTCAGACTGTAGATTCACAATTTACATGAGGTTTTCCTTACTTGAAAAATTGTTTTAAAATTACATTGTAAGCTAGACAAGTAATATATATTCCTTGTAAAAAGTCAAGAGATACATATAAGCCAAAAGTAGAATAAATTGCTTATATATTGCTTATATAAGTTGCTTATAATTCCAATACCTAAATACTGTTACTATTTTGGGGCATATTCTTTTAAATCTTTAAGAATTTCATGTAAGAAATAGTTACTGAGAGGCTGCCAGTGTCAGGCTCTGGGCTGGATGCTGGGGCCAGTGTCAGATGAGGCTGTTGAGCCTCCTGCCCTCAGGGTCTTACGGCCATGGATCCAGTACCCCCATCCCGTCCCTCCTCCACCCAGGTCGGCCCTCTGCGTGCAGTAAGTGTGCTGGTTAATGTTATGTGTCAACTTGACCAGGCCACAGGATACCCAGGTATTTGGTTAAGCATTCTGGATGTTTCTGTGAGAGTGTTTCTGGATAAGTCTAACATTTGAATAGACCGTGTGGAGCCGGCTGCCTTCCCTAATGTGAATGGGCTTCGTCCAATGACCTGAAAGTTGAATGGAGCAAAAATGCTGACCTTTTCCCAAATAAGAGCAAATTCCTCCCACTGTCACCAGCTTTTTCCTGCCTGGAGACTCAAACTGAAACAGGGGCTCTTCCTGGGTTGTGAGCCTGCCAGCCTTTGACAGGAACCACCCTCTCGGCTCTCCTGGGTCTCTGGCTCACAAACAGCAGCTCTCAGGATGGAGCCTCCACAATCAGGTGAACCAGCCCTTAGGATGAATCTCTTTTGTATACACATCCTGTCAGTTCTGTTTCTCTGAAGAACCCTGTCTGTGTCTGATAGAGATGCAGGTCTCTGCTCCCTCCCCTCTTCCTTTAACAAGCACTTATTGTGCACCTGCTGTATCAGGCTGATGGCTCAATGAGTGCTTGTTAAGGGAAGAGGGGAGGGGGCAGAGACCCTCCCATCCAAAGGCACTGCAGTGCACCCCTGCTACCTGTCACTCCGCTGGCTGTAGCTGCAGAGTGGCCCCGCTGCAATGAGAAGAACCACCCAGCTGACCCGCAGACTCGGGATCCCAGCCACAGCCAACTACACATGGCTGGGGCCTGATACAGGTAGGGCCAGGGGAGGGCCTGGCTCACACCTGCTGCCCCATAGACCCTGCTGGTGAGGAGCAGCGCTGGGATTGCATTCGGCTTCTGACTAACTGAGCTCAAGGGCCTCCGTCTTAGTCAGGGTTCTGCAGAGAAACCGAATGGGATTTGTGTATTTACTTGTCTGGCTCACCTGACGACGGAGGTGAAGTCTCACAACCGGCCATCTGCACGCTGGAGACCCAGGGAAGTTGGTGGCGCAGTTGGAAGGCCTGAGAGCTGAAGAGCTGATGGTGTCGATTCCAGCCGCGGTCCGAGGGCCAGAGGACCAGGAGCATTGAGGGCAGAAAACAACGTCTTGCCCCACTGGTCAGGCAGAGAGGGCGGATTCCTCCTTCCTCTGCCTTCTGTTCCATTCAGACCCTCGCTGGGCAGGATGAGGCCCACCCACCCTGGGGAGCGCCATCTACATGACCCTACCCACTAACTTAAATGCGACTCTCACCTGGAAACCCTGACAGACACCCTGTTTCCACGTAGGGTTCCTTCTGAGGCACTGGGGGTTCAGATGTAAACATGTTTGGGGGACACAGTTCAACCCATAACAGGAAGGGACAGATGCCTTAATTGGCTGCAGGAAAGATGGCATGAGAGTTGTGGAGGGCACAAAACCCTGTGCCTGCACACAGTAGGTGCTCACTCCAGACAAGCGAATGTGGTTCAGAATCACACTGGGCTGGAAGAGGGAGGGATGCCTTGTTCTGAGTGTGGGTTTTGGTACCAGGCAACCATGGGTTTGAATCCAAGCTATGTGACCCTGTGCAGCTTCCCCAACCTTTCTGAGCTGGTTTTCTCTCCTGTGAATCTAACCTAACCTGTAAGATGGCAATGAGGGCGAGATCTATATCGGGTGAAAGTTCGTTGAAGGCACTGAATTCTTAAACCATCCTAGGCCTCAGTTTCCACACCTGTCAAAGAAGGATGGGGATTTTGAGGTCTGGACAGATGCTGCAAGAGCCCAGAAGGAGACCAATGATGAGGAGCTCTGAACCCAGAAGCCGTGGCAGTCGCGGCTGCAGTGGCTAAGCTGCGTACTCCCTAGGGAGGGCGGATGGCCGGCTGCCACCACCCCAGCCCAGCTTAGGAGAAGCTGGCCTTGCAGTGGGCTCCTTGGATCCATGTCACTTTTGTGGGTCACCTGGACAGCCCAGCACAGGGGTCTTTGGTGTGGGAGTTCCTCAGGGCATGAATTTTCACCTCCAGTATACACTGGGGTTTTCTCGGCTGGTGAGACGGTGGAAGCCCCAGGGTTCTCCTCAGCCCCAAGGATTCTCAACCTGATTCAAGGGAGAAGTCTGGCCCCCTGGGGGTGCAAGAGGGCCCCAGTCCTGCCCAGGGGCTAATTCCCTGTGGGAGACGTGAAGAGGCTCTGGAACAACAGTGCCACTTAATTTTAGCTTGACGATTGGCCTCTGGACGAGATGTCAGCACAGGGAACTATTTATAGCAATTCTTGCCTCTCTATGGTTGCTCTGCCTGTGTGGGTTGGATTGAATTTTGCTTAATGGCCAGATGGATTCAGACAAGCAGATTTTTAGTCCAAACTATGTCAAATGGCTATTTAGACGACTTTCCCTCTTCAATCATTCATTGCATTGTTCAATGAATCTTTCTGGGGCAATGACAATGTGCCAGGCAGTGTCTGGGCACCATGGAGACACGAGCAAAAGAGATAAGCCAGCCCCATTCCCACACGGCTCACCCTCGGTGGGCTCGAATAATTGACCACTGGAAAAGCACCTACTGTGTGCCAGGCAGTATTTTAGGCAGTCTTCCCTGGGAGACAGCTGGGAACAGGACAGACCAGTCCCTGTCTTTGCAAAACTCTCAGTCTATTCAGCCATTGGAATGAATACTTTGACACAGCAGCTACTATGTGCAATGGTGATGGTAGAGGGAGTGCAGGGCTCAGCCCTGCCCAAGCTGCTCCTGGCCTCACTCACTGTGGGAGGCAAGGGAAAGGCCACCACGTGGTGAAGCAGGAAGGAGGCTGGGGTGAGCCCAGGGACACTGGCTCTACCGCTGGGTATTCTATGATGAAGGGCAAGCCCTTAGCTTCACTGGCCTCAGTTTCCACACCTGTAAGACATTTTGGAGTGCTGTGTATCTGCAGCTCCCAAAAGATGGTGAATGGGGGTGCCTTCAAGTGATGAAAGAACAAATCATTTCTGTGTTGTTATCTTTTTTTTTCTTTCTTTTTTTTTTTTTTTTTTTTTGAGCTGGAGTCTCGCTCTGTCACCAGGTCACTCAGGCTGGAGTGCAGTGGCTGATCTTGGCTCACTGCAACCTCCACCTCCCGGGTTCAAGTGATTCTCCTACCTCAGCCTCCCGAGTAGCTGGGATTACAGGTGCATGCCACCATACCTGGCTAATTTTTTATACTTTTAGTAGAGACAGGGTTTCACCATGTTGGCCAGGCTGGTCTCAAACTCCTGACCTCAAGATGTCCACTCACTTTGGCCTCCCAAAGTGCTGAGATTACAGGCATGAGCCACCGAGCCAGGCATGTTATCATTTGTTTTAATATGAAACAGGAAAAAAATACACCCTGGCATTTCAAGCCCAGTCAACAGAGTCTCCTTGAAAGGGGTATATTTAAGTTAAAGAGAGAGGGGAGTGGTGATTGAACTAAGAATATGAAGTAAATAACAGTGCCAAGGACTATGGCACAATCTTCAAGCAGGGGCTCAGTGGGGTTGGATGTGGGGCTGTAGAGGATTTGGAAGATTCAACTGGATGTGCGGGGTCTCTGGCTGCAGGTCCCCAGTGCCCCACTGTGACTCCTACTGATGAAGAGGCCTGGGACATCCTGTTCAGAGTAGGTCTTGGGATGAATCCACTCCCCAGCGTGCATGGCCCTTGGAGCAGCTCTGTGCCCAGCAGGGGCTATTGTGACTGGCAGGGCCTTTGCAGGCAATTTGGGAGGTCCTTTGAAGGTGGCTGGGGACTGGGTGTCCCTGAGCTTCCTAAGGAGGCCTGTCCTTCTGTTCCTAAGGAGGCCTGTTTCTGGGCGGTGCCCTCCTGCTTGCCTCTCTACCCATCCATGTGGTCTTCAGGGGTCCCCGCAGGTACCAGCCCTGTGCTTCTCCCTTCAGGGTTGGGGGTCCCTGAGGAGGGCGCTGGGCGTCAGCTATTGAGGGAGGAGCTAGGGTGTCTCCGCTCTCCCACCAGCCTACAGAGAGGAGACAGCCTGTCAGGAAGCAGCCCTCGCTGGGAGAAGGGGCCCTCGCTGGGAGAAGGAGCCCTTGCTGGGAGAGGGGGCCTCGCAGGGAGAAGGAGCCCTCGCAGGGAGAAGGAGACCTCGGTGGGAGAAGGGACCCACCAAATCGCACACATGCCATTGTCGCTCCTTCCGTGTGCCCTTCTGCAGCTTGTGAGGTCTTCAGGACAGAGTTCCACCACTTCGGCCCCACCCAGTGGAGTCTGTCTGCCCCTCCGAGCTTTTCTCCTACCTCCCAGTTCCACTGCCTTCCTGAGCCTGAAGTCGGGAAAGTCACTTGGGTTGTTGGGGGCTCAGTTTCCCCGTCTGCAAAATGGGCTCTCAGCCACTTCTCCATCTCAAAGCACTGTCGTGAGGATTGGCGCCTGCCTCTGTGAGTGCCCAGCAAATTGTTGTGCTTTTTCTGAAATGGCATCAGTTTCCTAAGGCTGCCGGAACCAAAGCCCACAGCTGTGTGCTCCACAGCAAACATTGATTCTTTACACTTCTGGAGGCTGGAAATCTGAAATTGAGGAGCAGGCGGGGCTGTACTCCCTCTGGAGGCTCTGCTGGCTGCAGGCCGCCCACCACATGTCCTGGCCTGCAATCACCTCGTCCCAGCCTCAGCCTCTGTCCTCACATGGCTTCTTCCCTCTGTTTCTCCTCTTCTTCTAAGGACACCAGTCAGATTGGATTAGGGCCTGTCCTGATTCAGCATGACCTCATCTTCACTTGATTACATCTAGAACGATTCTATCTCCAAGTAACATCACCTTCTGAGGTCCAGGTGGATTAATTTTGGGGCAGACACAATTCACTCCAGGACAGTGGCAATTTTGTTTACTTGCTTCAGCGAGCCTTGTGAGGTGAATATCATCATACCCATTTATCAGATGTGAAAACTGAGGCTGGAGGGACTGAGGGCCCCAAGAGCTGCTAAGTGACAAATTCAGGACTTGTACTCAGAGCCTTTTAGAACCCAGTGAGGGCAGGGAGTGCACAGGTCCTCAAATTCACGCTGCCTCTCCAGCTGCACAGCCTGCGAAATTGGTGGTAAACAGAAACACTAAAGAAAAAGAAGAAAAAGAAAAAGAAAACTCAAATGGGCTCTGTCTGTTTATAACCAAAGACTTTCTCCAGAGAGTGTGGTATAAAATTTTAATATTTTAGGCAGGCAGGCAATACTTCTTGTCTAGACATTGAGAAATGTTCAGACACAGAATTATTTCCAAGCTCCAGCCAACACAGTGGCGTCCCCCGCATTCCCCCAGATGAGGGGTGTCATTTACTTTGCATTTGTGAGCAGACACCACAGAGGCCTGATTGCTGCTGGGAGGCCCGGACCTCCGCGGGTCGCAGCGTTGCCGTGGACCCCAGAGATGCCAGCGGCCGCGTTGTCTTTTCCCAGACAATTGAGCTGCTTACAAAGCAGTAACAACAAGGTTGACGGGGATGGGGGCCTGATCACACTGAGGTGCACACAGCTGTCAGAACACGGTGACTGTGCACATGGGATCGTAAACTCCTTAATTAGCTTTTGAGGAGAAGGCATGAGGGCTGAGGGTCTGGCTGGCGCTTCCTGCTTTGCTTTCTGTCTCTCTTGTCTGCCGTCTGGGAAGGTGAGCAAGCGGGCCCTCCATTGCTCACTGTAATCGGTGATGAAGACAGGGACTGGTGCTCTAGTACCGGATGTCTTCTGTGCTGTGTGCCCTTCGGCCGGTTCCTATCCCGCTCTGTGCCTCAGATTCCTCATTGATACAATGAGCTCAGGCTCCTGGGGGCTTGCAGAGTTGGCAAAACTGGTCTCTTGACCCCTAACAGTTCCCATGGGACTCAGGCTGGAGACCAGCAGAGGCAAGGCTGGGAGACAGCAGAGGGCGAGGACAGTCTTCCAGGCTCAGAAAGGCTGCTCTTGGCTCTTCCCATCCAAGGAGAGTCCCGCTTGGCCAGCACCAAGGATCTCTCCCACTTGGAGGCAAGGAAACTGAGGCTCAGAGCCAGGGCTAGGACTGTAGTCTTCCTGCCCTCGGGGGTCTCTCCCGGCTGCATCTTTGTTCTCCAGCATTTCCCAAGCACCGGCTGGATCCCAGGCTGGGTGCTGCAGGTCCTGGTCTAGCATGGTAAAACCAACGGGATTTCCTAGCCCGAGCAGGGCAGGTGGGACCCTGCACCTTCCCTGACTAAACCTCCCTACTCATCTCGTTGTCATTAAGATTGAAGAGCATTTATTGAGCAGCTACTGTATGCCAGGCACCTTTGAACACTCAAGCTGCTATGGTGGATGGTGGACAGAGGGGCAGGTTAGTGGAGGGGAAGGTGTCAGGAACCCCGATGTCCTTGGAACAGAGCAGCCCCCACCCTCCCAGGGTGGTTGCGGACTCTTTCCTTCTCTCTTGAGCCCTCGAATGCAGCGGTGTCTGGTAGAAACATGTACTCTCCACCCGTCAAAGCAGCAGTAACATAAATAGCACCAGGAATGTTGGAGATCTCAGGCTTTGAGGCCCAGAGTTGAGTTGCTACTTTACATGATTTAATTACTGAAATAAACTGTGTGTTACTTCCCTTCCGACATAACCTTGCAGCATCTCAGAAATGCTTGCCAAGCAAGCCTGCAAAAAATTTGGAGGCTGGCGGGTGCTCCCCCTGCTTGTTAAGCACTCACTGTGTGCTGGGCTCTGTGCTTAGGACTATCTGTGCACCGTCTGCTTACGGCCTTACAACAACCCTTTCAAACGAGTCATACCTTTGTCCCATTCTACAGGGAAAAGGAATGAGAACCGGCAAAGCTGGTGCGGTCAACAGCAGGATGGCCTCTCAAAGATGTCCATGTCCTAAGCCCCAGAATCTGTGCTACGTTATGGTACAGGCCCAAAGGGGACTAAGGTTGCAGATGGAATTCAGGTCGCTTATCAGTCACCCCTGAGATGGGAGCTTATCTGGGATTAGCAGATTGGCCCAATGGAAACACAAGGGCCCTCAAACCTTTGTGGTTTTGGAAACACAAAGTAGAAGAGGAGGCAGGAGAACTGGCACAGAGCGATATGATGTGAGAGAGGCCCAGCCAGGCTCTGAATGTGGAGGAAGGGCCACAGGGCAAGGAGCGTGGGGGCCTCTACCAGTGGGGAACATAAGACATGAATTCTCCTCTGGAGTGTCCAGAAGGAACACAGTCTGCTCGACATCTTGATTTTAGAGACCTGTTGCAGATTTCTAGACTGGCCTCTAGGTCTGCAAGATCATAAACACGTTTTGTTTCCAGCCACTAAGTGTGTGGGCATGTGGTTCCGCAGCTGTGGGAAGCCCACACAGCGGAGTTCTCATCTACGTCAGTGATGGGGGCTGCATCCATGCCCAACCTCAGCCATTGATTCAGGGATGGCCACATGGACAAGGCTGGGAAATACAAAGCAATCCTTGGGCTCCGCTGGAACCAACAGGGGCGGAACGCTGTCTTTCCATCAGGGCTGCTGAGGGGGGATGCAGCAGGTGTTACCCTGGAGCTGCTGGGGGGTCGATTTGCGACCACAAGGTGCATGTTCGTCTGAATGACAGAACCGGGTGAGAGGGAAGTGGGATGGTGACATTGTGTGAGCTTCTGGATAGACCATGCCTGAAGCCAACTGGGCTTTATGTTCCAAAAACCTGTAACTGTCCCTCTGCACTCAGGCTGCTCTGAGCTGTGCTTCTCATCACCTGCACCTGATAGACTCCTGGCCATCCCAGGATCCAAGCCTGGCTTTTGAAAGCCTGTTCTTTATGTGCACTCTCCCTTTCAGCGTTTCAGAGCGAGAGAACAAAAAGTCAGACATCAGGGAAGCTTAGACTCATAATTGTGGAACGGGACACTTGGAGAAGCCTTTCAGTCTTTTTTTTTGAGACAGGGTCTCACACTCACTCAGGTTGAGTGCAGTCGTACAGCTCAAACGACCTCCCCAGCTCAAAAGACCCTCCCTCCTCAGCCTCCCGAGGAGCTGGGACCACACATGTGTGCCACTACATCTGGCTCATTTTTGTATTTTTTGTATAGACAGGATTTCGCTACATTGCCCAGGCTGGTCTCGAGCTCCTGGGCTCAAGCAATCCTCCTGCCTCAGCCTCCCCAAGTGCTGGGGTTACAGGTGTGAGCCACTGCACCTGGCTTTGTTTTACACTTTTTACACTGAGGTGCAGAGAGGGGAGGTAACTTGCCCAAGGTCACCCAGCTGGTAAGAGACAGTTGTAATTAAAACCTGCTTCTCAGCCTGCTCCACCCCTCTTGGCCCTCAGCAGTCCCACAAGAAAGGGCTTCGGGTCTATAATTTCTGGTGGGTTTTTTGCTGACAGAACTCAGGAGAGACCTGAGCTTGCCTGGCCTTGTTTTTGCCATGCTCATAATACGGCCCACATTTTCTTGCGGTGGAGCTTTCAGAAGCTGGCGTTCTGGCTGGGCCGCTCTCCAGCCCAGGACTCGTCTGGAAGCCGTTTGTGGGGTCTGCCATCTGGTGAGCTGCGGCTGTGCGGTTAATATTTCCCAGACTAGGCTGCTTCCTGGTCCCCCAGACTCTCCGGCCCCCTCAAAGTGCGGCAGAGAGAGGAATGTGCTACAGGCGGGTCCCCCGTCCACGCACGTCTCTCTCCTGGTTACCTGCCATGCTTCCAGGAGACAGATGTCTCCACTTAACGTGTGGCTTGGAGCCAGGAGGTCCTGGACCCCAGGCCGGCGATACCAAATACCAGAGTGTCAGATGCAGGACTGGCTCCCATCCACCCAGTCCCAGCTGGGAACACGTGCTTTGTTTCTCCCTTCCTCCCAGTTCTCTCGTCTTTGTGTTTTTCAGCCTTGCCACCATTTTCAAAGACCTTTTTTATACACACCCCCACCCGGGGTTTATTCCAGAGGATGGTTCTCCTCTTACTGCCAGCTTGTCTGAGCGACCCCCTATCGCTCATGATGAACTAGATGTTTACTGAGCACCTACTAAGTGCCAGGGAGTTGCAGACAGTATTCGCTCTGTAACAACCTGAGACAGGTACGATTCTGACCCCATTTCAGTGCCAGGGAAGGCACCCAGAGCTGTGGAGTGACGATCTGAGGCCCACACAGCTGGGAAGAGATAAAAGCAGGGGCCATGGTGACATGGATCTTATTATACCCATTTTACTGTTGAGGGAACTGAAGCCCAGCACAGCCATGTGACTCGCTCAGAGACACACAGCAGATGAGCTGCCAAGATGAGGCCAGCCTCTTTCTGACTTCCTTCCGGTTTCCTTTCTCCTACAGGGACCCCACTGAGCCATGAGCTCTAGAATCTGTACAGTGGGAGACGACCTTGACCACAGGACATGCTTCTTCTGGATCCTGCCCCAGGTCAAGGTGGTTGGACCCCTCCCTGGCCTGGAAGCCGTTAAAGCCGGTGAATGAGCAGGAGGGTGGTGGGAGATGAGGTCAAAGAGACACCTTCATAAATAGAGGAAGGAACCTGTTGACGGCATGTTCTGCAACCCAGACATCCAACTGCCATTGGTTAAGGCAAGTGAACCACGTGCCACATACAGTGTCCATGCCACACTTGTGATGACGGGAGGGTGTGTGCAATCTCATTATCCCCAGTTAGCAGGAGGGGCCAGAGGCTCCAGGAGGTGACCAGGCAGAGGAAGCCACTGCTGCTGAGGCTGTCCCCACTGGGGCTTGTGAGTTGAGGGAGGTGGGCTCAGCTAAACATGAAAACCAGGAGAGGAAACCTGCCTGCACCTTGGCTTTTGCTGGATGACAATGTGGCTCCACTTTCCCTATTTCCAGCCAAACGTTTCGGAGACTCTTGGCAGCATCAGTCCATACCGCCTCCGGAGGCACCAGCTACAGTGTCTGCTTGTGCATAGCTGGCGGGAGTTGCCTCTACTGAACTTTCCTCCCATGGGCTCTGTGGGGCTGCTCCTGAGAGCTGGACCTGAGAGCGGACCGGCCCAGATACCCCTGTGCGGGAGCTCATAGCTGCTGGTAAGCCAGGGCGGCACATGAAAGTGTCTGTTCACTCATTCACACAAAAGTCCTCCTTGACACCCACAATCCTGGGCACCAGGATGCGGCCCCAGGCAGGGCTGGTGAAGTCTTTTCTCCTGAAGCTCATGTTCTACCAGAAGAGTCACAAATAAAAACGTAACGCAGAGGAGTGACGAGGGATGGTGGGGGTCCAGGGAGACCGCTCCCAGGAGGTGGTCTTTGTGGAGAGAGAGACCCTTGGGGAAGGACTTGATGACAGAGGGTGTGGAGGGCCTCATGTATGGATTCCCTGCTGTCTGCTGGCTCTGGCCACATGCACTCACTGAGGCCCATTTCATAGGTAGGAAACTGAGGCACAGGGAAGCTAGGCAACTTGCCTGGAGTCCTCATGCTAAAAAGCAGCATGGGCAGGCTTCAAAGCCAAGCCCCCGGCTCCAGGGCTCCAACACATAACTCCTGGGCTACACACAGTCTTTCCCTTGATACTCACCATATCCTGTGGCTCCAAGTGAAGATCCTGTGCATATCTAACACCAAAGGATGGCAGCCCTGGGCACTAGCAGCCTGGCTGACAGAAAGCAGACTCCCACATCCCACGCCACATTCCCCCACTATTTCTGGGTGTCCTCAGGGGAGCCTTGAGTCGGCTCATGGGGAGGTCAGGCAGCTACAGCTTCTCAGGCTATCTGTGCCAAAGGGCTGGATTTGTGTTGCTAATCAGATACCCATATGGGGTACCCTGCAGCTCACGTCACACACGACCCACTATGTGAGTCTGACATCACCCAGACTGGGCTGAGCTCTGACCACATGCTTGGGGGTCTTGGCACTGTCATCGTCATGCTTTTAAAAACACCCCCAATGTCTGTGCTTGTCTCATCATGGATGGGCCACATAAAGGCCTCATGCCACAAGAAGCACTCAGTTTTGTGGCCAAGTGGCCACGCAGCATCCATCCATTTGTCTCCTAGAGCTGGGCCACACAGGTCCCCTCTGCCTGCCTGAGGGTCCCCTGGCATGTCTCACTGACATCATCATACAAACAAGAGCATGCAGATGGAGGGGGTGTCCCCAAATGCCTCCAAAGCCCCAGTCATTGGTTCAAACTCTGAGTGGTCTGAGCGCTGAGCTTCCGTGCTCAAACCGCTGCTGACCTTCACGAGCTCGGTGCTGCAGCTCTGCTGCCATGGGTCCAGCCTGCAAGTCTCCAGCAACTCTAGCATCTTCTGGCTTGGAAGCAGCTGCCCACCCCAGTGTGCCTGTGCCCCCACGCTCCTGTGCTATCTCTCCAGGCTGGTCCTCGCACCAACATGGCCCTCTCCCAGGAGGGACCCAAGGCTAGCACAGCTCTGCATGACAGGCGTGGTGGATCAGGGCACCTGCCCAGCTCAGCCAGTCTCCAGTGCCCCTTCCTCTGTGCCAGGCGGCAGCAGCACCCCTGGAGAGAAGAGACAGCCAGGAAGGTGGTCTCATGGAAGCCCAGTGGAGCAAAGAAATGAGGAAATAAAGCACATTCTACCCAACTTTAGGCAGGAAAAGCAGGGATTTGCCCCCTGCCTCATTTGCTTTCTCTTCCTAGAACATTGAACTTTCTCCACGCTCAGCCCCCAATATGGATTCAATCTCTTTTCAGGTTTGCTTTTGCTGTGAGAACGACTCCAGTCATGTTTTGTGTTCTCAGGCACTCAGTGTTCATCTCCTTGAACAAATTGGGATGCCCTTGGGTTTGGGACTTCCTGAGCCTCCTTCCTTTGCACCATCTTTGTCCCTGTTTCAGAAACAGAAGACATTATTTTATTTATTTATTTATTTTTTTTTTTGAGGCAGAGTCTCGCTTTGTCACCCAGGCTGGAGTTCAGTGGCACAATCTCGGCTCACTGCAACCTCTGCCTCCCAGGTTCATGCCATCCTCCTGCCTCAGTCTCCCGAGTAGCTGGGACTACAGGCGCCCACCACCACGCCCAGCTAATTTTTTGTGTTTTTAGTAGAGACGGGGTTTCACCGTGTTAGCCAGGATGGTCTCGATCTCCTGACCTCGTGATCCACCCACCTCGGCCTCCCAAAGTGCTGGGATTACAGGCGCGAGCCACCGCGCCCGGCCAACAGAAGACAATCTTAAGCATGCGCTCCGGGGAGGTTCGGGACTAAGGTTAGTTTGATTTGTTCTCTGCACAAATGTGGTGGCTGCTTCATTTTAACATGCTAAATGTTATGAAGTCACTTTGAATTACGGTGAGGAAAAGCTGTAGAGGCCCATCTCCTTTCTCAAGCCCAACAAAGCACTTTATAATCACATTCTTTCTGGAATGTCTATCAGAAACGCGTTATATTAAGATGCAAAGCTATTTGTTAAAGTCATCAAACTGCAATTGAAAAACACGATTTTTCATTTTTGCCATGTGTGTTTTTTTCTCTCATCATCACCAAGAAAATTGAAGTCTAAACTCCAGCAGACAATTAGGCCTTATGGAGTGGTGTCATGTCTGCGGGCTTCTGTGATGCTTGCAGTGGCCTTTAATTAGATTCAGGGTTCTCTATATGTGGGGCTCCAGCTTAATGCAATTTGGAAACTAATCATGTTTAATTAGGTTGTATTATTAGGGAACAGCTGAGCAAATGGAAGACTGTGCTGCATACTTGGGAAACTTACAAAAGCAATATCACAAAACACACAGTTATTACCAGCAAGATGAGCAAAAGTCATCTGCATTATGTTTGAGTGATTTGATTTGCTTCCCCCTGGAGAGGTTCTGAGGCTTGTGCCTTCTTTAAGGTGCTGTGTTTAGCTGTGTCTAGGCTTGGGCAGACCTCAGGGCCACCCCTCTCAGAATGGAGGTGACTTGACTTCAGGCAGTTATCTGGAGAAGTCTCCTGCACCTGGGCACCACACTTCGGGGCAGAGATGTCCCTGCTGCTTTTTCTTAGGTCACATGGTTCAAGGACAGCCCTGGCAGCTGAAACCAGGGTTTCAACCCCTCTCCAAGCTCACCTGGTGCTGAAAACCTCCGTCTCACAGCCTAAACATCTGTAAGAAAGCAACCAAAAGATGCCTGCATGGAGACCGCGTGAGTCCAAGTTCCAACTGAATTCATTTTCTGACAGCTGAGAAAGCTGTGAGATCTGGGGAGGAAAAGTCTGCTATCTCCAGCTATCTGAGTTCCAGTGAGGCTGTTCCTGGGTCAGAAAATATCTTCATAGAAGTACAAAGAGTATCTCAGTGACCCACCTGTTTATATGAGAATGAGGACTCTGGTTTAGCCATTAGATCAATTTCTGGACTGAGAGTCCAAAGAGAGGGTCACTGGATTTACTTCCTCTGTGTCTTTGTTTCCCATCTGTAAAATGGATCTATGAAAATACAATGAATTCATTAATTCATTCCTTGAATATTTTATCTCCAGTCACTGGAGATTTAAAATAATGAGTTAAGACATGTTTCTGCCCTCAAGGAGCAGGGAATCTTTAGAAAGCAGGGCCTGAGGCAAGGATTAAGCTACGGATGATTTATGGTGGGGAGCAAGCCCGGGGAAGTGGAGGTGAAAGAAAAGGGAGGTGAGGTGGTGAGGGAAGGTGCAGCCTGGGGTGATGTAAGTGGCAGCGGCTGTAGACTTTTCCTCCCCAGGCCTCACAGCTTTCTCGGCTGTCAGAAAATAAATTCAATTGGAACTTGGACTCATGCAGTCTCCATGCAGGCATCTTTTGGTTGCTTTCTTGCAGATGCTTATGCTATGAGACACGGAGGTTTTCAGCACCAAGTGAGCTTGGAGAGGGGTTGAAACCCATTGGGGGCCCCAGCCATGTGTTCACCCGGCACATGGGCTTCCGTGGAAAGCTGAAAGGGGGTGGGGGGCACACCTCAAAGGAATCCACAGGAGAGAGAATCAGAAGGAATTCTACGCCACTGGGAGTGTCCTCCCACACCCTCCAGGTTGCCTTGTCCAGGCCCTCTGAGGCTGCTCAGGAAGCCAGAGGCCATGCCATGCTCTGGTGCCTCCATGTATGAAAGTGAGGACTCGGGTGGTGCAGCAGGTGCTGTCCAAGAAAGGGAAGGAAGGAACACCTGGGGAGCCTATGAAGGTGAAGAAGTTTGTGCCTTGATAAGAGCAGACACACTGGTGAAGAGGCAGGGGCACAAGTCAGGAGGGACCACAAGCATTGCTGAGAGAGCATGGAGGCATCTCACATGGTTTGTGGGGCACGGACGGACCACTTTCCAGGATGCAGGAGCGTGCATCTCACACCCAACAGAATTTGGCCAGAGGAGGAAAGGGATGGGGAGAGTGCTCCAGGCTGCAGGCACAGCTAGGCCAAGACTGGGAGGCAGAAGAGAGCCGGGGAGTGTGGGAAGGCTGAGCTCAGCATGGCTGGAGAGAACAGGAGCGGTCTGGGGTGAGCTGGAGCAGGGGGGTGCAAGAGCCCAGACATGCAGGGCCTCGCCAGCATGGAGAGGAGATTGGACTGATTTCCCAGGGCAGTGAGGGGCTCCCCTCTAAGCACCCAGGCCGGCTCACGGCTCTCAGGGTGGCAATCTGCTTCTCTCTTTTTCCTTTTCTCAATTTCTCTCTTTCCTCTCTCCTTCCTTTTGGGCTGGAGCTCAGGGAAATTTTAGAGCCAGCCACTAGCCAGCCACTCTCTCCAGACACTAGGGGTGAGAAAGTCCTGTCTTCCCTGCTACAGTCGTAACGCATCACCCTCACACCTTGCTGACCACAGGGGACATGGGCTCTGTGCGGGAAGCTGGCAGCCTTGCCTGCTGCTGACCCAGTATCAGAGCAAGAAAGGAAAACAGGGTGGTGCCCAAGGACAGCTGGCTCTACTGTCCTCGCCGGGGCCCCTCTGGTCATCTCTCTGGCTGAGGAAAACCCGTGAGGTGAGGCTGAGTCACCCTGTGGGAGGAGGACCGGGGGAGTGGGTTGTGTCTTTTCCTGCCATACTGTCCCAGGTTGGTGTCGGTTAAGCACAGCTCCACTTGACAGTGACTGGTCCAAGCTGGCCATGTGAATTGTCCCCTGGGGCCATGGCCTGGTTGACCATAGGCTGGACCCGTGACTCTGATCTAGCCAGTCAGAGTGGCCCACTGCTGAGGCCCCAGTGATTGGCTCAGGCATGAGCATGTGACCCAAACTGGACCAATCAGAAGTCAAAGATAAGGCTCCAAGATGTTGTGTAAATGAATGAATCAATAAGGAGGCCCTCGCTGGTCCAAACTAGCTCAGTCTCCAGGTGTGACAGGCAGAAGAATGGCCTCCCAAAGTCCTAATCTCTGCAGACTGTGATGTCACCTCACATAGCAAAAAGGACTTTGCAGACATGAATAAGTGATGGATCCTGAGATGGGAAAATTATCTTGGATTATCTGGGTAGGTCCAATGTAATCACAAGAGTTCTTAGAAGAGAGAAGGAGGAGGGTTCAAGAGAGAGAAGGAGCGGGGAGAGAGAGAGGGAGGGACGATGGTGGAAGCAGAAGTTGGAGTGATGCAGTTGCTGGCTTTGAAGATGGGGGAAGGAACCACAAGGCAAGGAATGCCACGGCCTCTAGAAGCTGGAAATGGCAAGGACATGGATGGTCCCCTAGAGCTGCCAGAAGGAAGGCAGCCTGATTTACTCCTCGATTTTGGTCAGTAAGACCCATTTCTGACTTCTGACCTCCAGAACTGTAAAATAATACATGTGCATTGTTGTAAGCCATGGATTTAAGCCATGGTAACTTGTTGGAGCAGAGAAAGGAACCAAGTGCACAGGGCACATCAGATCTTGCTGTAGGAGCTCCTTCATTTCAGAGTAACATCATCTTCTCATCCGAGACCTGGGGATTAGTATTGCTTTCAGGGATATGGGGCCCTTCTGGGCTGCTCCCTGGTTTTTGGGTTCCCCTGCAGTCAGGTGTCTATACGCCTGATTCTCCAGTGCCAAGTTACTCTCCCACAGCCACAGAGGTCCTCATGCCATACTCTTTCTCGTTCTCTAAATACCCAATGGTTACTGTTGCATTAGGCTTGGGTTTCCTGTCCACAGTGTTTGAAGCTTCTCCAGGCTGGGAATCAGCCATTATTCTGACTGTACTGTCCGTGGGATCTCTCTTTTCTGAAAGATGGCTGTGACATGGTCATGGCCCTCCTCCCTGCTTCCTTCTCCCTGTGCCCCACCCATAAAGTGCATCTTGGTGAAATTTACATGGGCACACATGTGTGTAGCCCCCTCCTAGATTGAACACTGACCATCCCCAGCTCCCCAGCAGGTTTCTGCATTCTCCCTTGGAGCTGGCAGGTGCCCCCTATATATTGACTTCCATCCTCATTGCTCAGTTTGGCCTGTTCTTGATCCTCAGTAAATACAATTCTTCCATATGTGTTCTTTTGTTCTGGCTTCTCTCACCTGGAGATTCATCCATGCAGTTGTGTGTATCAGTAGTTCACTCACTTCATTGCTGAGTGATGTCCTCTTATTTGGCTGTATCACAGCTTATTTATCCATTCTCCTGTTGATGCACATTTGGGTTGTTTCCAATTTTTGGCTATTACAAATAAAGCTGCTCTGAATATTTGTGTACAGCTCTTTGCCTGGACAGATGCCCTCATTGCTATCATGGAAATCCTAGGAGTGGAATTGCTGGGGCCTAGGGTATGTGTACGCGTAGTCTGAGTCCTTTCTCTGATTAATCTCTTACTGATTGGATTTCAATGTCTTAGTTTTGTGTTGCAATAAGGAATTACCTGAGGCTGGGTAATTTATAAAGAAAAAAAGGTTTATGTGGCTCATGATTCTGGGGGTTGGAAAGTTCATGACTGAGCATCTGCATCTGGTGAGGGCCTCAGGCTGCTTCCACTCATGATGGAGGGTGAAGGGGATTGGCATGAGCGGAGAACACATGGGGAGAGAGGCAGTCAGAGAGACAGCAGGGAGGTGCTAGGCTCATTTTAGCCACCAGCTGTCTCCGGAACTAATAGAGTGTGAATTCACTCACCTCGCTTAAGGGAGGGCATTCATCTATTCATGAGGGATCCACCTCCATGTCCCAAACACCTCCTATTAGGCACCACCTCCAGCATTGGGAATCACATTTCAACTTGTGGTTTGGAGGGGACTAACTTCCGAACCATAGCATTCATTGTCAAAAAGTTTACTGCAATTTTATTTTCTTATTTTTTTTTTCTTTTGGGATGGAGTCTCACTCTGTCCCCCAGGCTGGAGTGCAGTAGCATGATCTCTGCTCACTGCAACCTCTGCCTCTTGGGTTCAAGCAATTCTCCTGCCTTAGCCTCCCTAGTAGCTGGGATTACAGGCACCCACCACCACGTCTGGCTGATTTTTGTATTTTTAGTAGAGATGGGGCTTCACCATGCTGGCCAGGCTGGTCTCAAACTTCTGGCCTCAAACGATCTGCCTGCCTCAGCCTCCCAAAGTGCTGGGATTACAGGCATGAGCCACCGCACCCGGCCTACAATTTTCTTCAGAAGATCTCTGCTCAGAGAGGTTTCTTCATGGGCTGAACTCCCTGAGTTTTCTCACGTGTGGGAGCATCTCCCTGCTGTCTTGACGGGACACAGTGTCTACAGTGGCATTCACATTCCCTCCAGCTTTATGGAAGTTGTTTTGTTGTTTTCTAGGACTGGATATTGCTGTAGAAAATCTGGGGCCAGCCTGACATTCCCTGCTTTTCCATGATTTGTGTTCCTGCCTGAATGTTTGAGAAGTCTTTCTCTATCTTTGAAATTCAATAATTCAATTAGGATATGTCTCAATGCTGAAAATTTTAAACAAAATTTTCATGGAACATAATGTGTATTTGTTTTTCTAAGCTATAAGGTTTCAGAGGTTTTTCTTTATTTCAGGAAAATTTTCCTGCTTCATATTTTTGAATATATTGTCAATGTTGGGCTTTTCCCTTCAGGAACACTCAAAAGCCCTGCTACTGCTTCCCCTGCAGTGGCCTCCATGCCTGAAAGCTCTGCTCAGTTTTCTTTTTTCTTTTTTTTTTTTTTTGCTTTTTTCATGTTTACTCATTTTATCCCAAGCCCGTTCTCCATGTCAATATTTTGACTTCTACTTGTATGTAATCTGCTTTCTGTCATTTAAAATTTATTTCTTAGGTATATAATGATGTCATTTTTGTTATTAATCTATTTCTTTAGGTCAGTTTGTATCCTAAATAGGATTTTCTGTTTTTATCATTTTGTCTTTGAGCTCTCATTTTATTGAATGTATAATTTTTATTAAGTTTTCTATAAGGTTAAGCAATTGGGAGATATTATCTTCTGTTTCTGGAGATAGTTTTTCTTCTTGGTTGTGCTCTTTTTGAAGTATTTCTTCTTTCTCTCCCTCCTTTATTCCCTCTCTGCCTTCCTTCCTCATCTCCTTTCTCCCTCCCTCCTTTCCTTCCTCCCTCCCTTCCTTTCTTCTTCTCTTTCTCTTTTTTCTTCTAATATGTGTATTTGCTTGGTTCCCATCTGTTATGGGTTGAACTAGGCTCCCCCTCCAAAATCATATGTTGAAGTGCTAACCCTCAGTACTTCAGAATGTGACAGTATTTGGAGGCATAGCCTTAAAGAGGTGATTAAGTTAAAATAAGGCTGAGTGGGTCCCAATCCTATCTGACTAGTGTCCTTATAAGAAGAGGAAATTTGGACTCACAAAGAGGCACTAGGAATGTGTGCACTGAGAGAAGACCGTGTGAAGACACAGCAAGAAGGCGGCTGCCTGCAAGTCCTTAGAAGACACCAAAACTTGCCAACACCTCCATCTTGGACTTCCAATCTCCAGAACCGTGTAAGCCAGCCCATTGGTGGCATTCTGCTATGTCAGCCCTAGAAAACCATTGCATTTTTTTCATTAGTCTTGGCCTGAAGCAGCTCATCCAAAATCTTCTCTTGTTTCCCTTGTGCTATGTCTGAGACCAGAGAATTTCCCGCTTGGCACTAGGCATTGAGATCTGGGTGTTTCATATTCTACCACTTACTTGGAAGCCCAGGAATGGTTGCAGCGTCAGGAGAGTTTAGGGAAGAACATGTGTGGCCACGTGGCTGCCTGGGCTTTGCTCTCTTCCTATGCCAGGCTGTCCTCCCTTCTGGTTGGGTGTATGTGTGTGCATATACAAGAGTGACCCTCGGATCAAGGCTGTTTTCTGGGTTAACCTGCAATCCTGAAGCATTCACTGCAGTTAGAGCAGGGGGGTCCCTAACCCCCCAGGCACGGTTCGTGGCCTGTTAGGAATTAGGCTGCACAGCAGGACCTGAGTGGCAGGTGAGTGAGCATGACCGTCTGAGCTCCTCCCCACCCCTGTCAGATCAGCAGCGGCATTAGATTTTCATAGGAGCACAAACCCTATTGTGAATTGCACGTGAGAGGGTCTAGGTTGCATGCTCCTTATGAGAATCTAATGCCTGATGATCTGAGGTGGATCAGCTTCATCCCAAAACCTTCCCTCACCCCAGTCCCGTGGAAAAATTGTCTTCCATAAAACCAGTCCCTGGTGCCAAAAAGGTTGGGGACCAGTGAGTTAGAGGATGAGCCCTCCTGTTTGCCCAGCCCTGGTTCCTCCCAGGCCTTGGTCAGAAAAGGTAATAAGAAAACCCATTCAAGTGGCTTTCCTCAGGTCTTCTCCAGACTTTGTCAGCTCCCAGCGCCAGTTCCTGGGAGTCGGGCTGTCTGGGTTAGGAAGCCAGAAGGATCAGAAGGTCGGCAGGATTAGGAAGCCAGTGTGCCGTGCCCTGAGTTTTCCGATTCTTCTCTTGGCTGTCAGTTATTTAAGTTTGATCCTGTACATGCTTGGGTGATGCTGTTGGCTATTTTTTTTCTTTGATGATTGCTGCTACTTTTTGCTCATGATGTCAAGCACGGGGGGAAAGGAATTCTGTGAGAAAATTTCAACCTGCCATTCTCATCCTGGAGGCCTAATTTATTTCATTTCAATTATTCTTTTTTTTTTATTTTGAGATGGAGTCTCATTCTGTCGCCTAGGCTAAAATGCAGTGGTGCAATCTCCGCTCACTGCAACCTCCGCCTCCTCGGTTCAAGCAATTCTCCTGCCTCAGCCTCCCAAGTAGCTGAGATTACAGGTACCCACAACAATGCCCAGCTAATTTTTGTATTTTTAGTAGAGATGGGGTTTCGCCAAGTTGGCCTAGGCTGGTCTTGAACTCCTGATCTCAGGTGATCCACCTGCCTCGGCCTCCCAAAGTGCTGGGATTACAGGCATGAGCCACTGCACCTGGCCTCATTTCAATTATTCTTGGTGGTTGCAGTGGCTCTTCCTGGGGTGTAACAAGTGCCTGTAAATCCAGGCAGCTCAGTCATTCTGGTACCATAGGTATGATCTCAGTAACCAGCTCCCTACCCGCCCCTGTCGAGTAATGGCACCAGTCAGGGGCTCCAGTTATCCCAGTCTGTAGAAGAGTTACCTGAGGGGCAGAGAGGAAAAGCACCCAGATGTCCCCTGTGGTGAGCCTTGTAGCCAGGACGCCTCCCCAGGCCTCAGAATCTGCAACTCCAAACTCCCACAGGGGCCTGGGAGAGGAAGGAAAAAAGGGGTTAAAGAATTGAGGGAAGACAGGAAGGAAGGAGGGAGGGAGGGAGAGAGGGAGGCCTTGGTCCTTTTGGACGGTTATAGCAAACTTATCACAGACTGAGTGGCTTCAACAACAAACTTATTTCTCACGGTTCTGGAGGCTGAGAGCCCAAGACCAAGATGCTGGTAGAGTTGGGGCATGGCGAGGACCCACTTCCTGCTCCAATGTTCCCTGAATCCGAAACTGCAGAGCTCAGGGTTTGAAGTCTGCAGACTTGGGTTCAATACCCAGCCATGGTGGGGGAGGAGGACGGTAAGGTGAATCACACAACCCTGAGTCTCAGTTTTCTCATCCGAACGATGGGCTCCTCAGCATCCACATCACAGAATTGGGGTATGGGGCTGGAATGTGAACTGGCTCTGTGAGCTGGGAAATGTTCTGCAGACGTAGACTATTTTAGGACCAATGTTTCCCGTAACATGTTAGGAAAGAAGACATTCTGGCCCAGGCCTGAGAGAGAACACTTTCTCCTGAGGGACAAGACAGTCAGAGAGGTCATTTAGAGAGCAGGGAGGCAGGTCCAGAGGGCTCAAGAGGAAACCCCAGGGGGACCCTGACTTCTGCTTCTGGGAAGAGACTCCCAGGAATTCTCTCTTCTTCTTTCCTCTGCCTCCTCCGTGGCCGGCCTCAGCACTGGGATGACAGCAGCAAGGTTCTGGGTGGGGGCTGGGGTCGCCCCTGGTCATTGTCTCTGGGATTCCTGTCCCCTGGATGGGATAGCTGTAGCAATGGTGACTTCCCAATTCTCCACAAATGTATGAGTGCATACATGTATACATTTTTTGTTTTAGTTATGTATACATATATATATAATATATATAATATAATTTTTTTCTCTGTTCTTTTAAAATGTACTGTTTTTTTGTCTCTTTTTGTAACAGTAGCTTAATCTGTTTAAGAGATGTAGAGCCTCTGTGGTATTGTGTACCATAATCCAACCAAGTCCTTTTGCGGGGGCATGTGTTATTTAAAACAATCTTGTGATGAACATCCTTGCACGCTTTTCTTCCTACACCCTGGAATGGCGCCACACTGGTTAGGAAGGCATTCCCCTGTAGACTGAATAATACCTGACCTAAAATGACCCAGGCAATGGGGAATTATTTTTCCCACATGGAGAGAAGTTCAAAAGTAAGCAGCTGAGTTGACTCAGCAATTCAACAGAGTCAAGGATGATTTCTCTGCTTCTCTTGCTCTTTACAATAGGGACACAAGATAGCCACTATAGCTCAGCCATCACATCTGCATTTAAGACTGAAAGAAGAAAGGAGGGTAGAATTCTGAGTCAGCCACATCTTTCCTACAAGCCCAAGCCTACAAACTGGGTTACATGGCTGACTCTAGCTGCAAGGGAGGCAGGAGATGGCAAAAAAGAAAAGAGTTGGAAATGAACTTGGGGTAGTCTTCAAATAAAGAACCCATAGCTTAACCTTATTGATGCAGACCCATGTGCTTGTGTAGCTTACAGTCTTATGGGGGAAGAGAGATGTTAATCAATGCAGCCCACTGAGTGTATAATGACAAACTGAGGTTGAGGTTCTGCAGCAAAGCTTTACATTCTACATCCTTAGAATCTTTACTTTAATGCCACCATTCTTGGTGCTCCTACATCCCAGGGCCTGTGCCAGCCCTTCCCATACATGATCTTCCTAAATCTGCAGAGTCTCTGTAAACAGATGTAAGTATCCCCACTCTTCAGGTTGGGAAATTGAGGACTAAGTCACATTCCACTGGTCCCCAGTTGGGAAGTATCCCAGGTAGGATTCATACCCAGGTCTGGTTGGCACCAAAGGTAGTAGTTTTGTTGACAGGTCTTCCTAGGAGTCGGCTGACTTGATTAATCTTTTCAAAGAATCAGGTTTTCACTTTGTTGCTTTCTTTATTGTGTATCTATTTTCTATTTTGTTTTCTCCCCTTATCTTTATTAGTTCCATTCTTCTACTTACGTTGAGTTTAATTTGCTCTCTTTTCATAGCTTCTTAAGACAGAAGTTTAGAGTATTGATTTTATATCTTTGCTCTTTTCGAATGTATGCATTTAAATCTCTAAGTCTCCCTCTAAGTTTTTTGCTTTACCTTGTCCCACAGATTTTGATGTGTTTTATTTTCATTACATTTATTTCAAAACACTTAAAAATATTCTTTGTGATTTCTTCCATGATCCAGTTATTTAGAAATGTATGGCTTAATATTCAAAATATTTGGGAATAGTTATATTTTTGTAATTAATTTCTAGTTAAATTCCACTGTAGTCAGAGAACGTCGTCTGTATGACTCCAGTCCTTTGAAATATATTGAGACTCATTCTATGGTTCAGCATATGATATATTGCAGTGAATGTTTCGTGTCACTTGAAAGGAATATATTCTGTGGTTATGAGGTGGGATGTTCCAAAAACGTCAATTGGCCAAGTCGATTAATAATGTTGTTCAAATCTTCTATAGCCGTACTAATTTTTCTATCAATCACTGCTTTTAAAAAATCAATTATTCACAGGGCTGTGTTTTAAGTGCTCAGCTGTGATTGTGGATTGGTCTATTTCTCGTTTTAATTCTGTCAGATTTTGCTTCAATATCTTGAAACTCTGTTATTAGATGTATTCACCTTTAGCATTGTTACATCTTCTCGATGCATTCACCTTTTTGTCACTATGAGGAGTCTCTCTTTGTCTCAGGTAATACTCTAGTTTCTTTTATGATTTGTGTTTGCATAATGTATCTTTCCCCATCATCTTACGTTCAGCTCATCTGTGTCCTTAAAGAGTGACTATCAAAGTGACTCTTGTAAACAGCAAGTAGTCAGGTACTGTTTATTTTTATCTAGTCTGATCATTGGTGTCTTTTATATGGAGTGTTTGGCTCATCTACATTTAATATCATTATTGATATGGGTGGGTTTTAGTGTAGCATGTTGTGATTTGTTTTGTATTTGTCTCTAATATTTTTGTTCCTTTGCTCCTCTTTCCCTGCCTTTTTTTGGATTGAGTATTTCTTAGTATTTTTTTTATCTCCTCTATTGTAACGCTTTTCTGTGGTTCTCTAAATTCCAGTGTGCATTCATAGCTTATCCCAGTCCACATTAAATAAATATTATGCAATTTCATATACAAAATTGGAACCTAAAAACAACACATACTAGTTTTCTATTGTTACATAACAAATGACCACAAATGTAATGGCTTTAAACAACAACTATTTATTACCCACCGTTTTATTTCTATGGGTCAGAAGTCCCAGCAGGGCTTAACTGGGTCCTATGTTAAGGTCCTCAGGGTCTCACAAGACTGCAAGTGAGGCGTCAGCTGGTGTTGTCATTTTATCCAAGTCTTAGGGTCTTCTTTCCAAGCTCACATGATTGTTGACAGAATTCATTTCCTTGGGACTAGATAACTAAGACTCTCCCCATCCCCACCTCCCAGGCCACTCCTTTGCATAGGCAGTCAAAAACATGACTGTTCGCTTGTTCAAAGATAGCAAGAATGTCTCTTTTAAAAACTTGCCCGATGAGGTTGAGCTCACCCAGGAATATTTCTCTTTTGATTAAACTCAAAGTCAAAGTGATTAGAAACTTCAATCACATCCATAAAAATCTCTTTCTGGTTGACGTATAGTGTGACCTAATCCTGGGAGTAACATCCCATCATATTCCCAGGTCTCACCCACACTCAGGGGGAGGGGATTGCACCGGACGTGGATAATTTCAGTATAATTTCATTAACCACTTAGTTTTTTGTGCTATTTTTATCATGCATTTTCCTTGTATATATGTTATGAATGTAGCAATACCTTGTTATCTTATTTGTTTTCAATAGTCAATAGTTTTTTAGAGAAAATTTAAAAAGACAGTCCCATATTTATCTATATGTTTTATCCTGTTTTTTAATTTGATTTTTTTCTGCCAGATCCAGGATTCCATCTTGCATCACTTCTATTAGTCCTGAAGAGCTTCCTTAGTATTTTTCATAGCCCAGGTGTGCTGCTGATTAATTCTCTTAGCTTTTATTTGTCAGAAAATGTCGTTATTTCACCTTCAGCTTTGAAGGGTATTTTCACTGGGCAAAGCACTTTAAGTTGGCAATTTCTCTTTTCTTCAACTCTCTAAATATTTTATTCCTTAAATATCTTGGCTTCCATCATTCCTGATGAGTAGCCAGCCATTATACTTACTTCATTCTCCCGAAAGCAATGTATATATTTTTTTGTTCTGGCTGCCTTTAAGATTTTGTATTTTTGCTTTTAAAAATTTTGATCATCATATAGCTAGTTTTGCTTTTACTCACACTTATTCTGCTGGGGGTTTGCCAAGCATCTTGACCTGTCTGTCCTGCTGTTGCAGCTAGAATTCCTTGTTTGTGGTAGAGACTCAATAAATGTTTTTTGAATAAAATAAACAGATACTGTGAGAAGCAACTTATAGTCATAATTAAGAGTGTGAACTCTGGAATCAGAGAGACCTGGATTTGAATTCTGTTTCTAGCAGTGTTATTTGGGACAAGTTGCTTAGCCTCTGTGAGCCTTGATTTCCTCGTCTGTGAAATGGGGATAATAGCAACACCCACCTAATGCAGTTGCTAAGGACATTCACTGTGTACTGAGGACAGGGCCTTTTCACCTGGGGGCATCCCAAGCCTTCCTTCTCACCCACTGGAGAGGATTTTCCCTTGCCCCTCAGGGTTCGCATCCCTCCACACCTTCTGAGGAAATGTCCTTTATATTCACATTTGTAACTTTTATGGAAAGCCAAGGTAGTGAGCCACACAAAAGGAAACTAAAGCGCTGAGAGAAGCTATCTAAATTTATGGGATAAATGAGATGGAAGAGGAAAGAGACAGAAAACTGAGCGGAATAGAGATTTCTGGGGGTTCATGAGCAGCAGGCTCTGAAGCCACAGAGGAGAGAAAGGGGACTCTAGGGTGTTGTGATGTTGTTGTGGGTTATGAAATACAATCATGTGTCACTTAACGGTGGGGATACATTCTAAGAAGTGTATTGTTAGGCAATGCAGTCATTGTGGGAACATCATGGAGTGTATTTATACAAACCTAGATGGCACAGCCTTCTACATACCTGGGCTATGTGATATAATCTATTGCTCATAGACTACAAACCTGTACAGCATGTGACTGTGTGGAATACTATAGGCAATGGTAACGTAATTATGAGTATTTGTTGTTCTAAACATAGAAAAGATATAGTAAAAATACAGTATAATCTTATGGAACCACTGTCATATATGCAATCTGCCATTGACTAAAATGTTATATGGCACATGACTGTAGATACTTGCAAAGTTCTTGAAGAGATTCAAATAAAGATGGAGATTTCAATTCAATTACTTATTGCTGGGTATGCAGTTCTTTGAATTCAACTCCATGCAGAAGCTGGCCTGTTTGGAGCTCCAGAATTTATTTGGGTTATAAAAGAGAAGATGCAAAAATCTTAGAAAGTTCCTGACCCATAGTATGTGCTGTGATAATAATTATTATTATTATCACTGCTCATCAGAGTACTCCATATGGAGGTAGAGCCTGTGCCAGGTCCCATGTCCTCTGCACACATTTATTGAGCACCTACTGCATACCAGTTTTCACTCAAGGACCTAGGGACACAGCAGTAAGCAAAGGGGCTAAAGGTCTTTCTTTAGGAGCTTGTCCTCTGTCAAGGGATCCAATGTGTGGCAAAACTCAATGCCACCTTCAGATGGTTTTCCCAGGATACTGACATTTAAAAAAAATCAACCCAAGAAGGCTTTGCTCAGCTTTGAGGGTGTGAGTCAAGTTTTGGGATTTCAGAGGAAGAAGTGGTTTTCTGTGTGGAACTCTGTGAAAACCTCTAAAGCAGTCACAGCTAGTGTGAGGCGTTGGTGCAGAAAAGGTGAGCCTGGCAGAGTGGGGAGTGACCCCTTCTGGAGGAGGGCACCCACCTTACCAGCATGCACATTTTTATTTCACGCCATGTAGGTTTAGCTTGTGGTTTGCAAACATAGCTGACTTAGTCAAAGAAGTTTAGGTTGTAAGTAACAGGAAATCACTTATGCCATTGAAGTGAGCCAAGGTGAGTTTAAAAATAAGGTAAAAAAAAAAAACCATAGGGTTGGAAGTTGAGCTGTTCCTTACAAGTGTCTGTGACCAGTAAATATGTAAACCAGCCTGGGACAAGACAGTACCTCCATCTTTCTTTGTTCTGAGGGCTCACTGACCTTATCTCATCTTCTCTCCGTAAGTTGGCCTTAAATCTTCATCCTTTCATCTATGTATCTATCTATTTATCTGTCTATCCATCCATCCATCATTCCATCTATGTATCCATCTGTCATCTATCGAATCTATTTATCTATCTATCATCTACCTGTGTATCTATCTATCCATCCATTATTCCATCCATCTATTCATCCATCCATCTATTCATCCATCCATCTATCCATCTATCATCTATATTTCCTATCTATCTATCTATCTATCTATCTATCTATCTATCTATCTATCTATCTATCATCACCTGTCTGTCTATCCATCTGTCTATCCATCTGTCTATCCACCCACCCGTCTATTCATTCTCTCCAGACTTATTTCCACTTACTTGAAAAGCACAGTCAGATTTGGCTACCCTGCAGGTCACAGATTTCTATCTCTTCTGTTTATACAACACAGGGATTGATTACCCCCTCTCAGTCCTAATTGCAAATGCTCGCAGAAGAGACACCAGTTGTCCCAGTTTGAACCCAGTGTCCATCCTTGGTTCAGCCGTCTGTACCAAAGGCAGTCAGCTCTTATCATATAAGGAGATGCTGAGGCTTACCAGTGTGGGTGAGGGGTGGACACACACCTGAGAACAGTCCTTTAACAGAATGCAGCTCTTCAGAAAACTTTTATTTTAAGTAATAACTATATTGAGATATAATTCTCATTTTACACAATGTTCTCTCTTAATGTGTATCATTCAGAGTTGTGCCACTATCACCACTATCTAGTTTTGGAACATTCTCATCACTCCCAAAAGTCCTGTTCACATGAGCAGTCACTCCCCATTCCTCTCCATTCCCCAAGTTCTAGTCAACCATTGATCTCCTTTCTGTCTGTCTGGATTTGCCTATTCTGAACATTTCATATAAATGAGATCACATAATAGGTGGTCTCTTGTGTCTGACTTCTTTCATTTAGCATAATGATCTCAAGGTTCATTCATATTGTACTATGTATCAGTACTTCATTCCTTTTTGTTGCTGAATAATATTCCCTTGCGTGGATATACTACATTTTGTCTATCCATCCATCAGGTGGCAGACGTTTATGCTGTTTCCACTGTTTGGCTATTATGAGTAATGCTGTTAGGAATATTCATAAACTGGTTTTTGTGTGAACATAGGTTTCCATTTCTCTTGGGTAGATACCTGGGAGTGGAATTATTAAGTCACATGGTAACTCTGTGTTTCACCTTTTGAGGACTGCCGGGCTGTTTTCCAAAGTGGCTATACACCTTTACATTCCCATTAACAACACATAAGGGCTGCAAGTTCTGTCACCCTCACCAACATTTGTTATTATTTGACTCTTTGATTCTGGCTGTCCTGGTGGGTGTTAAGCAGTATTTCATTGTGGACTTGACTTGTATATGCCTAATATTATAAATAATGATATTGGGCATCTTTTCATGTGCTTATTAGGCATTTAGATATATATTTTGGAGAAATATCCATTCAAATCTTTTGTCCATTTTCAAAATCAGATATTTGCCTTTTAATTGTGGAGTTGTAAGTTCTTTGCATATTTTGGGTACAAATCTCTTAACCGACATTTGATTTGCAAATATTTTCTCTCCTTCTGTGGTGTTTCTTTCACCTTTTTGACGGTGTCCTTTGAAGCACAAACCTTTTAAATTATGATTAAACCCAATTTACTGATTCTTTCTTTTATCACTTGTGCTTTTAGCATTGTATCTAGGAAAGTACTGCCTATTTCAAGGACACTAAGATTTATTTTATTCTAAGAGTTTTGTAGTTTTAGTGCTTATGTTTAGGTTTATGGTCCATTTTGAGTTATTTTTTGTAGATAAGGGTCCAGCTTCTTTTTTTTCCATGTGGGTGTCCAGTCATCCCAGCACAATTTGTTAAAAAGACTATTCTTGCCCCACCAAAAATAAATTGATTACAACTGTAAGGGCTTACTTCTGGAATCTCAAATATATGTACATCTATATGTCTATCTTTATTCACAATTTCTTGATTACTTTAGCTTTGTACTAAATTTTGCAGTTGGGAAGTATGAGTCCTCCAATATTTTTCTTTTTCAAAATTATTTCATCCATTCTAGGTTCCTTGCATTTCCACGTGAATGTTAGGATCACCTTATCAATTTCTGTAAAATGGGAAGCTGGCATTTTGACAGTAATTGCATTGAATCTGTAGATCAATTTGAGGAGTGTTGCCATCTTAATAATATTAATGCTTCAACTCATGAACATGGGTTGTCTTTCCATTCATTTATATCTTCTTTCATTTCTTTCAATAGTTTTTTTTTTGTAATTTTCAGTGTACGAGTCTGACCCTTCTTTTGTTATGTTTATTCTTTTCAATGCCACTTTTAGTACGTTGGCTTTCTTAATTTTATTTTTGTACTTTCATTGCTAGTGTATAGAAATACAATTGCTTTTTGTATATTTATTATGTATCCTGCAACTTTGCTGAACTAATTATTAGCTTGAATAGGTTTTTTGGTGTGTGTGGATTCCTTGTGATTTTCTATGCATGCGATCATACAATCTGTGAATAGAGATAGTTTTACTTCTTTCTTCTCAATCTGATGCTTTTATTTCTTTTTCTTGCCTAATTTCTCCAACAGAGAGATTGTATGTATGTATATTATAAATCTATAAACTTTTGTATGTATGTATGTATGTTATAAATCTATGGGCTTTTAAAAATAGGTTTATAACATACATACAGAGAAGTGCATCAATCACAAGTGTATAGCTCCACGAATTTTTACAAACTGACCATATTTGCATAACCAGCAAACCAGAGCCCCTCCTTCCTCTCTTTCCAGTCACTCCTGCACTCTCCACCCAAGGGTAAGTACTACCCTGACTTCAAACACCTAAGATTAGTTTCACCTGAGAAACTCAACTCTCAAGGGTCATTTCCAATCCAGAGAAGGAGAAGTCCAGGAAATCTACGGGAAGCAATTGAGAAAATGTTCTTGTTCAACCTGACTGCAGGCCCCTAGTGTTGCGTGGGACATTTATTCAGTCTGCCCTCTTCTAATGCAATGACCAGCCAATATGGGGTGCCTGGGCACCTCAGATTAGACTCCATAGACCCTCAACTCCTAAAGGGACAAATCAAAAGGAGCCTCACCAGACCCAGTGGAAGCGGCCATGAGGGACACACGGCCTCTGCTTTCCAAACCCCTCTCAGCAGCACCTCAGCAGTGCCTGGTACATAGTAGGTCTGCAATGGATGTCTGCTGAGTGGAAAGATATAGCAAAGCCATGAAGTCTAAAGGAGCCAGGGACAATGGGAAATGAGGACATTCTGAGCCTGAAGGGGTTCCCGTGGTTCTTGTGCTGGCCCAATGATGTATTGTCCAGACCTCCTTTGGGGAAGGATTTGCTGTCCACTGCTGTCAGCCTCTGCAGGGTCTGCCCTGGCTGCAGAGGGTTTCCTGGACCATGGTGTGCTCCTTTCCTGGAGCAGCCATGTAGGGTGACTAAATGAGGTGGGGAATAAAGGCTTGCCCATTTCATATGTTGTGCACAGTCTGATGGGCTATACTCACCCCAGAGCTCCCCACCAGCTTAGCCAAGACTTTGCTGGGCCTGCAGCACAGCTGGACTTCTCCCTCTATGCAGCCCGGCTTCTCTTGCATCTTTTCTCAGGAACTGGTCCCTCATACACACCTTGCACCCCAAACATTCTCACAGCATCTGCTTCTGGAGAGCCACCCTGGCTGACCTGAGCATCCCCTTCCAGCACCTCCGTCTGCACTGTGGAGGAGTCACCTTAACGTCTCCTCCCAACATACCCTGTGCTTCTGTATGGCAGGGCTTATGGTCACTTGTTTTATTTCTGCTGCCTGCCCTGTGCCTATGGGCACAGGACTGATGCTCAGCAAACATCCGCATTATGATTGAATGAAACCGCGGCCTGTTAGGAAAATAGGGAAGCAGGTCTCAAACTTTTTGCTCCCAAGGCTCCATTACACTCCTAAAAATTATGGCAGACCTCAAAAAGCTTTCATAACGTAAGGTTATATTTGACACAGAAATTGAGAAATTTTGAAAAATGTTAACTTATTTAAAATAATTATAATAAACCTATTACATGTTAACATAATACTTTTATGAAAAATAACTAAATTTTCTAAAACAATTTTTTTTAACTTTTGCAAATCTCTGTAATGTCTGGCTTAATAGAAGATAGCAGATTCTCTGCTCTATAGTCAGCCTGTTGTGACAGGTCATTCTGGTTGAAGTATGTGAAGAAAATACAGCTTCATGAAAATATGTACTATTGTCCCTTGTATCTGTGGGGGATTGGTTTCAGCACCACTGTGCATACCAAAACGTGCACATACTCAAGTCACAGCCTGGGGGAACCTATGGATATGAAAAGTTGGCCCTCCATATATGCAGGTTTCGCATCCTTGAATACTGTGTTTTCCATCTGCATTTGGTTGCAGGTGTGAGACTGGCTGATAAGGAGGGCTGACTGTATTTATTGAAAAACACGCACTTATAAGTGGACCTGTGCAGTTCAAATCCATGTTGTTCAAGAGTTGACTATAGTTGGAAGAAGTATTTTCATCATCTTTGCAGATAATTATGGGCAGTGTTCTTTGATAATACACCAAAACTCAACACATGGTAGTTTCTTAACAGTTACTTTCAAGGTGGAATCTGAAACATGTCAATGAATTTGTTTGTACTTTGTTACATTAAAATCTATGGTGTATTTTGCTTTCCATATAGATCTTTTACCTGTGCATGATTTTGATCTTGTAGACTCCCCAGAAGGATCTTGGGCACATATACGGTTCCCCAGATCATACTCTTGAGAACCACGGGTGCAGGGAATAAAGGTAGGGACCCCTTACATGCTGTGTGACCAGACCCAAGTGACTTACTCTAAGGCCTTTGTTCCTCATCCGTGAAGTAGGATATCAATAGCATCTGTGTTATGGGGCTGTGGCCAGTACCACATATGATGAGTACCATTCAGCATGTAGTAGGTGCTCAGCAAATATTAACAATCATTATGTTTTCCCTCTGCAAAGACAAAAAAAAAGATGGGAAGCAGATGTCCCCTTCATGAACAGGAAGAAGTAAGAGAGTTGGCCTAAATGGTATCTAAATCTTCCCACTGGCTATGATGGCTCAGTCCTGACCATTTTATCTTTCATGGCCTTTGACTCTGCTATGTATATGAACTTGATGTTCCTCATGTGTGTTGTCATCTTAGGGCAATGCCCTGGGTTCCGTGGTGGTGGGGTGTGATGGGTTTGGCTCACCAGCAGTGGCCCCACAAATCAGAGAACACATTAATTAGTGACACAGTCCCAGGGCTCTCAGGACTTAGATACAGTTTTTATTAAATATGAATGGTCTTGTCCACCCTAAGGAATGATCCTCAACCACAGGGAAAATGGCCAGCCCATTGCATCAACTCCCTTTGTCCCACTAATTTTCCCCAATGATTATCTTCTTTTCTGACCCTTGGGGCCATGGAATATGTGAGTTGCCTGAAGGCCTGGTGCCCAGATCAGAGTTTCTTCAGCTGCTTATCTACTTTCTCTCTGAGCTGCTTATCCTCCACCACCTTCAGTCCCTCTCCAGCTGGGCTCTGGCCTTGTGGGCTATGTCCCCTTGGCAGAGCCTCAGTTTTCCCATTTGTGAAATGGGATCATTGTAGTTCCTCCCTCCCAGAGTTGATTAGGAAAAACTACACAGGCAGAGGCGGACAAATCACAAGGTCAGGAGTTTGAGACCAGCCTGGCCAACATGGTGAAACCCTGTCTCTACTAAAGATACAAAAAATTAGCTGGGCGTAGTGGCGAGCACCTGTAATCCCAGATACTCAGAGGCTGAGGCAGGAGACTCTCTTGAACTTAGGAGGCAGAGGTTGCAGTGAGCCGAGATCACAGCATTGCACTCCAGCCCAGGCGACAGAGACTCTGTCTCAAAAAACAACAACAACAACAAAAACCCATGAAGCACTTATTTCATTACAAGCACCCATTAAATATAAGAATTATTATAGTTATTAAAATTATTTTAAAATAAATATAATAATAGGAGTAACATTTTTGAAATATCCACTAATAAATTTCCCCTTTTTGGTCATCTAGTTGCCTTTCTTGCAACTTGTCTAGATCTACACTGCCCCAGAGAAAGCATGGGAAAAAGTCTCCAGGGCTGAATTTGCTTTCCCATTTTTCAGCAGAAGAAACTGAGGGTCGGAGAACATGGGTGAGCCACTCAAGATGATGCAGCCACATTAGTAATAAATAGATGTGACATTCATTGCCAGATCTGCTTGAACCTGGAACTTACATTCACTTGTAATACACAGAGTTAAAACAAGCAGATAGTAGGCAATCAATATAGGTAAATGGCCTGTGCTCACTTCTCAGACTGTCAGACACCTAAGACAACAAGAGCAGGTAGAATCCCCAAGTCTCAGCTGTCTAGCTGGGAGCCTCCCACTTGAGCATAGCCTGAACTTTGGGGTCCACTATTCAGAGCAAGCCTCTTGGCCAACTTCAAAGTAAGTGGTTAGTGGCTGTCCATCAGTTTTAAATTCTTCAATCTGGGTGGGGTTGGCGGTAACCCTGTACTTCCCACCATGGGATCTATAGTGATGGCTCCTTGGTCATTTTTGATACCACTAATTTGTGTCTTCTCTCATTTTTTCTTGGCTAGCTTGGATAAAGGGTTGACATTTTTATTTATCTTTACAAATAACCAGTGATGTTCCCTAATAATTTCCTATTTTTAATTTCATGGCTAATTTTATTGTTTCTTTTCTTCTGCTTGCTTTAGGTTTATATGTGCTTTCTCAAATTTTTTAAGCTGGAAGTTTTGATAATTCATTTTAGATCTTTCTTCTTTTTTCATATAAGCATTTTATGCTATGAATCTACCATTTTGCTTTTATAGAATCCCACATATTTTGATAAGATGCATTTTATTTTTGTTTAATTTAAAATATTTTAAAATTTTTCTTGTGATATCTTTTTTGACCCATGTGATATTTGGAAACATACCGCTTAATCTCAAAATATTTCAGGATTTTAAAGCTGTATTTCTGTAACTGATTTCTAGTTTAATTCTATTGTAGTTCAAGAGTATACTTTGTATGATTTCTATTCTTTTAAATTTGTTAAGGTGTACTTTATGGCACAGAATGTGGTCTATCTCAGTGAATGTTCCATGTGAGTTTAAGAGGAATGTGTAGTCTACTGTTGATGGATAAAGTAGTTTATGGATGTCCGTAATATCCAGTTGATTGATGGTCCTGTTGAATTCAACTGTGTCCTTACTGCTTTTCTGCCTACTAGATCTGTCCATTTCTGATAGAGGGATATTGAAGTCTCCAACTGTTATATTAGATTTACCTGTTTCTCCTTGCATTTCTATCAGTTTCTACCTTATGTATTTTGATTCTCTGTTATTAGGTCTATATACATTAAGAATTATTATGTCTTTGCAATATACATTTACAACTAATCTAAGTCTTCTATCAACCAACACTATACTATATAATGAGTAGTAAAAGCACCTGAGCATTCTCAATCCAGTTCTCCATCTGTCCTTTGTACCATTGCTTTCATTCATTTCATTTATCCATAAACTATAATAACTCAATGCATTTTTACTATTATTATTTAGAACAATTTTCTATTAGATCAATTATAAGAAAAATAAAAGATTTTATTTTGCCCTCATTTATACATTATCAAATGTTCTTCCTTTCTTTTTGCAGATTTGAGGTTTCCTTTTGTTTGAAGAACTTTTAAATCTATTTCTTGTAAGGCAGATCTACTGGTGGCAAATTCCCTCAGTTTTTGTTTGTTTGAGAAAGTCCTATTTTTTCCTTCACCACTGAAGAATAATTTTATTGAATATAGAATTCTAGATTTGTTCCCCCCACCCTTTCTTTTAACATTTAAATATTTCATTCAAGTCCCTTCTTGCTTGAATGATTTCTGTAGATCCTTGTTCCTCAGTAGGTAAGATTTGTTGTCCCCCTGAGACCTCACTTCTGGCTTCTTTCAAAATGGTCTTTCTTGCTTCATTTCCCTCTCCTTTACTTTTCTTTTCCCTCCCCTCCTCTCCTCTCCTCTCCTCTGCTCTCCCCTCCTCTCTTCTCTCCTCTCCTCTCCTCTCTTCTCCTTTCCCCTCTTCTCTTCTCTTTTCCTTTCCTTTTTCTTTCTTTTCTTTTCCTTTCCTTTGAATACTTCACAAAAAAAGCTTAGGTATGAATTTTTTGGCAAAAATATGCTTAGGTATGAATTTTTTTGGCAAAAAATATGCTTAGGTGTGGTTTTTTTTTGGCATTTATCCTGCTTTGTTCTCTGGGTTTCCTGTTGTCTGTTATTAATTCTGGAAAAATCTCAGCTTTCATTACTTCAAATATTTCTTTTCCTTCTCTCCTTCTTTTGCTGCTTCCCCTTCTGGAATTCTCTTTTGCTTCTTCTCCTTCTGGAATTCCCATTACACATAGTTATACCTTTTTTAATTGTCCCATGATTCTTAAATATTCTGTTGTATGTTGCTGTTTTCATTCTTCTTGCTTTTCAGTTTAGAAAGTTTCTACTGACATATATTCAAGCCCACTGATTTTTTCCTCAACCATGTCCAGTCTACTGATGGTCATCAAAGACTGTCTTACTTTCTGTTACAGTGTTTTTAATCTCTCACATTGCTCCTTGACTCTTTCTTAGAGTTTCCATCTCTCCATTTACATTATCTACCTGTCCTTGCAGGTTGCCCACTTTTTCCATTACAGCCCTTAGCATATTAATCGTAGTTATTATAAACTCCCAGTCTGAGAGAGTCTTAGTTATCTAGTCCTAAGGAAATGAATTCTGTCAACAATCTCTGCCATATTTGAGTGTGGTTCTGAGATTTTTTTTTGTTTTGTTTCATTTATTTTACCTTTAGTATGCCTTGTATCTTTTTACTGGGAGTTGGACAATACGTATTGGATAATAGGAGCTGAGGCTTTGGTGTGAAGATTTTGCAAATCTGGCTCGGAGTTGGGATATATTTAATGTTTGTTGTAAATGTAGGTGTCAGAGGCTTCACCTCCCTCTAGTGTCCCTTTTTCTCCCCTTTTGTCTTTGAGTTTCCCTTGAAACTCCTTTGAAATGAAGTCTGTGTCTTGCAGCTCTCTTGGTTGTGACCGATTGTTATAGTGGAGTGATGTAATGGTAAGGATGTAATGGTAAGGATGTAATGGTAAGGATGTAATGGTGAGGACGTAATGATAAGGATGTAATGGTAACCTGGGGAGGAAGTGTTCTATAATCTTCTAATTACATCTCTGGGTTTTTTAAAAAGGGGAGGCTGAACTTCCTAGACTGTGAACTCCAGAGAGTTTCTTAGCCTTTTTTTTCCTCTCCCCTGAAGTGAGACAATAAGGCTAGAGGGGGATCCAGCTGTCTAATTACCCATCTTCTAGGGCAGATAAGGCTGCAGTAAAAGATTTTCCCTTGAGTATAAATCTTTGTTGAGGAGAACAGAATGTTCTGGATATATTTCAAAATACTCACTTTTCCTTCCCCCCTGCTGAAAGCATGAGGGGATTTTTCTGAGAACTTGGTGGGGCTCCTGGAGAGAAAACTCATGAACATGTGGGGGCCCCTTGTGAGACTGGCCACTGAGGAGTTTTTCATCTCCAGCTAAGCCCACACAGCCTCCAGCTGTGCAGTGACTAATCAGTTACCGTTTGCGTTCCTACCTGCCATCGGCCCCAGCAGCTTCTGATTCCTGTGTGCTGTGATTTTAGCACCTGTCTGTCTCCCAGATTTTGGGGTAATGGCCTACACCATGATCTCAGTTCTCAATGGATGGAAGAATTGTTGATTTTCAGTTTGTTCAGGTTTTTTCTTGTTGTGAGGATGAGAACGACCACTTCTAAGGTCTTTATATTTTGGAGCAGTAACTGGAAGGCTCCCTGAATACATTTTTAAGTCAAGTTATAATGTATTTTATTGGCAGTTACTTAAAGGCTCTTGAAAAACTCAGATCAAAGGCAGAAATGATCTCCTAGGTAAGCTAGCCACATAATTGCCTCCATTACTCCAAGAGCCTTCTGCATGTGGAGGCATGTGGCCCTATGTCAGCATTAGAGCCGGGACGGTGCATCCTCTCAGCTCGGATTGGCAGATAATGCGTGGTCATCTCAAGCAGCACCTGCAGGGAAGTCTCATCCCAGGTGGTAGTTTGTGCAGAGTCATGAGTAGGGCCAAAACTAGGGTGAAGCAGGACCCTGAGAAGGATGACCCCTAAAATTTGCATCTTTGTGCCTTCTCACCTCGCCCTGGTTCCAGCCCTGGTTATAAGCACAGGCTCGGAATCCAGTCTGCCTGAGCTCATCTCCATCTGCTACCTGCTAGCTGTGCAACTTTGGGTGAGAAAATAACCTCTCTGGGCCTCAGTTTCTTCACTTGTAGAGAAAGGATAGTGCTTACTAGCAGGATTGTTATGCAGATTAAATGAATTAACATGGGCAACAACACTTAGAGTGGAGCCTGGCCAATCACAAGCCTCCAAAGTGTTAACCTGTTTTGCTATCTTCTCTTGCCCTGTGTAGCAGAAGCTGTTGGCCCACTCAGATCCCCTAAGTCCCTAAGTTGGCATGCACCTTGGCCTGCCCACCTCTGCCCACCTTGGCCATCCCCCCTTCTCTATTTGGCTGCCAAATGGCTTTTTCCTGAGCTCCAGGAACCTGCTTAGTTCAGGAACCTGCTTAGCAGGGGCAGCCTGGAAGTACCAGGAACTTAGTGCTCATGGCAGGTCCCAGCCATAAGCAGCAGGAATCGGGGTGAAGACCCCACTTTCCAGGCCTCAGTGGCACAATTCTGGGGTGACTTCCGCACCATTCTGCAGAGGGAACATACTCATAACTGCATCTTTCTTGTCCTGCCCCTTTCCCCTCTCACCTTCCTCACCCCCTCACTCCTGCTCCCCAGAATCACATCCCTAATTAACTTCACCCCCCAGTGCTCTCTCTCAAGGGCTGCTTGGTGGGGGAACCCCAACAAGGCATCTTCTCAGTGGTGGTTTTTATCTATGGAAAAGCCATCTCTGTTTTGTTTCCCAGAGCTTTCATCCCGTGTGCACACATGCGGTGTTCCATCCGGGCAGCCAGTGTGTCCTACGTTCAAAAACACGTCCTGTGCGCCTACTGTGTGGTAAGGCACCAGCTGGTAACCATCGGGTCAAGCTCTTATCCAGGGCTTGGGGCTGCCTGTGGTGGGACATTTCATGCTCCCTTCGTGGCCAACACGGATCAGAGGAGGTGGCTGGTCAGTGAGGAAGGGTGTGAGCTCTGGACTCTACCTGCGGGGCTGGACCTTGGCTCCTCCTCATGACAGCCATGAGACCTCGAGCTAGTGGCTGACCACTGAGCCTCAGTTTACCCATCTGGGACCCGTGGGAAGAGGTGACACTCAAGAAGGGCTGAGCCCTTTGTGCCTGAGCTCATTTGCTCTGTTGGAATCTGGTGAGGAGAAAATAAAAGCAGAACTAAAGGGGCTGAAAGCAATGGGAGCCCATTCCTGGGGGCCCCAAGGGGGCTCTGTGGAGCTGGCAATGTCTTGCTTCTTGATTTCGGGATTGGGTCATGTACTCAACCTCACCTTGTGGAATCCACCCAGCTGTGCGCTGAAGCCCACTCCAGTGTCAGCGGAGATTTCCGGTTCAATATGAAATGTAACAAGGTCCGTTCTTCCCTCCACCTCCTGGTTCACGGATGAACTGGCTGAATTGTACATCATCTATATAAACAGAAAATTATCTCCACCCCTACCAAAAAACCCCAAACAAAACTGCTTTCCCTTTAGGAGAGAGAAAAGCCGCAGAACCGCAGGGAAGGAGATTTGCCCACAGAACCCCCAAAAGACATATCCTTATTCTCATCATGGCGAATCATGATGATGACATCTTGTTGAAGATTCATCAAAGCTGATGCTTTTGCCCCCAATAAAATAAACTTTTTCTTAAGGATGTGACAGAGAGACATAGCCAGGAAATTTTATTACACAAAAAAAATTAAAAGGGATTGAGGAATCTGACTTCTCTTTCATGGCAAGCCTCTGTGATTTTGACAATTCACTGATGAAAGAAAAAAAATGAAACGAAACATGTCTTCTTAGCAGTGGAGAAGTCTGTCTGGTGAGGAGGTTTCAGGGGAAGAAAGTGGAAAATTCCCCTTGCCTTCTCCTTCCTCGAGTTGCATGGCAGCCTACGTGGGCCTCCTCCGCGCCTCCTCTCTCACTGGCTCTGTCTCACCTGGGTCTATTCCCATCCCTCATTCTCTCCCTCCAAACCCATCATTTCTAATTCTCCAGCTATATTTGCTCACCTGAGGCCTTCCTGCCACTCCCCTCTCCCTCCCCTCTGCCTTCTAAGAGTCTCCAATTCCCCCACCAAAGGATTCTCTCTGGTCACAGCTGTCAGCTGTGAGCTTGGAGACCTCACCCTGTACACCTGATGTGGGCTCGCTCCTGAACACGTTCCTGAGACCTGTCCCAGCCCTGGGGGTCAGCGTCTCCACCCAGAGAATCTTCCTTCAGCTCCCTGGGCTGTCCCCTCCTGCCAACACATCCCTCCCACCCCAGGGGATCTGGGTTTTCCAGGGAACGTGTGCAAGTGTGTACACCACTGGCAAGTGGCAGGGATGGGATTTGAAATCAGTTCTGTCTGACGTTGAAGTCCTGTCCCTTGGTGGGCTCCTCTCCCTCCATTCCTGCCTTACTCCTCCCACCAGCTGCACTCTAGCTCCCTGGGACCACCTCTCAAATGAGCCACCCAGGCCATTCCGCTGCTGCTTCTGGGGGCTGGGCTAAGACGCCGCTTTCGCCTCACCTTGGTCCCTGCTGGTCCCTCTGATCTCCATGATAAGCTGGCATCCATGTGCCCAGAGGCTGGCACAAGTGGTTGCCTGCTATGTGCTCTCCACACACTGGCTTGACCCCTGCACCCCTCAGAGACAGCCTTGCATCTCCATTTTATAGATGAGGAACGTGGGCTCAGAGAAGCTACAGGTCTCCCAGGTGCCTTGTGGTGGTAGAGCAGGATCTGCCCGATTCCGAAGCCTATGCTGCTTCATTTTGACTCTGAGCCCTCAAACCTGAGAAATCAGCAGATGCCGTTCTTCAGGTGGACTCACGCTGGGAGCCCCAATATGTGGAACAGCAGCAGGAGCTGCCCCGGCCAAGCAGGGGAGGACTGGAAGATTTTCCCCACTGGCAGCCCTACACCCCAGGGGCCATCCAGGGAGCCCCCGGGCTCCTTCCCAAAGGACTCAGTATCTTGGGAAAATGGCACATTCAGGAACATCCACTGAAATTCCAGGCTTCCCAGATCTTTCGCTGGGGGTACTTCAGCCACTTGGGGTCCAAAGCTGAAATTAAGTTCACTCCCACCAACCTGTGCTTGGGGGCACAGCCCTGGGCATGGAGGGCTGAAGACTCACAGGTCTTGGGCTCAGGAGCCCATTTGCAGAGGAAGACACAAGGCTTAGGGCAGTGGTGGGACTTTCAGGTTACCCAGACAAGTCCCTCGACACCAACCCCCAACTTCCAGGTCACCAGAGCAAGGGGGCTGAGACAGAGACCTCAGGGCCAGGGGCTCAGTCACCTCTGAGCTGGGAACACTGGCCAAAAACTGCTCTTCCCTGGAGGCATGGTGGAGAATAAAAGGCCTGGAAAGCCTTGTCTGGTGCTGGCCTGTTGGAAAACCCCGTTCTTCCATTTTAATACCCCACAAAGACTTGGGTACCAGTGGACGTTGGACCTGCCTTTCACAGAGTCCCCAAATGCTCTGAAGCCTGCACCCCACCTTCCCAGCAACCAGCTGGCAAATAGCCTCCCTCAGATCCCAGCTCCGGGTTCCCCTCGCTGACAACAGGGGTTTCCTCTGCCCTATGGAGCAGCCTCTTCCCGGCCCCAGGTCCCAGTCCCTGTTGCCCCAGACACAGCGGTTTACAGACACCACAGGTTTACAGACACTGACACTGAGCTGCTGTCCACCCATCAATAGATTTATCTAATTTATTTGCTTTCAGGTACAGGGAAACAAGGTGCTGTGTCTGACAGTGATGGGCAGGGGGCCGGCGAGCCCCACAGAAGAGCTGACAGTGTCATCCTGTCTATGGACGGGAGGCTGGCGATGGTCATTTTTCAAGGCTTTGATGCGGTGTCTGTGAGTTGCTGGGTGCTGTCCGCTAGAAGCAGCCCTGTAGCCTGAGCTGTCCTTTCTTCCAGTGTCTCCGCTGGGCCCCGCCCGCCTCATCAACTTCCTTTTCCCACTCCACCTCCCCATGGGGGGCTGGCAGTTTCACATGAGTGAGGTTTACCGAGACGGGCCTCCTGTACCTGGATGTAGAGCCATGTTTCCTTCACTGTTTGTTTTGAGCTTAGGAATTTTACAAAATGACTGTGTAGGTTGCATCCATGTTTGTGCCCCAAATGAAATCTGAGCAACAGTGTTCCTTTTTCCCACAAATATTCCAATGTCAGTTCCAGACCCCAGGAACATGTGGGTCCAGACACGTGTGGTCACAGGCCTCAAGGGACTGATTTGACCTTGGAAGGCCTCAGTTTACCTATGCTGTGAAACAGGGCTGCTGGGAAGCATGACAGATTTTTGCTGTCTGGCCTTCTGGGTGAGTCTGGCTGTTCCTTCTCAAGGGATTTGCAGGAAGCGGGAGGTGAGGCAGAGAAATTTCATGTCTGCCTGAGTTACTTGCACTCAAGGATGGTTCCTGCGGAGACACCAAGAGAGCTGGGTCTGATTGCAGAGTTGCGTACTGGCCCTACTGTATTAGTTTGTTCTCATGCTGCTAATAAAGACATACCCAGGGCCGGGTGCAGTGGCTCACACCTGTAATCCCAGCACTTCGGGAGGCCAAGGCAGGTGGATAGTGAGGTCAGGCGTTCGAGACCAGCCTGGCCAACACAGTGAAACCCCATATCTACTAAAAATACAAAAAATTAGCCGGGCATGGTGGCAGACGCCTGTAATCCCAGCTACTTGGGAGGCTGAGGCAGGAGAATCGCTTGAACCTAGAAGGTGGAGGTTGCAGGGAGCCAAGATCGTGTCACTGCATTCCAGCCTGGGCAACAGTGCAAGACTCCGTCTCAAAAAAAGAAAAAAGACATACCCAGGACTGCGTAATTTATAAAAAGGTTTACTTGACTCACAGTTCCACGTGGCTGGGGAGGCCTCACGATCATGGCAGAAAGTAAAGGGGAAGCAAGACACATCTTACATGGCAGCAGGCAAGAGAGACCGTGTGCAGGGGAACTGCCCTTTATAAAACCATCAGATCTTATGAGACTTATTCACTATCACAAGCACAGCATGGGAAAAACCTGCTCCCATGATTCAACTACTCCCACTGGGTCCCTCCTATGACACATAGGAATTATGGGAGCTACAATTCAAGATGAGATTTGGGTGGAGACACAGCCAAACCTTATCACCTACTAAGGGCTAGCCATGTGACTGGTGTAAGGTCCTCTAATCCAGCGTAACCAACTTTTCCCTCTTGGCTCAGGACGATTCCAGCTTTAGCACTAGAAGTCCCACATCACAGGAAACCCTGTAGTCCCAGGTAAGCCAAGATGGTGGCCCACTGGGCCTTGGCTTCATCATCAATAGAGTGATGATGGTAATAAGTTGCCATGGAGACTTAATGAGGTCATACAAGCAGGATGCGTATAGCCAGACACAGCTCAAGGCAGGGTCACTCTTGCAGTTAGCCAACAATGGAAAGGAAGGGAGTGGTGCCCTGGCAGCTGGAGTGGCAGTTGGAAGACAGCCTCAGCTCTGTCTTGGGCCTCCCTGCATTCCTCCTCCACAGGGCAATATTCATTATTCTGCAGGGCAATACTCCACACCAGGCAGGCCATGCTCTGTGACTCATGGGCATGGCTGGGTCTGGGTGAGGCTCACTCCTCACCACCTTCATTCCTCTCACTGTGGGCATGGGGGCTTCTGTGCCAGCCATGGCTCCAAGATGAAAACCTGGCTCCTCACAGCACTCTGGCTGCCCTTGCCCTGCCCTGGTATCTGTGGTCCTGGCTGGGCTGGGTTGAATGCGGAGAGCTGTCGCTTCTGAGACCTTCCCTTTCCATCTGAGCCCAACACAGTCAGAGGGATGGGGGCTGGCAGGTCTCAGTAAAAAGGAGTAAAATGAGCTTTCTTTCATTTCCCAGAAATAGTCCTAAATGGGTTTTTTATTTAACTCACATCAAGTCATCTCAAGACAAGTCAACTCGGATTAAATCTATTTAAGTCTGTGCAGATCTGATCAGATCAAGTCAACCCAGCACAGTTGAAGTCCACTGCACTCCACTCCTTTCCATCCCAATCAGCTATTTATTGAGGGGGTTGGGGGGGGTGCTGTAGAAGGCACTGGTAGGGTTCCCAAGGCAAGTCATGTGGGTCCGTCTTGGAACTTCAGAATCTAGAGGACAGGTGTGGTACAAAATGCTTAAGCTGTGCATAATGCTTGCTTCCCCTTTACTTTCTGCCATGATCGTGAGGCCTCCCCAGCCACGTGGAACTGTGAGTCAAGTAAACCTTTTTATAAATTACCCAGTCCTGGGTATGTCTTTTTTTTTTTTTTTTTTTGAGACGGAGTCTTGCACTGTTGCCCAAGCTGGAATGCAGTGACACGATCTTGGCTCACTGCAACCTCCACCTTCTAGGTTCAAGCGATTCTCCTGCCTCAGCCTCCCAACTAGCTGGGATTACAGGCGTCTGCCACCATGCCCGGCTAATTTTTTGTATTTTTAGTAGATATGGGGTTTCACTGTGTTGGCCAGGCTGGTCTCAAACGCCTGACCTCACTATCCACCTGCCTCAGCCTCCCAAAGTGCTGGGATTACAGGTGTGAGCCACTGCACCCGGCCCTGGGTATGTCTTTATGCAAAATGGTACAAAATGCTTAATGCAGCTTAGTGAAAAAGAGGCCAGAAGTCCCTCTGCACTTGTAGAATTAAGCTGGAATCTTTGCCCTGAAATCTACTGGCCACGTAGCCTGAGAAAAGGGGCCTCACTTTAGGTGATTAGGCCCCTGGTTAGTGGGGCCTAACGAGGCTTGGCTTCACTTCTTTCCTTTCTCCAGAAAATGGGGATGAGGATGGCAGTCACCTTCGAATGTCAATGTGAGCAGGAGACGAGGTCATATGTGTAAAGGGCTTAGAGACACGCCTGGCCCAGAGGGAGCACACGGCACATGGGAGAAATATATTACATTATTGTTTTATTGCTATTGTCAGGATTATTCCTCCGGCTCCTAAGGGCAACCCCAGTGCAAGGCGAGATGACTTAAGAGATGAGGAGAAAACTTCTGTCTTCTTGAGTCTTGAACTGTCCCCCTCCCCGAACACAGCTCAACATCGGATCTTGTCAAGTGGACTCAAGTGCTGACCTCAAGCTCTTTGAGGGAGGCAACAGCTATCCAAAGCCCACTTAAGTCCTTCCCCTCCGACTTGTTCAGAAAAACTCCAGGGGAATAAACAGAGTCCTTGAGCCCAATACAATGAAGAGGTTTCAACTAGAGCACCTTGAAGATGATGTGGGCTGCCCTGGCCTCCTCTGATCCCGTAGTGGCCCAGGCGCCCCTCTGTCCAGCCCTCGCTACATCGTGAGCCCTGAGAACCCCGGCTCACTGGAGTGCTGACCCTTATTTAGTGCCTGAGACTTTCTCTTCTCCCCAACCCCAACAAGGCTCCCTAGAAATGCTGCTTCCAGGGACACTTCACAGGCTGGAGGCAAGAGTCGTGTTCAGAGCACAGACAGATCGGGGTTCGAGGCCTTGTGGGTCACTTGCCATCTGTGGTTGGAATAACATAACCCCTTGAGCCTCAGCATCATCATCTCTAATGCTAAAGTACCGATATTGGAGGGTTCATGTATTCGTTTCCTGGGGGCTGCCATAACAAATGACCACAAACGTGGTGTCTTAGAGAAACAGAAAGATATTCTCTGAAGTCCAAAATCAAGAAATCCAGAAACGTTGCTGGATATTGTGGGCTCCTTTGGGAGGCCGAGGAGGGTGAATCCCTTGAGCCCAGGAGTTCTGATACCAGCCTAGGCAAATGGCAAAAACCTGTGTCTATAAAAAATACAAAAAAATTTAGCTGGGCATGGTGGTGTGCACCTGTAGTCCCAGCTACTATGGAAGCTGAGGTGGGAGGATCACTCCAACCCGAGAAGTTGAGGCTGTAGTGAGCTGTGATTGCACCACCGCACTCCAGCCTGGGTGACAGAATGAGTCCCTGTCAAAAAAAAAAAAAAACCCAGAAATCCAAAATCAGAGTGTTGAAGGGCTGCACTACCACTGGAAGCTCCAGGGAAAGATCCTTCCTTCCCTCTTCCAAGCAAGGAAGAGACATCTTTGGCTTGAGGCAGAGATTCATCTTCTGGCCCCAAGATCCGGAAGATGGATATCTGCCTCCACCTTCACATGGTTTCCCCTTTCTGTGTCTCTCCTCTGTGTGTCTCTTATAAAGACACTTGTCATTGGATTCAGGGCCCAACCCAAATAAATCAGGATGATCTCATTCTAGATGGATCTAGAATGAATGAATTGGTGAATTACATTCACAAACACCCCTTTTCTAAATGAGGTCACTTGCACAGTTTCCAGGGAACTATGACCTGCAATACGAGGGCTGGACTCAGGAGTCCAGGTCCTGGTTTCAAGTTGTGGCTTCATGGCTCTGCGCTGTAATCTAAGGGAAGTCCTTAGACTTCTCTCTGCCTTAATTTTTCAAGCTATAAAGAGGGGATTCTAATAGGATATATTTAAGGGGTTATTTGGATGATTAAATGAGTTAATATTTGTCCAGGGCTTAGCATAGTCTGGCCATATGATACATGGCCACTAAATGATAGTAGCCAACATTGCTATTTTAAAAATAAAGTTGATATTTTATGCTACTGTGCCTCGGTCCTTTACCTAATTCCTTTCCTCTTGCCTGCGATTGGCTCCTCTCTGGTTGGCCCTGCTCTGGGGCCTTTTCCACACCTTCCCAGGAACACCTGCTTACCTGCAAGCTCCTGCACCCATTTGTCCCTCAAGCCTGTCACTGGGGGAGCCTTCCATCAATTAAAAATATTGCCACCCCACATCCCCTTTGGGGCAGAACATTAAAGTGAAATTTCTGTAAAGCCACTTTATAAAATGAGAGCAGTTGAACGCTTTCGGGTGTAGGAGTAATTATAATTCCCAAGTTTCTCTGAACATTTTTCTAACTGGATCTTTTTGTGTCGTTGTCTCAGAATAGACACACTTGTGGGCTTTCCTAGGCTCAAAATAGTTGTGAGATAGGGGTTGAAATCGACATCCGAGTTTGAATTACAACAACTTGGTTATAACTTTGGATTGGATGAATTTCACCAGCCAAATGTGGTTCTTTCTGCAAATATGGCTTCCTTTTATGGAATAACAAAATTCCTGCACCAGGGCTGTGCCTCTGAGAAGTGGTCCTTTAGCAGAAGGGTGGGTGGCCCTGGGCTAGAATTGGAGCATCTACAGTTGGCCACGTTGATCCACTGTCTACTCTGGACGAGGCCTCTGATGAAGACTGAGCTCCTGCAGCTGAGCTTAGGAGTCTCCAGGTCTGTCTCTGTGTGGGCTCATCCTCCATCCTGTCTTCAGCATATCTCAGTGGGTGACAGCCTCGACTCTGGAGCCAGGTCAACGGGGTTCTCTTGTCTCCTCCACTTATGGCTAGCATGATGGGGGACAAGTTACTTTATTTCTCTGTGCCTCAGTTTCTTCTTCTGTCGAGTGAGGATAGCCATGTACACATCTCCTGGGGTTGCTGTAAAGATTAAATGAACTGATACACGTAAGGTCCTCAGAACTGTATCTGGCACAGGGTAAGTCCTGGCTATTTTGAGTGCTGGACACATGGTAGGTACACACCACGTGTTTAGAAGTCACTGGTCCTCCACTTCACAACTCAAGGGGTCTTAAAAGACAAGCAGGGGTCTCTAACATGGGAGCTTCTCTGAGAGACCTAGGTAGCTGCCACCAATAATTCAGGGATGGCCAGTGGGGAGGAGATGGCCTTAGTGACATGCAATTTCAGGTCCATGAGGGAAAGGGAATTTTCCATCCTGGACTCTGCGTTCCCTTTCTTCAGTGTGACAAAAATGCACTTAAAAGGCATTAAAACATTGTCTTCCACCCTCTACCCCCTTCCAGGGTGCTGTTTCAATAGACAGAATCATTCTGCAATGCAAGAGCCCTGTCAGCAGCTTACCTAGAGGCACAGCTTACCTTCAGGAAACCTTTGTCTCTGGTAGTGTCCTGGGGTAAACCCTACCCATATAACAGAAAAATAATACACTTCCTTTTGTTTTTTAAAACAATATTTTATCGATTTAACTGAAACTGTCTGGTCAGTGGATCCCCTCCTGTACTGAGTAAGGCATAGAAAGGGAGGGAGAGGGGCCTGTCTGCATTTTATTAACCCTTTCAACATGCGACTAGAAGATCACGTGCTCTCGGAGCATGGGTTAGGGTGGGCAGGCCCTGAGTCTGGATCTGCAGTGCCTGATCTGGGTGCAGGTCTCCTGGTGGGATCCCCTGGTTCATGCCAAGGGTCTCTGCACTTTTCTGAATGTCTGTTATACTGCAGTCAAAGGAAAAGACGGCAATACTTCATGCTCCAAGAGCTTTTCCACTACCGAGCTTTTTCCTCTCACAGAAAGCGCAAGGGAAAGAGGGAAGTAAAGAGGCCAGTCTCAGTTGCTCGGGCAAAGGCTCCAGGCATGAGGCAGCCAAAGCTGCAGGTTGCCTGGCACGCCGCTGCCCTGAGCCTCTTGTTGGCTGATGATTATTTTATCTGAAGAAGATAAGATGTCATGCATTTGATTACAGCATAACTTCATGCACTCTGACAGAGCTTGCAGCACTGGGCGAATCGTCATCGGAATGGTTTCGTTATTTCTGTACCGTGTGCCTCTGAGTTAAGGATAAAGCAGGAATAAATATGGAATTGGGGGAGGGGGAAAGTGCTAGCATTTCTTCCCCACTGCTAGGAAAATTACTCTTTCAAAGTCACCACGTTCTCTCCTTCATTACCCTTTCGCACTATGCATCCTGCTCATAAGAGTGTCCAATGAAAGGACCAGGTTTTGTCTGGTTTCTTTGAGCACTTTGGTGAAATTTAATTGTACTTAAATGGCAAACAGTAGGAAGAAGAGCCGGCAAAGGTAGGAGCCACTTTGAGACCCAGCCTATAGTTGTTCAAAGCTGACATAGCTATATTTAGCCAAGAGGACATGATATTAAACTTTCTTTTAATGGGGGAGATTTTGGAAGGCACCAGACAGGGCACAGGTGTTCCAGCCTCAGGACGCTGCAGCAACATCTGCCTCACAGGGCTTGTGGTCTATCAGGACCAGAAGGTCATCCTCGAAGGAGAAGACAGCATAAGATAGTTGTAACTTACATACATTAAATGTGCACATTTTAAGTCTGCAGTTCAACGACTTTTAACAATGTGTACACCTGTGTAAGCACTATTTCAAGATATAGAATATGCCCCAAACACCAGGAAGTTCTGAGCATCATTTTAACAAGAGAAGCCATTTGACAAATAAAAAACAAAAAATGAAAAAAAACTCTCATTTATTTGTGAATTTAACATAGTTTTTCAGCTTGAGGACTTCTGGCTTATCAAGGCTTAAAACAAGACTGTTCTCTGCACAAAATAAAAGCTTATCAGCAGTGAGAATCATTCTTTTCTCAGGGAAAGAAAGGAACATTTTTATGGCGTGGCTAAGTGGGAAGGCAGTTGGGGCACTGTCCTACTGACTCCATGTTCTGGAGAATCTCATGGTGTCTCCTACCTGGAGAAGGACCTTCTGGCCCTGGTAGACCACAAGCCCTGAAAGGTAGAGGTTGCTGCAGCATCCTGAAGCCAGAACACCCACACTCTGTTCCAGCACCTTCTCAGAGTCCCCAGCCTCTGTTCTGAGGCCTCCTTCTGATTTTAGACGGGCTAATGACACCTGGATTACTCTGACCTGCAAGGGGAGGTGGCTGACCCCAAAGCAGGTTGGGCTGATTGGCATGTGATGGCACTAGACTCCAGTGAGTGCCCCTCATGCTCACCCCCAAACCCCAAATATGCTTCCAAATGCCACCCCCAGACTCTCACCACAGAGATGGGGTTGTGATGACCACAGGGAAGAGGAGGAAGAGGACGCCGGGGGCTGGGGCAACACTTGCTGGGGAGGGTCTGGCTGGGCAACATGGCAATGCTGTGTCAGGGGAGCCGAACTCAGAGAAGCAGGAGTGATGCCTCACGTCATTGTGTTCCCAGAGCTCAGGGCCACATTCAGCCTGACATTCAGGTTGGGCTCTCCGATGCCTTTGAGACTTCACACCTGTGGTTCAGTCTGCCTGGAAAACTCCTACACATCCCTGAATGGCCCAGCCTGAATGTCACCTCTGTGGAAACATCTCCTGAGTCTTTCAGTCAATGGTCTGGACTTCCCTCCCCTGTGCTTCTCCCAGGTTCCTTTGTTTCTGTGCTTATTTTTTTAATGGGGTTTGTTTCTCTAATTTTACTTTTTTCAACCTCAGAGGCAGAGATTTGAATAAATTGATCTTCTGGGCTCAAAACTCCTCATCTTCCCTGGTCCCAGGAAACCCCCTGCCTTGCTTCACTTCCTCTCTTTCTTACTCCCTCTCTGCATCCATCCCCACCCTCATTTCCATGCCTGTTTCCCCGACCCTGCACAGCCCACACCCCAGACTTGATGCATGTGTTCAAATCCTAAGTGTCTTCCCAAGGAGAAAAATACCCAAGCACACAGAATCACACAGAACTCGTCTTTTGCCTTACTTCCCTCCCCGCCCCGACCCTCGTAAAGCTTTATTTTTATTGCCAAAATTTCTGCTGTCATCTTTGGGACCCCAGAGAGTGGGAGGCTTTGAGGCCAGAGGATCGAGCTGTGGCTCCAGATGTTTCTCTTCTCCCACATCTGGGTCTTTCTTTTTGGATGTAACGATTGTAAGATTTTATTATTATAAAGTCCCAACAAGACCTGCCAACATCCACTGCCAGCACTGTGTCAACTCCATCTCACAGAGTCGGCTAAGAAGCCTCCCGCTTAATTACCCGCACCACGAGCCAAGGAGGGGGACCCCAGGGCGTTTTCATAATCAAGACACAGATTTCAAATCAAACTGATGATCCCAGCCAGGATCAGCCAAGGTCTCTCACAAACACTTGGTCAAAATGAGTTTCCAAGAAGTTCTGTCTTAAATTATTCCTATGGATCGTTCAACTTATAAGTGAATATTTAGGCTGCAGTTCACAAAAACCTCTCTCTTTGGGGGGAAAAGAAAACTGGCTTTTATTTGGCAGTTTTTGACTTTGTCAGCATTTATAATGGCAAGAATGACAAAGCCTGCTTGGGAAATGCCGGCACCGACAGCTGTGTTTTATTATTGAATATTTCTGGTGGTGGGGTTGGCCGCCACTCTGTTTATGTTGCTTGTAAGATTTCACGCAAGACTCTGCAAGGTTGTGGGCTTAAACCAAAGTGTCTGATCTGCTGGATAATTCATTCCATCCCCTTCATTCCTAGGCCCTTTCTTTTTATTTTTTTTTCCAAGTGCAAATTGAGTACTGCCAGAAAATGGAGTCCAGTGGCAGCCCTGGGTTCCCGGTGCAGTTCCCAATTGCTTCCTTGGTCTGTGGGGGTGCAAGGCGGCCATCCCTGCTTGGGTGACCCTGTAGTGTCCACTTCTCCCCTGAGCTGCTTGTCTCCAAGGTCCTGGTCTGTCTTGACACAGTCCTTTCAGCAAGCATCTTCCCCTCCCTCAAGCCATTAAGTCCTGCTGCCTTCTTTTTCTGGGAGCTCCCTACCCAGACAGAGAGGGAGTGCACTTTGTTTGCCAAAATCTTACTTCAAACCAGTTGGCCTGTGTTGGGACACTAAATCTAGCTTTGGAGGTTTGAATGGGGGTGGAGGGTCTTTCTTAGTATTCTGATCTTTTCCCCTTCTTTCTTCATGAACATGAAAAAGAAAACTTGCAAGAACAGACATCCAGGGAACTGGGCCACCCCCTGGCCATGTGTTTATTCATTTGCTTTGTCCACAAACTTTTACCAACAGCTTCTGGGTAAGGGTAGAAATGGGATTCAGGTATCAGCTGCCGTCTCCCTGTGCCCTAAGAGAAGACTGTTTCAAACCCCATTTGCATGCACAGTGGAAATCCACAACTCTCTACTTGGTGTCTGCAGATTTGGGGAGGGGAGTCACTCTGTCACAGTCACCTCTGGTCTGTCCTCAGGGTGCATTGGAGGTCCAGGTCTGGAGTCACTGGCCATCTGTGGTCTCTATTCTTTACGGTGCAGAGTAACACGAAAGATTCAGTCCTTTACGACTCTCCGTGGAGCCTTCCCTAGGGCCCCCTCTCACCTTTCATCTTCCTTGACCCAAGAAATCACCTGCCTCCTGGCAATCCGTGTTCCACACTGAACCCCCTGGGTAGGAGGATGGGGATCTGCTCTCTCAAGGTTTCTAAGCCTTTTCCTGCAGATGTTTTCTCATCTATGAAATGGGATGATAAACGTGCTGGGTTTAGTGAGATAACCTCATGCCAAGGCACTGTCCTGTGGCTTTCATCTGATGCATGGGAGAAGCAGGGCTGCGGTTGATTAAGTGACCTCCTTGAGGCCCAGGGTTGGTGGGTGAAGGAATGAAGACAGACAGGATGCAACTCAAATGCAGCCCCACCTCCTCTCCCCGCATGGCAGGATGCAGCGCGGACCACCCACAGCAAACCCCTACCTACTCTGAGCCAGGCACTGTCCTGTCCTAAGCACTCTGGACACTCGAACTCGGTCCTTACAAAGCAAGGTGCTGTCATCCACACCCTCATCTTACAGGTGGCGACACTGTGGCCCCAACAGTTTTGTAACATGCCCAAGGTCACACAGTCAGCAAATGGCATGACCAGAATTAGGTTTTGAGCCTTACCCTGCTGCACCAGGCTGCCCCTTAGAGCTGAGCCCTGGTGGGCCAGGCCAGGCAGACCCTGCTTCCACCTGTGCTCCTCCTCCCTCCCCTATCCCTCCCCACAGAGGACCACATGGTCAGTTTCCATAAGAAATTACCTTGATCATAAAAGACATTCAACTGAGATCAACAATGTGAATTGCCTGAGGGCCTCTTGGCTTCCAGATGCTTTTTGCTAATTCCAGATGGTTGCTTTCTTGGTGGTAAACTAGCATATCCGGGCTCTTGGCTTCAGTTTGAGAGAGGTTGTTCCTTCCCCAGCCCCTGTCCCAAGTCTCTTCTCCCTGAATCCAGGTGGCAGAGGCACAGACAGCCAGACATTTTGTAGCAGTCAGCATGGGACTGTGGATGGGACACAGCAGGTGTGGGGACTGCCAGACTCGCCATCGGACAGGAGCAGCAAGGGCCTGGCCCTGAGTCTGACCAAAGAGGCAACAGCCCCAAGAAGTCTGTAACCCCTGAAATTTGCACACTTAAGGACACTACTCTGTTAGACCCCTTTTCTGGATGGGGCTGGCTTTTTGTTTTGTTTTTTTAAGTGGGTTAGTGCAGGGTTTCTCTTAGATTTTAACACTCCCACAAAACCTGGGGTGTCGTGTTAAAATGCAGATTTTGATTCAGCAGGTCTGGGTTGAGGCCTAGGATCCTGCATGTCTGACCAGTTCCCAGGGACCGCACTGGGAGGAGCAAGTGAGGAGGGATGGCTGACTGCCATGTGTGGTTTATGGGTGCAGACCCAGCCTTGGGAGGGTGGCGCCTCGGGGTTTGGGAACTGGGCTGGGACTGGATCCTCCAGAGGGTAGTCGGAGGGAGATTCAGCTTTGGAGACAGAGATGTGTGGTGACTCTACCCACACCTGACTCATCCTCCAGGCTCGGGTACTGGAGGGAAGGGCAGGGGCAAGGGCTGAGGACCTGAGGTCTGGCTGCCACCGACAGCTCCCTCCTGGGGGCTCACGGGGCTCTGGGAACCCTGCCCTCCTCTAATTTCACTGCACAACCAAGACTCACCTTGCACTTTTCCTTAGCCCAGCTCTGCCCTGAGACTAGCTGATGTGGGGCCTCCCAGGGGCAACCCGAGCACTCAGGAGGCCTCAGGTTCAGCAGCTGGGCCTTAACAGTGCAGTCCCCTTGTGACTGGCACGCTCCACGTGCAACCATCAGCCCAGGAGAGACACAGGCTCATGCTGAAAGACATTCGTATTTGGAAATAATTTTAAACTTTACAAAAAAGTTGACAAAATAAGAATCGTACAAAGACATCATAAGCCCTTTCCCAGATTTACCAATTGTTACCATCGTATTGCGTCGCTTTATCACTCGTATTTTTTTCCTCTCCTTTTATATCTTTCTCAGCCTTCACCTCCCCACCAACCACCCTCCCATGTATGTATAAATTTTTCTTAGCCTTTTAAGGGGCTCTTGACCACTCAATACTACAGTGAGAATTTCCTAAAAAAAGAGACATTTTCCTACATAACACAGTACCATCAGCCACTTCAGGAAGGAAATTTAACATTGGTACAGTTCTTAGATCGAACCCGTCATCCATATTTCCATTGGCCTATGGCCCAGTAAATGTCCTTTATAGCATTTTTTCCTCCAGTACTGGATTCGGTCTAAGACCAAGTTTTGTATTTACTTGTCAGGTCTTTTTAACTTCCTTTCACCTGAAACCTTTCCACAGTCTGTCTTCCTTTGTCTGTATGCCATTAACATTTTTGAAAATTAGACTATCCCCATCTAACCCTACTTTTAAACAACAGAATGCTCCTCTTTCTGAGTTGATCTAGTGTTTTCTACATAGTTAGAGTCAGGTTAGGCATCCTGGGCGGCCCATCAACATGTGATGTTGTGTTATTTTCAGGATATCCTACCTGCCCTGCACTAGCAATGTTAATCTTGATCACCTGGACAAGATACTGTCTGATTTCTTCCCTGTGTAATTATTATTTGATATGGTTTGGATCTGTGTCCCCACCCAAGTCTCACGTTCAACTGTAGTCCCCAGTGTTGGAGGTAAGGCCTGGTGGGAGGTGGTCACATCGGGGGGAGGGGGTTGCTCATGAATGATTCAGCACCATCCCCTTGGTGCTGTCCTTGTGATGAGTGAGTTCTCGAGAGAGCTGGTTGTTTAAAAGTGCGTGGCCCCTCCCACCTTGCTCTGTCTCTTGCTTCTGCCCCCATCATGTAAGACATCTGCTCCCCCTTTGCCTTCCACTATGATTAGAAACTTCCTGAGACTTCCCCAGAAGCAGAAGCCATTATACTTCCCGTACAGCCTGCAGAACTGTGAGCCAGTTCAACCTCTTTTCTTTATAAATTACCCAGTCTCAAGTTTTTCTTGACAGCAATGCGAGAATGGACTAATACACGATTCTTCCCTTGACACTAACAGCCAATCTCTGGAGAGACCTCTAAGGCCACACAGTGTCAGATCCTCTGCAAATTCCCAAATCCTTCCTCCATGATTCCGGCCCTGACCAATCTTCATGACCCTGGTGATGTTTCCCAACTCCAGCCCACTCACATCCTACTGCAAGCAAAGGCTCTTCCTCGTCCTCCAGTCATTCATTCATTCATTCATTCATTCATTATTGATATGGACAAATGGAGTCCTATTTTTTCCAATGGTTTATAACTTATTCTGTTCTTAATTATTTTGGTGCCCAAGTTGTCCCAGATTTGGCCAGTGAGAGCCTGTTCAAGCTGACTCCTGTGTTCTTACAACATGTCTTCACCATTTTTTCTTAACACATCCTCACTTTGGGAAATAACAAGCTATGTGAGGCTCATCTAGTGCTTCCTCACCCTAGCCCTGGAACAAGCCATTTCTCTGAGGAGCCTGGTTTCTTTTCATGGCAGGTGGTATTAGAATCCGGGCCTGCTGTGATTTTTGCAACTGGGCTGTCTTTGCTTCTAGGCTTTGTCACTGGACTGAGTTAAGAAATATTTAGTGATGTATATGCACCTGGACACAAATGAAGTTGCATATATACATATGTGCAGAGCCATACTTGTCTAAGTGAATGTGGGCATGCATACACTAACATTGGATACATATATCTCAGAAGCTATGCGTTCACCTAATTCCTCTGTGCAAACACAGAGCTGCCCTCTCTCATTCCCCAGCTGTGCAGTGTGCAGTCTCCGGCTCTTAGCTCACCCGAGGCCCACCTCAGAAGTTGTCCTCCTCTTGGAAGCTCTGAGCCAATGCCTGAGCAAGGCAGTGGTACAAGGGCTGCCCATCCCTACCCAGTGCAGGGCCACTCTATGGGCAGTCCTTGCCCCAGAACTCTCCACCAGGATGAGAGATGTTGTGAGTCTGCACATGGTCTGGCAGTCCCACGGTCCCACCCTGCATCCTCCACTTCCCATCACAAAAGTGCTCGCCAAGAAGTCACGTATGCTTCTAACCTCACCCAGTACCTGCGACCCTGGTCCCAGCCTGCACTCCAGGGGTCTTTCTTGCTTTCCTCGCTCTGTATTCGATGTCCCTTCTTTCACAGTGAGAATCCTTGCACATGAAAACAACATCACCCTTATTCAAATGCCCAGTTCTATGATACAGCCCAAATCACTGCAGAAGTGCCTTGCTCACAGCACCACAAAAACATCTGTGAAACAGAGTTCAGTATTTGTTTCCAATTCTTTCCCAAACCCTCCGTCCCAGACCTACGCAAGACCATATTTGTAAGTTTGTAGGATTAGTTCTTGTTTTATTTTTTCTTTCTTTAATTTCTTTATTTTATTTTTGCAAAAACATATAAGTATTTATTTTCAATCACAATGATCATATGCAGCATCATGATGCAAATAAATACAATATAGAGTGTAAATGTATCACAGCCAGGCAACGCATTTGTATTTACTGCTTACCATGCACCTGATATTCTACAAGGAGCTAGCCTCATTTTTAATCCTTCCATAAACTCTGCAAGGTGAAGACACTGAGACTTACAGAAAGCACATGTCTTCTCTGAGCTCACAAATGAAGAAGTGGCAGACAGGTAATTTATTTTATTTTTTATTATTATTTTACTAGTTTGGGGGGAACAGGTGTTTGGTTGCATGAATAAGTTTTTTAGTGGTGATTTCCGAGACTTTGGTGCACCCATCACCTGAGCAGTGTATGCTGTACCCAACATGTAGACCTTTATCCCTCACCCTCCTCCCACCCTTCTCCCTGAGTCCCCAGAGTCCATTATATCATTCTTATGTCTTTGTGTCCTCATAGCTTAGCTCCCACTTATAAGTGAGAATATAGGATGTTTGGTTTTCCATTCCTGAGTTATTTCACTTAGAATAATGGTCTCCAACTCCATCCAAGTTGCTGTGAATGCCATTATTCCATTTCTTTCTATCTGAGTAGTATTCCATAGTGTGTGTGTGTATATATATATATATTATATATATATGTATACTATGTGTGTGTGTACTATATATACACTATACTATATATATACACACTATACTACATATATATATACACACATACACTATACACACACACACACGCTACATTTTCCCTATCCACTCGTTGGTTGATGCACATTTGGGCTGGTACATATTTTTGCAATTGTGAATTGTGCTGCTATAAACCTGTGTGCGCAAGTGTCTTTTTCATATAATGACTTATTTTCCTCTGGGTAAATACCCAGTAGTGGGATTGCTAGATCAAAGGTAGTTCTACTTTTAGTTCTTTAAGGAATTTCCATACTGTTTTCCATAGTGGTTATACTAGTTTACATTCTCGCCAGCAGTGTAGAAGTGTTCCGTTTTCACCACATCCACAACATCTGTTATTTTTCAATTTTTAAATTATGGCCATTCTTGCAGGAGTAAGGTGGTACCTCACTGTGGTTTTAATTTGCATTTCCCTGATAATTAGTGATGTTGAGCATTTTTTCATGTGTTCATTGGCCATTTGTATATCTTCTTTTGAGAATTGTTCATTCATGTCCTTAGCCCACTTTTTGATGGGATCATTTGTTTTTTTTCTTGCTTATTTGTTTGAGTTCCTTGTAGATTCGGGATATTAGTAGTTAGTCAGATGTGTAGTTTGTGAATATTTTCTCCCACTCTGTAGGTTGTTTGTTTCCTCAGCTGATTATTTCTTTTGCTTTGCAGAAGCTTTTTAGTTTAATTAGGTCCCATTATATTTATCTTCGTTTTTGTTGCATTTGCTTTGGATTCTTGGTCATGAACTCCTTGCCTAAGCCAATGTCTAGAAGAGTTTTTCTGATGTTATCTTCTAGAATTTTTATGGTTTCAGGTCTTAGATTTAAGTCTTTGATCCATCTTGAGTTGACTTTTGTGTAAGGTGAGAGATGAGGATCCAGTTTCATTCTTCTACATGTGCCTTGCCAATTATCCCAGCACCATTTGTTGAATAGGGTGTCCTTTACCCACTTTATGTTTTTATTTGCTTTGTAGAAGATCAGTTGGCTGTAAATATTCTGCTGTATTTCTGGGTTCTGTATTCTGTTCCATTGGTCTATGTGCCTATTTTTTTACTAGTACCATGCTGTTTTAGTAACTATAGCCCTGTAGTATATCTTGGAGTCAGGTAATGTAATGCCTCCAGATTTGTTCTTTTTGCTTAGTCTTGCTTTTGCAATGTGGGGACTTTTTTGGTTCCGTATGAGTTTTAGGATTTTTTTCTAGTTCTGTGAAGAATGATGATGGTATTTTGATGGTAATTGCATTGAATTTGTAGATTGCCTTTGGCAGTATGGTCATTTCCACAATATTGATTCTACCCATCCATGAGCATGGGATGTATTTCCATTTGATTATGTCGTCTATGATCTCTTTCCGCAGTGTTTTGTAGTTTTCCTTGTAGAGATCGTTCACCTCCTGGGTTAGGTTATTCCTAAGTTTTTGTTGTTGTTGTTTTGTTTTTATGCAGCTGTTGTAAAAAACGTTGAGTTCTTGATTTGATTCTCAGCTTGCTCATTGTTAGTTTTCAGCAGTGTTACTGATTTGTGTACATTGATTTTGTATCCTGAAGCTTTACTGAATTCATTTATCAGATCTAGGAGCTTTTTGGATAAGTCTTTAGGGTTTTCTAGGTATACAGTCATATCATCAGTGAACAGCGACAGTTTGATCTCCTCTTTACTGATTTGGATGCCCTTTATTTCTTTATCTTGTCTGGTTGCTCTGGCTAAAATTTTTTTTTTTTTTTTCCAGTGTGATTATGGTGTTCACTTGAAAAACATTGAGTTCGTTTGTTAGTTTCCTGTCACTCTTGGGTCTTTTCCCCTCTCTGACCTTATTGATTAAGTTTTATGTTTCTGAATATTTAAAACATTAACATGCTCCCAAACGTCAAGACGAGACCAAAGGGTGCCCTGGAGAGGTCCTCTTCCTTCTGTATCCTTCCACCCTGTCCTCTTATCCCATACCTCCAAAGGATCATGTCTACACTTTCCTACTTTATCCTCTCTGTGTTTTTCTTTCTATGCATGGTTTCTTAATTCCCTTTCTTCCTTACGCAAAAGGTAGCATATTCTACATTACATGTTATCTTGCACTTTGCTTTTTACAGTTAGCAACATCTCTGGAAAAATCACTCTATATTCATTCATAGAGGTCTTCCTCATTCTTTCTTATAGCTGCATAGTACTTACTACTACATACCACAGTGTGGATGTACCTCAGATTCTTCCAAGTCTCTCCTGCGTGGGTGTTCGGGTCATTTCCTGGATTCTGCCATTACAAACAATGGTGCAATGAATAAACCTGTGCTTATGCATTTGCATATAATTGGAGGTGGATCTTTAGGGTAAATTCCTAGAAGTGAGATTGCAGGTTTGAAGTGTGAATGCACACTGCACATTGTTTTATAAGAGGTTGCCCAATTTTCCACCACAGAGATTCCACCATGCTTCATGCCCACTGACAGCACAAGATAGTGAGGGTTTTCCATGGCCTCGCTGGTGGGAACTGTTGTCTAGCATATGAATGTTGTCACTGTGATGGCTGAAAAGTGGTGCCGCAGTGTAGTTTAAACCCACATTTCCCTTATTTGGCGTGTTTCATGTTTAAGGGCCATTTTATAACTCTTATTGTGAATTGTCTGTTTATGTCTTTGATCGTTTTCCTTAGTTTTAAAATGTCCTGTGTATTTTAAAGAATATGGGCCTTTCTTTCTTTTTTCTTTTTCTTTTTTTTTTTTTTTTTGAGACAGAGTCTTGCTCTGTCGCCCAGGCTGGAGTACAGTGGCACAATCTCGGCTCACTGCAATCTCTGCCTCCCGGGTTCAAGTTGATTCTCCTGCTTCAGCTTCCTTAGTAGCTGGAATTACAGGCACGTGCCACCACACCTGGCTGATTTTTATATATTTTAGTAGAGACGGGGTTTCACCATGTTGGCCAGGCTGATCTCAAACTCCTGATCTCAGATGATCCACCCACCTCAGTCTCCCAAAGTGTGAGATTACAGGCGTGAGCCACCACGCCTGGTTTTTTTTTTTTTTTTTTTTGAGACAGACTCTCACCCTGTTGCCCAGGCTGGAGTGCAGGGGCACCATCTTGGCTCACTGCAACCTCCACCTCCTAGGTTCTAGCAATTCTTCTGTCTCAGCCTCCCAAGTAGCTGGGACCACAAGCACACATCACCACACCCAATTAATTTTTGTATTTTTAGTAGAGATGGGGTTTCACCATATTGGCCAGGCTAGTCTTGAACTCCTGACCTCGTGATCCACTGGCCTCTGCCTCCCAAAGTGCTGGGATTGCAGGCGTGAGCCACCGCATCCAGACAGAATATTGTCTGTGATATACGTTGCAAATATTTTCTCCCAATTTTCTATTTGTCCTTTGATTTTGCTGACGGTGTTTTTGCCATGCAAAAATATCTTGTTTGAGTTTTCTTGTATCAAATTATCAATCTTGGTTTTCAGTCACAGTTAGAAAGTCTTCTTTACCCAGAATAGAAGAATTCACCCATTACCTCTAACACACCATAGTTTAACGATGACTTGTGGTTCTCTGATCTATGTGCGGTTCATTCTTGTGCTTGGGATGAGGAATGCATTAATTTTATCTTTTTTCCAAATGGCTTTCTTGATGTCCCAACACATTTATTACCCAGATCGCTTTAGCACTGGGTTCAGTTTTAATTCCCTCATGAGTGGCCTTGGGGGTAGAGGAAGGGGCACTGCTATACAGGGCAGGTGAGCCCTTAAATTGGGGCTTAGCCTGGGAAGGTTTTTGACTCTGCTCAGGAAAGAATTCAAGGGTGAACTGGTGGTGTTAGACAGCAGCTTTTACTGAAATGGCAGTGTGCAGCAGCAGAGGTTCTGCTCCCTGCTGAGCAGGGCTCCCCCATAGGCAGTGTGCCCAGTGTAGCAGCTCAAGGGCAGTCCTGCAGTCACATTTATACACAGTTTTAATTACATGAAAATTAAGGAGAGGGTTATGCAGAACTTTCTAGAAAGAGGGTGGTAGCTTTTGGGTTGCTGCCATGGAAAGGGGTGGTAACTTCCAAGTGTTGCCATAGTGATGGTAAATGGCCACATGGGTGGGAGTGTCTTATGGAGAGGGGCTTTCACCTCGTCCCTGTTTCAGCCAGTCTTCAATCTGGTCCAGAGTCTAGTCTCCACCTCCCACCTCATGAGAACAGGTCTGTAATGCTAGTTCCAAGTGAGGAATGGTCTGGCCTTTACCAGCCAAAGGGCCTCATCCTTCTACCTCCCAGGTCTGCTGTTGGCTCCTCTGAGACCTGAGGATGCTGGAGGTGCGCCCTGAGGGTGGTGTGCTGAAACTAGCTTCTAGCAAGGCGCCCCATCATCAGCATTCCCTGAGGCCCGGGGTCCCACTGACCTAGAAGTGGGGGCTCTGATCTCTTTACTGCAAAGAGACAGTGAAGGAGATTGGGGACAAGGGAGGAATGTCATGAGTCAGTCTTGGGTCACCTGCAGTCCCAGTCCTTGTAGAGGACCCACGAAGTTCTGCTCTCACCCTGATTCACACCTGTCATCTCCCACCTAGGGGAGGAAAGTAGTTTCCATCTGGTCCCCTGTCCCACTCTGGCCTTCCCATGGTAGCCAGAGGTATCCTTTTAAATCAAGCCACATGACATCTCCTGCTGGCTCAAAACCCCCAGTGTCTCCTTCTATGGTGGCCTGGAAGGGACAGAAGCCTCTTCATTCATCACTGAGGCCCCTAACTCAAGGCAAGACAATGAGTTGGGCAGAAGCCAAGTTGCAGAGGCATCTGGAGTTCCTTTTATTGTGCACAAATGTACGGCTCCTGTCCAGCATTGTCAGTGGCCTCCTGGGACCCTGCTTTGCTCACTCCCTGTTGCCAGTTGGGTCAAGTGCGAAGTCCTTAGCTCAGTCCCACTTCTGCCCTGCTCAAATTGCTTCACTATTCCCTGCTCATTTCCCCCCAGACCCTGCCCCTCTTGGTCCAACCCTACAATCCTGCCAGACTTCAAGGCTCTTGCTGGCTATTCAGCCCACACCCACCCTACTGGGACCTGATCCCCCTGGAGGTTGGAGCTCACCAGTGAAACCAAAACCGCTCCAGATATTCACAACAAAAGGAGTTTAGCATAGGGAACCAGGGCACGGAAGTGGAGGAGCTCGAACCTGACAGGGATGGCAAGAGGCCCCAGTGGGTGGCAGCTCAGGGAGCCTCTGCTGTGGCTGGCGGGAGGCGGGAAGGGAGGAGGAGGGTGTGGGAGGGGGAGGTCAGGTGTTCCCATGGGTGGCATCTCAGCAGAAGCTGCATCTCCTCTGTGACCTGGTGCAGTGGCCCCCTGTCACTGGGTGAGACTTGTCCACCATAACAGCAATACTTCCTCGATCCTGATGCCTTAGTTTGAATGCCCTGTGCTCAGTGCAACTTTCTTTGGGTCCTGTGTTAGTTTCTGCAGAGAAACAGAACAGAAGACATATATTTATATGCATATAAATTTATTTATTATACCGGATTGGCTCACACAATTATAGAGACTGAGTAGTCCCAGGATCTGCAACTGGCAAGCTGGAGACCCAGGAATGCTCATGGTGTAAGTTCCAGTCTAAGGACAGAGGAAGAATCCATCTCCCAGCTCAAACAGGCAGGCAGGTCAAATCCCCTCAAGTCAGATTTTTTGCTCCATTCAGTTCCTCAACTGATTGAAAGAGGCTGAGCCACACGAGAGAGGTAACAGCTTGACTCAGTCCATAGATTCGAATGTTAATCTCATCCAGAAACACCCTCACAGACACATCTGGAAGATTGTTTTGTTTTATTTTGTTTTTTGAGACAAGGTCTTACTGTCGCCCAGGCTGCAGTGCAGTGGCATGAACTTCAAGACTCAAGAAATCTGCCCAATTCAGCCTCCCAAAGCACTAGGATTACAGGCATGAGCCGCTGCACCTGGACTGGAATACTGTTTGACCAAATACCTGGATACTGGGTGGCTGAGTCAAGTAGACACATAAAATTAACCATCGCAGCCCTCAGGGGGCATGAAGTTCACCAGGATACATTCTCCCTTGTGGCATTGTTCAGCTCCATAATTAAATAATCACACTGGCAGCCAGGGAGGTGGCATCGCATCCCTCCTGGACCTCGTTTGAGCTCTGTGAGGATGGGACCCTTGCTGGGCTCATTCACCATGGCTTCCCCTGTGCCTGGCGGAGCGTCCAGGGTGTCACAGGTGCCTTTAAATGTGAGGTGCAGCAGGCAATGCAGGCTGCATGGTCACCCGCCCTTGCAAAGTCAGGGGAGAGAAGCAAGCTTCGAGCAAGTCTCAGAGGTGAGGAGGGGAGGGGCTGAGGACGGGCAGTGCTGGGGAGTGGATTCTTTAGTTACGGAAGAGACTCCAAATCTCATGGCAACACGGAAGGCGCAAGGACAAGGCCGGATCCTCCATCCCTGCACACTCTCCGTCCGCTGGTGTCTTTGGGACATCTTGACCCACAACACCTCCCGGCACCCACCAGGACTCTTTTTGCCTTCTGAATGGTAAAACCCAATAAACCATAAAGAAAATAATTATGGATGAAAAGCAAGAAGCCTGTTTCCCAATGGGGTCCTGCCCATGCCCAGATCCTGCCCAGAGCCACACTTCATGACCAAGTCATAAACACATGGAAATTGGGATTTTAATGAAAAAGAGTCCACTCCAGCACCTTTGGGGAGAAGCTGGGGGGCTGCATTTCAGTCACCGGCCCCTGCCTGACACCCCCAGCCCTGTGTACTTGCTCCCCTGGCTTCTCTGGCTGTGGAATGTGTAATAAATAAAAAGCAAATCACACCCTGGTTCCTTGTCTTGCCTCTGTGTCTGTCTCCCCAGCACACACTCCTACAAAAGCTGGTGGGCAATGACTCTGGCCCCCGGTGTCCCCAAGGTAGGACACTGGTTACCTCTGAGACCCTGAGGGCAGTGGCCCTGTGCCCAGCACAGCCACCTCCTCTCTAGAGTTCCCCCATCCACCCCCCTGCCATCCATCTGCCCTGGGAAGCAGAGTCCCCAAAGGTTCCAACAACGGTCCCCACTTGCCCTCTGTCCTCTGCTGGATTACAAAGTGGCCGAGAGGTGAGTGCAGCTCCCACTGAGAGGCTCTGAGCTCATTATCCAGGAGCAGAGGCGGCTTCTCTCCCTGCTGGTTCCCAGCTGCCATCTGTCATGGGCAGGCAATCCAGAGCACGTTGGCCAAGGCTGCTGCAGCCCATGGTGTTCAGCAGGGAAACCATGGGTCTTTAAATTTGATATTCCAAATACAAGCTCTGTGAATAAGTGTTACTTGTGCTTACACGTCCATGTGTCTGTTCCAGTGTGTACATGCATGCGTGTGCATGACCAGAGGTGGGTGTGCCCTGTCTGTGTGTGTGTATGCACATCTGCACATGAATAAGGGTATTCACATGCATGACTGAGGGTGTGCCGTGGGTGGGCACGTGGCACAAAAGTGAGCTAAAGGATGGCTGTACAGTGATGGGCTGTGTCCACCTATATGGGTGACCAAGTGCCTTCCGAGGAGAGGCTGGGATGAGAAATGTTCCATGAGCCTCAATGGGGTGGGGCACTTACTAAATTTTATTTCCTTTCCGTTCTGAGGCTGAGGGGGGTTTTTAAATCCAGGTCGCAGCTTGGGCTTGGAGAAATATAGAGATGAGATAATTAACAAAACAGTCCCCCAACCACAAGAAGCAGGGCTACTCTTGGCACCTTTTAGGATGGAGAGATAATGGATTGGAACTCTTTGCAGACCCTGATTCGTGTGGTCGGGGCCTAGGGGAGACGTGAGGGAAAAGGGTCAGCTGAGAGAAAGCTCACAGAGAGAGGTGGGGTTTCCACTCGCAGCCGGCCCCCAACCAGAAAGGGACAGAGCTTCGGAAAATCCCTGGAGGGGACCTCTGCGCAGAGTGTGGGAGCCCATGGGGAAGCCTTCTTTGCAGCTCTCAAGAGCTGTCCTGCTGACGGGGAGACAGCTTGAGTCTGTGTGGTCCAGGGTTGGATATGACTGGAACCCACATGGGGACAGAATCATCTTTACAGAAACTCAGTCACCTGGAATTGGGTCTGAAACAAGGTATGGGAGAAAGAAGAGCAAACAAGGAAGGAAGAAGAAGTGAGGGAGGGAAGGAGGAAGGAAGGAAGGAGGAGGGAGGGAAGAAGGAAGGAAGGAAGGAGGAGGCAGAGAAGAAGGAAGAAAGGAAGGAAGGTAGGAAGGAAGGAAAAAGGAAGGAAGGAGGGAGGGAAGGAGGAAGGAAGGAAGAGAAGGAGGGAAGGAAGGGAGGAAGGAAGGGAGGAAGGAAGGAAGAAGGAGGGAGGGAAGAAGGAAGGAAGGAAGAAGGAGGGAGGGAAGGAATAAGGAAGGAAGAAGGAGGGAGGGAAGGAATAAGGAAGGAAGAAGGAGGGAGTGATAGAGGAAGGAAGAAAGAAGGAGGAAGGAAGGAAGGAGGGGGGAAGGAGGAAGGAAGGAGGGAGGGAAGGAGGAAGGAAGGAGGGAGGGAAGGAGAAAGGAAGAAGGGAGGGAAGGGCAAAGGAAGGAAGGAAGGAAGAAGGAGGGAGGGAAGGAAGGAGGAAGGAAGGAAGAAAGAAGGAGGGAGGGAAGGAGGAAGGGAGGAAGGAAGAAGGAGGAAGGGAAGGAAGGAGGAAGGAAGAAGGAGGGAGGGAAGGAAGAAGGAAGGAAGAAAGAAGGAGGAAGGGAAGAAGGAAGGAAGGAAGAAGGAGGGAGGGAAGGAGGAAGGAAGAAAAGAAGGGAGAGAAGGAGGAAGGAAGGAAGAAGGGAGAGAAGGAGAAAGAAGGAAGGAAGGAAGGAAAAGGAGGGAGGAAAGGAGGAAGGACATATGGGAGAAAGAAAATGAGGGAGGAAAGAAGTGGTGCAGGGAGAGGAAACTGTAGGTAGATGATAGGCCTTCCCTGTGAGGTAGTGAAAAGCCCGTCATTGGAAAGATTTAAGCAAAGCGTTTTTAGGGAAGGCTTTCAAGTGTCAGACAGGAGGTTGGGCTAAGACCATCAGGAAGCCCGATTCCAGCCTGTCTCAATATTCTTCTTAAAGGCATTATTTTATCACCAATGGATACAATTGATTCAGTCTATGCTGGGCCCGTGCTCAGCACTCTTGTGCATTATTTTATTTAATCCTCTCAGCAACTTTATAAGGGAGATATTATTATTATTATTGCCTTCATTTCATAGTGAGGCCCAGCCTGGTTAAATCACTTTCCTGGATCGCCCATGGCCAGGCTCAACGGGTCCCCAAGTCCATGTGTACTGTGATCCCCACACCCAGAGGCACAGCAACCACTGTTCACAACCAGGGGCAGGCCCACCCCTTGCCTATAATCTTCTTGGATAGGGGACATCACACTGTGCAGACCCCGGGGAGCCTGGCGGTGAAGCACCTGGTATCCTGGGTGTCTGAAGACAAAGGCGGTTGAACAGAGCAACCCTGAACTGTTTCTGGGACATCCACAAGCTAAAGCAGCCTGATGGTGAGAGCCACCTTTTCTCCTGGGCAGGCAGGAAAGGCCCACAAGACACATGAAAAGTGAGGGATGCTTGAATCCACAAGCCCACGAATCTTCCTTACCATTGTAGGCTGCTGGACAGAGGGGGCGTAGTTTCCCGAGGGGTGGGCTTGCAGCCCCAGCTGCCAGCTGTGAACTTGGAAGCCTCACTGTGAACACCCGATGTGGGCTCACACCTGAACACGTTCCTGACACCTGCCCCAGCCCTGGGGGTCAGAATCTCCACCCAGAGAATCTTCCTTCAGGACCCTCAATCTCCCTTCAGGACCCTAAATCTTTTGGGGGACCCTAAATCTTTCTTCAGAACCCTAAATCTTCCCTCAGGGCCCTAAATCTTCCTTCAGGACCCTAAATCTTTTTGGAGGCCCTAAATCTTCCTTTGGGGCCCTAAATCTTCCTTCATGTACCTAAATCTTCCTTCAGGGCCCCAGGCATTCCCCTCCTGCCAATACATCCTTCCCACCTCAGAAGATCTGGGTTTTCTGGGGACACCCTGGGGTAAAAAGGTGAACTGTCGGGCAAGTCTGGCCAGTCCTGGTGCTGGCTTCCCTTCATTCAGCCCTTGTGGAGCCCTAGAGGAGGCCCTGTTACTGAGTCAGCAATGAAGAGGTTGGCACTGTTTGGTGCAAGGGCCTGTGGTGCTGTGATGGGTGGATGGTGACGTCCTGCTGGCTGTGCCCCATATGCCGGGCTCCAGCTCACACTGGCAGGGGCAGTACAGGCAGGACGCTGTCCAGCTCCCTTAGCACCTTTGGAATTTCCAAGTAGAAAGCTCTGGATTTGTTCAGCCGGAGTCCCTGCAAAACCTTCCTTTTGTTTGTGCCAACCAGCTGAATCCATGAGTTTGGCTCTCCTCTATCTGCTCGCATTCAAGGTCAACAAAGGCCATGTTTTGTGGTTAAAGGACCCCAGCATGGCCTCGGGAGCACTAGCCCTCGCTGCTCCGCAAAGCTGGAGGCCGATGAGGAATGTTCTGTCCTTTGAATCACATTTTCTTGGTTGGAAGATGAAAGAACCATTGATTTCTGAGTTAGGATTTTGCCAGGGCAGGCACAGGCCAGGTTGCAGAGTTCATGGAATGAGCAGCAGGTGCCAAGGCTGACCCCTTACCCAGCTCTTCTCTGACTTGCCTCCATTGTCCGAGGGCTAGAGACCTGCGGGCCAGAGATGGGCCTCATGGCAAGCAGTCAGGCAGGAACGAACACCTTCACCGACAGGCAGGAAGCAGTGGCAAGTGCCCCACCTGTTCCTCTGTGGGTCACCTGGAGATGGCCCAGCGCAAGTCTCCGAAGGCCGCCGGTGGATGGAGCCCCACAGGCCCACAGCCGACCAGCCCAGGAAGCACCCTTCCTTCAGCTCTCTCCTTTCTCTACGCATATTTCTCCACTTCCTGGGTCACCTTCCTAAAACTATCTGCACCCAAGCCTTGGCTCGCGCTCTGCTTTCAGGGGAACTCAAACTAAGACCTCTGCCTCCCTACAGTGGGTTTCTCAGCTGCAGAACTATTGACACTGAGGCTGGGTAACTCTGTTGGCGGCTACCCTGTACATTACAGGACCCTGACCTCCCCCCACCCAGATGCCAGTAGCAGCCCCCACTATTTGGGACAACTGAAATGTCTCCAGACATTGGCAAATGCCTCCTGGGGGCAAAATCGCTGTGGTAGAGAAACACTACCTTAGAAGAACCAGACACTCAAAGGCCAGGCGGTCACTTGAAGAAGCCAGGAGGCCCAGGGAGTGTTGGGGACTGTGGGAAACGGAGAGGACACCTCAAGTTTCTCACCCCTGGGGCAGCCACCACTCTGCCTGCTGCCACCTTGCCAGGATGCAGCCCCGGGGCTGTCTGATCCCACCCCACCCAAATTCTATTTTCAAAAGAAGCTGGAGACTGTGGGTTAATGTGATTTTTTTGTTTCTGATTTTGAAAACTGAGCTGGCACACACACACACACACACACACACACACACACACACATCTAAGGACCAGCTTTGGCCCTCAGCCCAGGGGGCCCTGCCCCACTACAAATGCCCAACTCTGGACTCTGACCCCAGGCTTCTGGCATCAGGTCTTCCTTTCTCAGGGAGCCAGGCCCATCAGGGCATGGGAGAGGCAAATCTCTTTCTTCTTCTTGGGGCATTTCCAGGGATCTCCCAAGAGCTCCGAGGCCTGGTGACCCTAGAGCATGGAGAGCTGGAGAAATGTTGGAAAACCATGTCCTGGGAAGCTCAGGCTGCATCCGGGAATGTGGCCGTGAGCTGGGCCTCCCCACTGGCCCCAGGAGGGCTGTCAGCGTCCTGTAGACTTTGGGGGAGTCTTCACACCAAGTCCTTAGCTCCTTACACAGAACCTGTCACATGGCTTACCAGGTCAACGCAGTCCCCAGTGAGCTAAAATCCAACCAGAGCCTAAGGGCCAAATTGCATTAAAAATGTGAGCAAAGCCCTTTCTCCAGGCTCCATCTCCCTTACCCGTTCCCACCCTCCACCACTCTGCCCCGACAGGCCGCAGCCCCAGACACTGCAGTTAGGAAACCTGAATTCAAACAACGACGCACCAGCTCGCTTTGACTTTGGCAAGCCTCTGAAACCTCTGTTGTTTCTTCACTGGGGAGGTCAAGGGCAGCATTGCTTGAGCACCTATTGCGTACCTAGTACTGTGCTTAGTGTTTGACAACGTTCTTTCATTTTACCTGCCAGAGCATGGGCTCCCCAAAGGCCAGGAGCGATTCTGGTTTCTGGAACAGCACTGTTTCCCCAGCACCTAGACCTGGGCACATAGCAGACAACCAAAGAATGCCCATCAAAAAGAGGAGGCCTCACCTCACAGCGGCTATGTGGGGCAGGAGTGACTATAATCCCTGTAACCAATGGAAAAACTAAGACTCAGAGAGGGTGAGTGTCTTTCCCAAGGTCACACAGCTAGTAGGTAGGTGAGCTAAGACTTGCAGCCCTGGACTGCATGCCTTTCAGGTATGCCCCCTTAGCCACTCTTCCCTGCCATTACTGCCTCCAGGTTTGCTAGAGGATCACATGCTCATACGCTGAGCTGTTCACCTGCTGAGCAAGCAAGCATCAAACGCCCATGGAATACAAGGTACTAGCGACCTACAACTAGAAAGATGTGCCTTTTCTGCTAGTCTGTGGCTCTTCCAGGGTAGAGATGGAGCACCACACCTGGTGAAGAGTGCTGACTTGCAGGCTTACCAGAATTTGCCTGTGTATGAGTTTCTTCTTGCCATTGTAACAACTGACCATGACTTAGCTTAAAGCAACACACATTTCCTCTTTTATGGTTCTGGAAGTCTGAAATGGAGTCTCATCAGGCTAAAATTGTGTTGGCAGGGCTGTGTTCCTTCTGAGGCTCTAAGGGAGAAATCCGTTACCTTGTCTTTTCCAGCTTCTAGAGTTTGCTTGCTCTGCTTGCCTCATGGCCCCTCCTCTATCTCCAAACCCAGCAAGCTCATCACTCCAACCTCTGCTGCCATTCCGATGTCTCTCTCTGACATTGACCACCTGGCCCACCACTTCCCTTACTAGGACCCCTGTGATTACACTGGACTCACCCAGGTAATCCAGGAGAATCTCCCCCTCCAGCTCCTTACCCTAATTATACCTGCAAGGACCCCTTTGCCTTAAAGGTCACATAGTTACAGTTTTGGGGATCAGAATGTGGACATCTTTGGGGATGGTCTTAGTGCACTTACTTTGCTATAAAAGAATACCTGAAGGCAGGTAATTTATAAAGAAAAGAGGTTTATTGGGCTCCTAGTTCCGCAGGCTGTACAAGAAGCATGGCACCAGCATCCGCTTCTGGGGAGGCCACAAGCTGCTTCTGCTCATGCCAGAAAAGGAAGGAGAGCTAGTGTGTGCAGAGATCACACAATGACTGAGTGCAGCAATTCTCCACCTAAGCATTGGAAAAGCGAGAGAGAGACACGGAGAGACAGTGAGCAGAAGCAATGGGTGGAGGTGGTCCTACGCTCTTTTCAACAACTAGTGCTCATGGGAACTAACAGAGCAGAGCTCACTCCCCGAAGAAGGGCATTGCCCCCATGTCCCAAAGACCTCCCACCAGGCCCCACCTCCAACACCAGGGATCGGATTTCAACACGAGACTTGGGGACAAATTAGCCATGTCCAAAGCACAGCTGGGACCACGACTCCTCCTAGCACATCGAGTTTGTGGGGTTGTATTATCAGAATTGCAATATGGCTTAGTTGGCTCAGGCTGCCATAAAAGAATACCATAGGCTGGGTGACTTAAACCACAGAAATGCATTTTTTCATGGTTCTGGAGGCTGGAAGTCCGAGATCAGGGTGCCAGTATGGCCGGCTTCTGGTGAGGACCCTCTCCCTGGTTTGCATATTGCTGTCCCCTCACTGGCTCATGAGGCCTTTCCTGGGTCTGTGCTTAAATTGAGAGCAAGGTCTCCACCACCAAGGCCACCAGTACTATCAGATTAGGACCCCACCCTTATGAGCTCACTGAACTTTACCTCCAAAAAGTTCAGTCTTAACACACAGTCAGATTGGGGTTAGGGCTTTAATATAGAAATTTTGGGGGGACACAGTTCTGTCCTGAGCACAGAACACAGGAGACTGCTGGCTCCCACACCCTCCTCTTCTCTTCCCCTGAGAACCACGTTTCCCAGGCCACCCTTCCTCCCACTGGTTTCCCTCTGTGCTCTGCCAAGGGGAGGCCCCAGAGGAAGGTTGAAGGGAGGGAGGGAGGAGACGCCCAGGTGTGTCCCCCTCTTTCAGTCGGCAGTGGGTGAGTCTCCTCTGTGGCCCCAGCTCCCCATAGGCAGCCTCAGCTCACAGCTGGGGGCTCAGACAACACAGCTTCCTCCCTTTGTCCTGCTAGCCCAGGGGCAGTGGGGACTTCCTGCTGTTACTCATCTGTGTTGCCCTCACTGTCCTGGGGCTTGGCTTTCCAGCTCTTCTGCCACCTTTATAAGGAGCTCTTGGCATGCACGTCCGTCACTGGGCTCCATTTTTCTGTCTGGATCTTGACTAAGACTTCCCTTCACTCACAGGGCCTCGAGCCCTTCACAGAGTCCCTCAAGTGTTGGGGCAGGGGTTTCAGGTGTTGGTCCTCCTCCTACCTGCATCCTCTGCCCCTCCTTGGCAACGTCAGTAGCTGCAAAACGTCTGCGTCTACTCCTCTGCCCATCCTGGGCCTATGCTGAGGGCCCTGGGGTGCAGCAAGCTGCTAAGCCCGCAGCCAAACCTGGGTCCCTCTCTACTCTCTTTTGTGCTATTCTGTGTTTTCTAAATGGTTTGACAAATAGTGTCATTGTTTTTAGCCAAGAAACACCAATAAAATCTTTAATTCAAAAAAAAAAAAAATCAGGGCTTTCCTCTAACACAATATAACTTCTTTTTTTTTTTTTTTTTTTTTTGATACAGGGTCATGCTCTGTCTCAAAAAAAAAAAATCTCGACTCTTTTTTTGATGGAGCTGGAGTGCGATCTTGACTCACTGCAGCCTCAACCTTCTGGGTCCAGTGATTCTCCTACCTCAGCCTCCCAAGTAGCTGGGACTACAGGCATGTGTCACCATGCCCAGCTAATTTTCTTTTCTTTTTTTTGTAGAGATGGGGTCTCACTTTGTTGCCCTGGCTGGTCTCAAACTCCTGGCTTCAAGTGATCCTCCTGCCTCAGCCTCCCAAAGTGCTGGGATTATAGGTGTGACCTACCGTGTCCAGCCCTGATAGAACTTTCTGTGCTCATGACGCTGTTCTTTCTGTCTATATTGTCCATGACAGCAGCCACCAGGCGCAGGTGGCTGTGGATTGCTTGAAACATCTATGATGGAGGAACCGAATTTTAAATTTTATTTCATTTCAATGCATTTAAATTTAAATAGCCACAAGTACTGGCTACCACAGCTTTAGACTTTGGTAAGATTCCTGGAGCCCTTGTAGCGGGACTAACAAAGACTGTCTCTATGTCCTAGGATTTCTCTCCAGCAATTTCACACCCATATGAAAGTGTCTTGTACACATCCCCCTACCCCCAAACCATCATTCCACAGGTTATCATTGTGTCCAGCCTTGTGTGAGGGGCACATGGTGAGCTGGAGGGAAGAAGAAATGGAGGGCACAGGATAAATGTCTGGAGGTCTCAGGGTGGCAGACCAAGGGTCCCTGGGCTGGCGTGCTGGGCTGTGATGCATGTGGTGACTTCAGGGCAGACTGGCTTCGTGGACAGTAGGGAACTCACACCCACTCATCACTCCCTCTTGTCTTCCTCCCCTAGCTCATAATACAGCAGATTTAATTCAAGGTCTTTTACAAATCCTTGAATGACACAGTCAGGAAAGTATACAGAGGTCAACAGCCCGCACAGGGGCAGGTTTAAAGCCAGCCCCTCAGGCAGGTGCAGAGATGCTGGGAGATGTTTTGCTGGAAGAGGAACCCTTGCTTTCCTCTGCTGACATCTCCAAATCCCAGTCCCAGGCAGGGCCAGTGCATAGGGACCTCAGCATGGGCATCTGCTTCCTGGAGAGCACAGTGACGGGAAAACTTCCTAAATGCCCAGGCCTCTCCTCCCTCCCATAGTTATGACAAACTAACCATCTGACAATTCCTTATAGAGCTGGGTCCCTGAGTCCTAAATTCTGACCAAGGTGTGAGTTTGGCAGAAGGCTGTGGAGAGATTGGCTGGAGTCTCAGTGACAGGCTGGAAGCTGGCAAGGTGCTTAAGGGTCCTCACATTTCATTCTCCAAACCTCCTGCTCCTCCAACAGAGACATTTTGCCCTCTTAAAAGAAAAGAAAGTTGATGTGCAGAGAAGTAAAGAAACTTGCCCAAGGTGTCACCATAAATGAGCAGAAGGGCTGGGGTTCTAGAGGATTCTGGAAGATTCTAGAAGATTCTGGAAGAGGATTCTGGAATATGAGTTGGTTCTATTCACTATACTCAGCACACATCCTCCCAGGAGACAAATACCAGCACCACAGGAGTGGCTAAAAGAGAGGATTAAGGGCACAGAAAGGACAGAAGTTAGGGTAGAGTGGGGGAAGAGCTCTGAGTGATTGATTGCATGGTTTACCTAACCACAGATTAACCACAAGCAAGCATTTCAGCCCTAGCAGTAATGCTGGCCAGTTTCTGAATTGCACCCCTGTACTATGTAGGGCTTTTCTCCCACTGGTTCTTTTAAATTTGCAGCTTCCCAATGATGAAGTTGTTACCATCCCTGTCTACAGGTAAAGAAACAGGCTGAGAGGTCAAATGATTTGCCCAAGGTCATGTGGCTGGGGAGGGGAAGAATGGGGCCTTGATCCCAGGCGTCCAAAGCTGATGCCTTTCACTAGCATACAACTGCCTTTCCTAGGTCGCCGGGGCAGAAGGAAATCAAGCCAGACCAGAACAGCCCCTTCTTGCTCCACAGAACCACAGCCTTGCCAGGTCCCAAGGCATTTGGCCTGTCCTGACAGTAATGGGATCTCCCAAAATACAGCCTCCTCAGAGACCATCAGAGCTCAGTCCAAATGGGGCCTGGAGGGATTCTCCTGATGTTAAAACACCTCGTCAACCCCACAGCCTCTGTCGTTGCTCTAGGACCTCCTTGCTGACCCTGGATGACTGACCACTGCCTAGGATGAACCTCCCCTCTGGATGGATGGCCTCTGGATTGGTGATGGAATGGATTCCAGGGCCTCTGAAGAAGGCAGGAAGCCTTGGGACTTGGCAATCTCCGCAGGAGATGGGATGTGTGCTAGGTGAGGCCCCCATCACCAGGAGCAAGGCCTGGTCCACCCTGAGGCCCAGCGCCCACTTACTGTCCGTGCCTTCCCCTTGCTAAGTTGGTATGTGGGCCCCTTGGTAAGAGAAAGAACAGGCATTAAGGGTTTAAGAAAAAATGAAACCCAAAACCAGCTTTGAAGTTCTGTAGACCTTGGCCAACTCTCAGCGCAGTCACTTACTTGCTAGCTAATCTTGAGCATGTCCCTTAACTTCTCTAACCTTTTTCCTTCATTCGTAAAACTGGGAAAATTTGTATCTTTTTCGTGCATTCGTTTTGAGAACTAGATGGATATGTGTGTGCCTGTCGGCTCAATGCTGGGTGCAGAGTGAGTGTGTTATAAGCACGGTGGCTTCCATGACTGTGGAGATGCATCCTAGCTCCGGCCTGGTCTGTCCCAGGTGGACAGAGGTGATGGCATCCCGAGGGGTCCCACCTCCAATGTCTTAATCTGGGGACTTTCTGTGGCATAGTGCTGAGCCAGCATACTGAAAGGCCACAGAGAGGTGCAGAGGTGGCGAGTTGAGCTCCCCCTCCCCAACCCCAGTGATTTTCCCTGAAAAGACACCCCATGCTTTGTTTTGTTGTCTGGCTTATGTAAACTTGCCTCTTGTTTTATAGTTGCTTCCCCAGCTTTAAACTAAAGGCTGTGATTGACAGCCTATAGTTGCTTCCCCAGCGGCCAATCCCTCTAGCTCCCCTCCTGCTTCCAGGCAAACAACCCCAGTCATAGGGGTCTGTGATGTTCCCAGTCCCAGGGAATGAGTCCTGATTGGTCTAAGACAGCTAAGACAATCCTTTTCTACTTTATCAAATACAGCTGACCCCTGAACAGCACCAGTTTGAACTGGGGGGTCCACTTATATGTGGAGTTTCTCTCTCCTCTGCCGCCTCTGGGACAGCAAGGCCAACGCCTCCTCCCCCTCCTCCTCCTCAGCCTACTCACTGTGAGTAGGATGAAGACCTTTAGGATGATCAGTTTCCACTTAATCAATAGTAAATGTATTTTCTCTTCCTTATGAGTCTTTTAACAACATTTTCTTTTCTCTAGCTTATTTTATTGTAAGAATATGGTGTTGAATGCATATAACGTGCAAATACATGTTAATCAACTGTTTATGTTACGGGTATGGCTTCTGGCCAACAGTAAGCTATTAATAGTTAAGTGATGGGGAAGTCAAAAGTTATATGCAATTTTTTGACTGCACAGGGAGTCAGCACCCCTTACTCCTCATTGTTCAGGGTCAACCATACTTGGTTTCCAAGCCTCCCTTATAAGTCGGTATGGCCATGGGACCCAGTTTTAGATGTGAGAAGAGAAGAAGGGTTGCTTCTGGGAAGGATTTCTTTCTGGATGAAAGATAGTCTTTTGAGGAGCGGCTCCTTGGTCCCTGCCCTGTTCCTCCTGCTGGAGATGCTGCATGCAAGGGCCTGATGTCTGGAATTCAAGCATCCATGTGGTGACCATGAGGCCGGAAGCATGACAATACAATTTCACTGGGTGGAAGAATGAGGAAGTCTGATTCTTGATGATACTGTGGCCATCTGAACATGCCCTGTGACCATGTATTTCTGGGCATCTGGTTACATGAGCAATAAATATTCTTATGGCTAAAACCAGTGTTTGTCCGTTTTCTGTTGCTTGCAATCAAAAGCGTTCTTCACATAGGCCCCTGAAGAGTGTGTTCATGAGAATTAGAGCAGAGAGAGAATCCTGAAGACTTGCTGAGCTACGGGCTCTGAGGTAGTTGCTGGGGGAGAGAGGCTAGAAGATGAGGCAAAAAGAATTTTTCAGAAGTGCCTGGGGGTGGGGGTGTCGTGATTTGGATCCCTTTAATCTCCTTTGAAAATGCAAGTAGAAATTGGAAGTACATTTCATTTCCTTTTGATTATTTAGCTGTGTTTCTTTGAGGAGCAGAGGCTGAGCCTTATGGAGCATAGAAATGATCTGGGCTACACTTGCAATCGCAATTTGCGTTCTGAAAATTATCAGAGATTAAAAAGGAGATAGAATCAAAAGAAGCTGACATGATGATAGCTACGTGCCTTGAGTTCCCATTTGGAATAACCTAGAGAGGATCAAACAAGTTCATTGCCAAAGGGACTGGGGAATGGGGCTGATGTCAAAGCATAAGATTCAAAAATGTCGAAAACAGAATTCTCATCTAAGCACACAGTGAGTACATGCCAAGATTGCTTTATTCATTAATGAAGGAACCAGCATAATGACAAAGCTGACTCAAAAGAGGATGGAGAGAACTGAGGAAATGTTCAATACAAAGCTGGTTTGTCTCCTGTGTCCTTCAGAGCCAAAACAATTTGTAAACTCAGGTTATCTTTTCTATCGGATGTTAATTATTTGCATCTCTTCTTGACACACCATCATTTCCTACTTACCAATCTCCCACAAGTTAGCCTTTAACTTTTCAGAGCCTGGGCTCTGATCAATAGTAATGGTTAGAAAACAAAGTTGCACCAGAAAGTCAGATAACTTTTATTCAGGCTTGTTAGACAACGTTCTAGTATGATTCGGGAAGTTCTTCCCATGATGATCTTTTCCCCTTATTTCCAAGCTTGAATAATTTCTCTGAACACCACAAAGGGAAAATACGTAGGTGATGCTCTGTATCCTATCAAGCTTTGAGGCCTGACATCTTACTTTTCGTGCTTATACACATGCATGTGCACTCAAGCAAACACACACACACACACACAATGCGTGCATGCATCTGGTAGAAAATCCTTCTTTGGATTAAAGGTTAACCCTATTAAAAGCTGGGCCCCTTTTTACCTGGGTGCCGTGTTGCCCAGCTGATCCTACTAGTCAAATTTGTTGCTACAATCAAAAGTCAATAAAAAGGTATTTGGACATTTGCTTGTGTCTCTCAAAGAACACCAGGAGATGCAGTTCCTAACCAACAACATCACTTATCAAAACTACGTCCACCTTCTGCAAGCTCCCCAGGAGCTCAAACTTGCTGCATGTGGAGTTTTCTTCTTCCTCCCAGCCTCCCTTCTACCAAGTCTTTTTTATTTTTATACAGACAAACTTGGCTTCTCTGGGCAAGTCCTTCTGTCTTCCCTCCTGCCTTTCTAATCTGATTTCTGCATCACAAAATTCTGGGAAGTGATTGGTGAGGAGTAGTCCTTGCCCAGGGCACCGGGTCAGGAGCTGGGTTTGGAGGGGGCACTATCACCCGTTAGCAAATCAGACTTATTTCATGGCATGTCTGGGACACCACGCCCAAGAGAGCTCAGGTGGAAAGAGTCCAGCTGCATGCACCCTCTCTCTCGCTCTCTTTTTTGCATACATATTTATTATGCAGTTGATGCAGCTTATGTCTGGGACCTCTCACCTGTACAGCCTCTTCTAAGGCCCTGGAAGGGCTCTAACAATTTTGTGTTCATAATTTTGTATTCATTTATTCAGTGAAGGCTTTCAAACTGTATAGCCTTTGCGGCCGGGCACAGTGGCTCAAGCCTATAATCCCAGCACTTTGGGAGGCCGAGGGGGACAGATCACCTGAGGTCAGGAGTTCGAGACCACCCTGGTCAACATGGCAAAACCCCGTCTGTACTAAAAATACAAAAATTAGCCAGGCGTGGTGGCAGATGCCTGTAATCCCAGCTACTTGGGCAGCTGGGGCAGGAGAATCACTTGAATCTGGGAGGTGGAGGTTGCAGTGAGCCAAGACCGCGCCATTGCACTCCAGCCTGGGTGACAAGAGGGAAACTCCATCTCAAAAACAAATTTTTTTTATAATCTTGGGACCCCCCCAGAACCGGCATCCACCCCACTCCTTCCCCAATCATAGAACTAAAAGAGCTCACATGATAGGAGGCATTTAGGGTGTCCTCTCCGGCCACAGTGTCACCCGGGCTTGATTGCCACACCTTCTGTGGATCGCCTTGCTCGAGTGTGACCTGCCTTCACCTGTGGTCTCTGTCTACCAGGTCATGTCCCCATCACTGTTGGGGACCTAGTCATAATCCAGTGGTTTCCAGCCTCTTGGAGAATCTTCCTTTTCCCTCTGATAACTGAGAGGTGAGAAAAGCTGGCCCTTAGCCCCGGGGAGGGCAGTGGGGCTGAGGCAGAACTTAATGACATGACATCTTCATTATTTGGGGCCTGCCCTTTGGCCTCCACTTCTGGTCCCACCACCCACAAGGAGCTATGGGATCTGAGCTAATTGGCTCCGTCACTGGCCTGAATCCCCCCAATCTCCCAAGCCCCTGGGCCTTTGTCGCTCACCGAATCGGGGAACGGGGCTTATCTTTAAAGAACAGATGGGGAAGTTCTCATTTTTTATTAAAGCCATCCAGTCTGCATAGGAAAGTAATCTGCTGGCAGCTGTGAGAATCGCTATTTTAAATACATTTGCATAGCGCCTCAGCTGCCCAGTGGGGCTGGGTTTGTTTTTCCCACCCCCTGTCTCCTATCTTGGAACAAGGCCAAGTGCGGTGTCCTGCAAGTAGCCAGGGCAGCCTCCTTTACTGCAGTGGGAATGGTGGGGGAGCCAGACTCTGGGTGCATGGAGGGGACAGAGAGCCAGCCACCCCTGTCTTTGCCAATGTGTCTTGACCTGCCGTTGTCAATGTTCCCCTGGCATGAACACCAGGACCCCCAGGGCCAGTACGGGCACCTATAGATGCTAGATGTCAGCTGGATGGAATCTTGGGAGCTTGGAGAAAATCAGTGCTTCCTTTTCAAGCCCATCTCCTCATCCACTGCTTATCCAAGGACTGTCTGTGCTCTCATTCATTCATTCACTTATTCATTCATTCCGTATTTCTATAAGCCACCTTTGAACACCACCATTTCAGGTGCTATTCTGGATGGGGACGGTGCAGTGAACAGATGAACAAGGTTCCCGCCCTGCAGGAGCTCACCTTCTGGTGTGGAGGAAGCAGGAGAGGTGGCAGACAGGAGCACACGCAGAGAGAAGTCCATCTCAGATAGGCCTGAGGGCAGTAGGGCTGGGCAGCGGGCAAAACCTCAGCTGCTGGGCTCAGGGGGTGAGGATCGAAGTTAGAGTGGTCCTCACTGATGAAGGACACGTGCACCTGAGACGTGAAGAGGCTTCTGCAGATCAAGGGACCCCGAGGTCCTGTTGTCTTCAAACAAGAGGCCCGCCCTGCCCTCTAGGCTGGTGGTTCTCACTCAGCACATCTGGAGACATTTCAGTTGTCATCACTTGGAGGGAAGATGCTACTGGCATTCAGTGGGGAGAAGCCAGGGAAGCTGCTAAACACCCTTCAGTGCAGCAGGCAACCCCCCACAACAGAAAATTACTGGGGTCAGATGTCCACGGTGCCAAGGTTTGGAAAACCCACTCCAGTGGAAAGATGAATGTACCAGAATGTTCCAGAAACACAGATGCAATTCCTATCACCTGGAGACTGCCTGGCTTTGTGACCAGGGTAAGCCACTTGCCTGCCAAGGACCTGCCCCCTTCCTCCACCTATCAGAGAGGCTAACTCCCCCACAGCTTTTTCCCTTGGGGAGTGTTTCCAGGGCAAACAAGGCACAGAGCCCTTACAGGAAAGAGGCTTCATAAATAAAGGCTCAGTCTTATTTCACTGCCTAAAAAAATCCAGGGAGGAAAAAAAAAATCACCTTAGGCCTCAGGCTGAAAGAGCTGCCTCATTTCTTTCTGGAAATAATCTTCTCTTAAACCCCAGCCAGGCAGCTGGGCTCTAAGCATCCTGCCCTTCAAGGTCAGATTGGTTTGAACGTGACTGTGTCTCTTCTTCAAAGCGTTGGCTCCTGGAGCGCTGGGCCTTTTCCCGAGGCTCTCAGAACAACGAGGGCTATTCAGGGGATACCTGGACAGGTAACCTTCTTGGAAGAGCACTGGGTTTTCTGCTCTCAAAAGGATCTGAAAAGGCTCCTGTCGGGCATCTCTCCCTAATTTATTTGGCGGTTTCCCCCTGGCTTGCTAGGTTATTATCTGAAGGAAGTTCTTGAAAGCCCAAGACAATAATGAGTCTCCCAGCCAACCCTCACATTTGCTAACCCAGTGCTCAAGGGCTATTGGCCTCCTGCGAGGTGCAGCTCATGCCTGGCGAGACTGAAACTTTCATGCAACATAAGGAAATTATTAGAGCTCAAAGACTGTGGAACTATTTTGTCCCATCTGGAACACCCTATTGATATTCGTACATGTATAAATTATGGATTGGACAAGATCCTGTGCTCAATGGTGGCCCCGAGGATGAATGGAGGAAGAGAAATAAGCCATACATTTACTTCCCCTTAACCCTTTGTTTCCTTGAGTGGTTGAGTGGACTTCCACCTGGGCAATGCCACCTGCATTCATGGCGCCCCCTTGGGGCAGGAAATGTGCACATTCTTTCCAGGGTTTCTGTTGAGAATTCCAATCCTCACCTTATTCACTGACTCCTGTATTCTCCCCCCTATTTAGCCTTTGCATATTGGGAATGATTAAATGGGGAAAGGGCTCAGGGCTCTGTCACTGGGATCAGAAGGCCTTGGCTTCAGTCTCACTCTGCCACTTGTTGGCTGTGTGTCCTGGGCAGGTTATCCACCTCTCTGGGCCTGAGTTAGATTGTCTGGGAAGTGAGTATACAATGACACCTCCCTCATTGCAGTGCTGGTGTGACAGCAATGTGAGATGGAACTCTCTCCACACAGTCAGCACCTGGCACCTGGGAAGTGCAAAGTGGATGGAGGAGACCCTGAGTGTGAATATGAACAAAGGTGGTCCTAGCCCACAGCCAGGACTGAAGCCTGCTCTGGGCTACAAGGGGTTGCAAGGCTGGTGTCTCCAGGGCGAGGCTGGCAGAATTTGCCAAAGGGATGTGCCCAGCTAAGGGACAGCCAAACCAGCCTTGTGCCTGCTGAATGCAGACTGCAAGTAGCCTTGCTTCGCAAAAAAGGGAAGGAAATTAGATTTTTTTGTGAAACTGACTTAGGAGGTCTTGGCCACAGTCCGTCAGTAGGGACTTCAAGGATCCTCCAGGGTCAAAGCAGAGAGGAGGCCAGCAAGGTCTGGGGAAGGAGAGGCCATGAGTGTGGACAAGGACGCTGACATGTGGCTCCTTGCGTTGGTTTTCACCACCCATTGGAAGACTAAACAGTTGTCAGATGTGTCATCTAGAAGCGTGCTCTCTCCTTCTTGGGCAGTTAGGATTGGAAGATTCAGCCAGGGTTTCTCACCTTGGCTGAATGTTGGAATCACTTGGAAATACTAAAATTCCCGATTCCTCAAACCCAGGGATTCTTACTGAATTGTTCTGTGATTGGTGGGAAGTTGCAGAGCTCCCGGATGATGCCAGAGGGTAGCCCAGGTGAGAGCCACTGACTTAAGGCATGGCCATGGTGAGACGGCCCAGGGCTCAGCCTGATGCCTGGGAATAACAGAGAGGAGAACAGAGGATAATAACAAAATGACCACAAAACAACACATGGTCATCACTCATTCTGAGCTCAGTGTGCATTATTTCATTTAATCCCATACCAGTTTTAGGAGAAAGATTCAGTTAATATCCCCATTTCACAGATGGGGAAACTGAGGTGTGGCTTATGTAACTTGCCCAAGGCCCATGGTAAGCAGCAGACTCAAAATCTAAAACCAGGCTATCTAGCAAGTTCTACAAAGCCCTGGAACCTTGTGGAGAGGGAGAGGTAGAGAAGTCTTGGAACTATTGCCTGAAGAATGGAGACGCTGAAGTGTGAACTGTTGGTTCTCCCTTCCTCCATGAACTCCATTGAAAACCTGGACTCTGATAGCACCAGAAAGGCTGGGTGTGTCTTGTCTTTCCATGCATTCTATCCCAAACAGGGGATGCTCAGGAGATATTTGTTAAATAGACAAAGGAAGGTGGAGAGAGAGGAAGAGGAAGGAAAGAAGGAAGGCAAGAAGGAAGGAAGGAAGGAAGAAGACAAGAAGGATTTAGGGTCATCTTATTTTTATTATTTCTAGGTAGTGAAATATGACTGCTAAGTACCCATGAGTTTGTTGGGAGTCTTTTTGTCATTATTTTCTAAAAGTTTTTTTATTGATACATAATAGTGATACATATTTATTGGATATATGTGATATTTTGATACATACCTGAATCACAGAACACACGGGTAGGCAACTGGTTCTATGAGGCGGGTTTATAACTCACAGATGGGCAGGGAGGGGCCACAGAGCCTGGGATTCATTGTGAGTCAGTCCCCCAGGGCTCAGAAAGCTAGCCAGGGCAGACGGAGTCTCGACTGTGCATGCCCCATTTGCTCTGCAGGAGAGGGATCCAGAAAGCAGCCTGCCCTTGGTTTTATACCCTGGGGGAAATGTGACCCACTGAGCTACAGCACTGAAGGACATCCCATTTCTAGGGGTAATCTGGAACCAAGCCTGGGCTGTTCTGGCCAGTTCCTCCCTCTCTCAGGATATTGCAGTCCTATATCCCATTTCTAGGGGTAATCTGGAACCAAGCCTGGGCTGTTCTGGCCAGTTCCTCCCTCTCTCAGGATATTGCAGTCCTAGAGCATTCTACAGTTATTCTTGAGAACGACAAGTGAGAAGGAGCGGAAAACTGGTGTCTCCAAGGCCATCCAGAGAACTGTCCTGTTACCACTAGTGACCTAACATTCAGAAGGTGCTAACTTTACATGGCATTTTACCATGGGCATGAAAGGAGACCCCGTGCGGCACATACCACACTCACTGTGGGTGCTCTCACTAGGACCCTGCACTTTTCCATGGTACCCTCCGGTCCACAGAAATTCTGTCAGCAGGCCCATCAAAATATGCAAGAGCAGCAGCACTAGTCTACAGACAAGGGAATACATGGCCCTGGGCTGGGAGGATGGAGATTCGAAATGTATTCCAGAGAGGCATTTCATTTCAGTTGGCTGATGAATTGATAACCATGAATACTTTATGTCTCTCTCTGGGCTGTGTAGAAAGCATGCCATGCCTGGACTAGACGGTGAAGCTGAACTGAGGATCCAAGCGGCTGGGGAGGTGGAGCTCCAACCTCCCCCACCCACTTCCTCCTTCTCCCAAGGCTGGGGCTGGTTCCTGGCACCATCTGCTTCCAAGGGTCATGGCACTTCGAAATCATAAAAGGCCAGAAAAACAAGCGATCCGCTTAGTTGGGGTCTTAGTGTTGGTGGCTGGATTTAGAAATAGCTTTCCCCAGTGCCCTGGACTAAAAAGGAGTGGTCCCCAAGGGAAGGGCAACAGAAAGGACAGAAACCCAGAAACAGCCTGAAGACTCTGGAGGAGAAACTGAGGCCCAGGGAGCAATGGAGCTTACCCAAGTTCACTCAGGAAGCCAGGGCAAGGCTGGGCATCGCCCACATCTCCTGACGGGATTATCCCTTGACCTCATTCATTCACTCATTCGCCCATTCAGTGTGGTAACAGTATAGCCAAGGGATTGAAAGGCATAGATTCTGGAGCCAATCTGCCTGGATGTGATTCCCGATCTGCTGCCTCCTGGCTGTGCGTCCTTGGGCAAGTTAACCTCTCTGTCCCAGTTTCCTTGTCAGTAAAATGTTCATAAAAAATAGCCCTCCACAGACTTGTAAAGAGTCAATGAGACAATGAACATACGGAAATTACTTAGAATAGCCCAGCACATAAATAAGTGCTCAATACCTATGTGCTATTAACACCAATTAAATAGATGCTATAAACACCAACACTCAGGGCCATGCCAGCAGTGCAGGAGTGAAGAGGCAGATATGGTTCCTGCCCTCAGGAATCTTAGACTCCAGCAACAGGAGGCAGAAATCCAGGCACTTGGCCTGGTTGGGAAGGTTAGGGGTCTCCTAAAAGGGATGAAAGCCTGCGCAGGCCCTGGAGTCAGCCAGGCAGGAAGTCTGGGCTGGTTGGAGAAAGTGGGTGCTCTGTCAAGACCCTATGCAGGAATGGCAAGCCAGTGAGAGACCTGTGGAAATCCTGGGTGAAGGCGTCTGCAGAGCCCATTTGTGTAGGGCCACGGGTGGATGTGGAGGTCTGTTACCCTCCATCCTAGAGCAGCAGGGGCCAGGGAGGCTGTGGGAGTGGGTACAGCATGATCAGATGTGCCTCGTGCCAGGTTCTTTCTGGCTGCTGTGGGAGCACAGGTTGTACGGTGCAGGACCAGAGCTGGGAGACCGGGGAGGCCATGGGTAGTCCAGTGGGTAGACAGTGGCCAGACCAAGCAGGGACAGGGAAATGGACTCATGTGGACAGATACTGCAGAGAATTTGGAGGTCGCCTTGCAGGAGGTAAATGAGAGACAGGAGGGGACTGGAGGGACCCTGGGCTCTGGCACGAGCAGTGGAGTGACCAGCACTTTTTCTGCTCTCAGGTGAGCTGGGAATGCCGGTCGCAGCGTGGAATTGGTTAATGGAGACCATGTGCATGGGCGGGGTGGACGGGCAGAGGCCAGGCTTGCCTTCGCAGCTGCAGAGCTGGTCAGAATAGCAGGGGTGGTCCCAGGGTGGGCCCATGACCCAGCCTCTCCATCTAGGCGGGAAGCACAAGGACCCAAGTGAGGCTCTCCTTGCTTTGCCCAGAGCAATGGGTCAGGGATGGGTGCTCCCCATGACCCAGCAGCTCCATCTGGCAGATGAACCAGACCCTGTGATCGCCCCTTTCGATATTGCTTATAAAGTCAGGTTGCTTTCCATCTCCACTCATCTTTAAAAGAGCCCTTTCAGGTTAAAACACCGGCATCCACACCCCTGCCCTTCGTCTGCCTCTCTAGACTCGCTGAGGGAGGACTATATCTCAGCCTCTTCCTCATGGCCTTCCAGGTAGGGATGGATGCAGCTGTCCCTCTGCCACCTCACTGTGCACAGCCATTCGAGAGAGTGCCATCATCCCTCCGCAGAGGTGAACTGAGCACCAACTATGTTCCAGGCAGGGGTCCCTGTGCTGGGGATGCCGCAGTGAAGTGACCACATCTGTGAGCCTTTATCTGGCCATATTCTGGTCTCAGCCCTTGGCTCTCCAGCATAGCCTGTAGACAACGGGGACTGAGCCTGGAGATGGGCTGAATTCTGCATTCCTCCCAGCTCCTTGGCAGCTTTCTATTTAACATGGGTGTTTCTGAAAAAGCCCTGGATTCATTCAAGAAGGTCTGCCCTCAATCCCAGCCACTTGACCTTGGGAAAGATTCACTTCAGCTTTGTTGTGCTTCAGTTTCCTCATCAGCAAAATGGGATAATCACAGCACCACCTCATGGGTCTACATGGGAGGGCACGGATAGCTATGTAGGAGCCTGGAGGCCAATTGGCATGCACTGGGCCAACTGTGTGTGAAGGTCTGTGCTTGTTCAATGGAGGCTCCTGTCCTGGATTCCATGAGAAATGTGCCCTTCCAAATCCCACGTCATTCCCCCACCCTCCCACGTCTTTGTCACCATGAAGCAATGAGAGATGGCCAACCAAGTTTTGCAGCAAACTGTGAGGTCCTGACCCAGAGGAGATTGTCCCCAATCTCCTGGTTCATGCCCCAGCTTTCGTTCTTGAAATTACTTTCCCTAAGGCCAAAGCAACACGGTCAGTGTCTTAGACCATTTTCTGTTGCTTATAACAGGGTACCTGAAACTGGGTAATTAATAAAGGAAAGGAACTTATTTCTTACACTTATGGAGGCTGAGAAGTTTCAGGTAAAGGGTCCACATCTGTTGAGGGCCTTTTTGCTGGTGGGGGCTCTCTGCAGATTCCCGAGGTGGCCCAGGGCATCCCATGATGAGGGGGCTGAGTGTCCTAGCTAGGGTTCCTCTACTTCTTCTTATGAGGCCACCAGTTCCACTCCCATAATAACCCATTAACCCATTAATCCATGAGTGGATTACTTCATTCATGAGGGTGGAGCCTGCCTGACCCAATCACCTCTTAAAGGCACCACCTTTCAATATGGCCACATAAGGGATTAAGTTTCAACATAAGTTTTGGAGGGGACAAATATTCAAACCACAGCAGGCAGATTTGGTGGGAGGGGGTTGGGGAAGGCATGTCTAATTCCTAGCCACTCCCAGGTCATGCTTGGCTGTAGCAGCAAAGGCCATGGGAAGGGCAGGGTCAATGGCTCCAGTTGCAAGCAAGGCACAGCATCAGGCCCTCCTCACTTCTCCTGTCTCACCCACTCCAAGGTAGAGAGACTAAGGGTTAAATAAATTGAGGCTGGCCTCCATCCCCCTTCCATTCCTTCTTTCTGCTCTTCTTTTCAGATGTCCACCTTCCTCTCAGTTGACTGTGAGCTTCAGTGGAGGCCAACACCATCCAGGTGGGGTCTCAGAACCACTGCCAGCGGTTGGTTTAAGGGTAGACCCATGATGTCATTCTGGTCAATGGAACTTGAAAGCAAGTGTCCTGGGGGTTTCTTGGAAGCATTTCTTTTCTTAAAAGAAGACACGTAGGAAGAGACTGTGGCATCCTCTGTTGGACAGTGTTGCATGGGCAAGAAGCAGCCATCTTGGTGCCATGAGGGGCCAAGGCCTGGGACAAAGACACCTCCCAAAGAAAGAGGGAAAGAACCTGGGTCCCTGGTGACACTGCTGAGTCTTTCTTTTTAACCAATCCTGGAGAAGGTCCTCAGGATTTCTTATTAGGTAAGATAATAAACATCTTATAATTTAAACCAACAAACTTAGGATTTTCTGTTACTTTTAGCTAAAAGCTTCTAAAGCCATAAGGAGGCCTGGCCCAGGCCCTAATGACCTATATTCACGTCCCAGCCCAGCAAGAATCAGGACTTGATTTTGGCCCACTCTCTAGGACTGCAGAAGGAGAGGTCAGATGTGCTGGCCCCTTTGGTGGCTATCATCCTTCAAGATGGTATCCCTGGGAGGTGGGACAGTGTGGAGGTCAAGCACACAGGCAGAGGGGCTGCCTGGGCCAAAACTGGACACCCACTTATGTTCAACGTGATCTAGGGAAGTGGCTCACTTTCTTCCCACCCTGCTTCATCTTGCATAAAATAAGGTTAATGATACCTAGGTCAGAGCATTGGACATTAGGGTTGTTTTCTTTTTTTCTTTATTATTAACATTCCCATAAGAAAAAAAAAAAGAAAATTTGTACAGGTAACTCTTTATGCCCACCCAAAGGAAATATTCTTAGAAGTGAAATTGCTGGGACAAAAATTACACAAAATTCTAAAGTCTTTGCTCTGCATCTTGCTTTGTGGAAATGCACCAATTTATCCCCAACACTAGTGTAGGAGAGAGACTGCTTCCCACATTCTGTTCAACGCTGGGTATCATTCTTCTCTTAGCTTTGAAATTTGATATTCAGAAACCAACGAGTCCTGTTGTTTTATTTTATATTTTTAATTACAGGTAAGGTTGAACTTTCTTCTTAGGCATATTGGCATGTGTATATCTTTCTTCCATAAATTGCCAGTTCATGTCTTTTGCCCACTTTTTTCTGGAGTTTTTTCTTTTGACACAGAGTTTTGCCCTGTTGCTCAGGCTGGAGTGCAGTGGTGCAGTCACAGCTCACTGCAGCCTCAATCCTCCGGACTCAAGTGATCCTTCCATCTCAGCTGCCCAAGTAGCTTGGACTACAGGTGCTTGCCATCACACCGGCTAATTTTTGTATTTTTTGTAGAGATGGTGTTTCACCATGTTGCCCAGACTGGTCTTGAACTCTTGGGCTCAAGCGATTCACCCATCTTGGCCTCCCAAAGTGCCGGGATTACAGGTGTGAGCCACTGTGCCCGGCATTTATCTGATTACTTTAATTCTTTTCTCCTTTCCCTTTGAGTTCTAGAAACAGTATCAAGTTACTTTTTAAACACAGATGTCAGCATCTGTGTGTTGTCAATTTGACGCTCACTGTCTTTGCTGAGGTTTTCTTTTCGCCTCACTTGAAAATTGTGTGTCCCTTCTCCAAGCAGTCTTTCTGGACTTCAGCCTATTTTGTTTTCAAGACTTCCTGCTTGTTAGTCTGCTTGGGATGCCATAACAAAATACCGTGAACTGGGTGGCTTAAAAGCAAAAATGTATTTTCTTACAGTTCTGGAGGCTGGAAGTCCAAGTTCAGAGTGCCAGCCTGGCCAAGTTCTGGTGAGGGCTATCTTCCTGGCTTGCAGATGGCTGCCTTCTTACTGTATGATTTCCCTGGAGCATGCATGTTGAGAGCTCTCTCTCCCTCCTTTCTTAAGGACACTAATCCCATCACGAGGCCTCCATTCTGATGATCTAATCCAACCCCAATCACCTTCCAAAGGCCCTGTCTTTAAACACCATTGCACTGAGCTTCACCGTAGGAATTTTGGGGAGGGGGCAAAATTCAGTCCATAGCATTGCTCTCCTTTCATAGGCCTGATGATGTTGAGAATCTTATGGGAATTACAATGAAAGGACTTTTTGTAATATTTTCTCCTGTTTCTTGCAGCAAGCCTGTTTCATCAAGCTATATTCTCCCCTGTTCTCAGATCAGTTCCTGTCTTGTGAACTTCTGGGTTTTGTTGTATAACTGGCTATTTTTTTCTCTGTTTGCTCATCCTGACAGATGGGGAGGAAGGGAGTAGGGATGCTGTCTATAGTTGTCCAGTTTTCAGAAAGGAGCTGCATTCATGGTAAACTTTCAGAGCTTTCCAGACCAAATTTGAGGGGAAGGGGTTGGTGTTTTGATGTATTTTGCCTTTACTTGGTCAGACCGAAGGTCTGGTTGTCTCTGGGAATAATGAAAGCAACATCAGCCTGAGGCAGGGCATCACATTCTTCAGCCAAGTAGAACCCTCCGTGCTGATGGGGTTGGCTGGGTCCATCACCCTGTCATGAGTCTGCAGCTCAGTGCACCAAGGTATACCCTGTGTCCCCCTGGACTTGGAGCTTGATGCCACCACATTCCAGTGGAGTCAGCCGGGGGTGCTTTTAGCAGCAAATAACAGAACATATGATGAAATTGGACTAAGTAACAGGAGATTATTACTCTCCCGTCAGAAGACACCTGAAGCCGGGTGCTTCCAGGATGGTCCCAGGGATCAGCAGCTTGATTAAGGATGCAGAGCCTTCCATTCCTTTCCTGCTGTCCCCTCAGGCACAGTGATGCCCTTGGTCATGACAGTGAGATGGCTTCCAGGACCCACACATCCCTCCTCCTGACAAAGTGTGTGAGCAGAACTGCTCACGAAGTCTCCTTCCTTTTGTCAGGGAAAATATTTTTTCACAGAAGCTCCCTGTCTTAGGTCAGTTACTCCAGGAGAATGCAGGGATGAGGGCTCCTTGCGAGATTATTAAGAAGGTGCTCCTATGACGGAGGGGAAGAAGGGAAGCAAGCACAGGATTCCAGGCAGAGTCAGCTCAGCCTGATCCTGCGGGACCTCTGCAGCGTGAATCATGCTTCGGAGCCTGTGCCACCTCCTGGGCCCCAAACTCCTGCACTCTTTAGTCATTAACCAAGGGCCATCCTAGGGATTATAAACTCCCAGATACTTCTAGCCCAAGGGAAGGCAATTGCAGGCAAAGGTCAAAAGCATTCAGAAAGAGTTGTCAAATGTAGCAAGTTTATAATACAGTATTCTCAGTTAAATTTGAATTTTAAATTAATAACAAGTCATTTTTAGCATAAGTATGTCCCATACAATATTTGTGACATACTTATACTAAAAAAGTATTCACTGCTTCTCTGAAATTCAAATTAAATTGTGCATCCTGTATTTTTTCTGGCCACACTAACTCAGAAACCAAATAGAGACATACAAATGTAAGAGGGACCTGGTGGAGTCCGCCATACCCCCTCACATCCCTTTGGATGGGACTGGGTCATGGGGCCTCTCCCAGCTGTAAAGAGTGACTGCTTCAGTCTCAGTCCAGGAAGGTGAGTTCTCCTAGCAGGGAAGAGGTGGGAGGGAGGGGACAGCTGGTGGGGAAAAAGTCCACAGGTTCAGCCATTGAGCCAGCCCTTCCCTGTTCCTGGGAAGAAACACCACTGGAGACAGGAATTCCCCAGTGCTGATGTGTGTCAACAGAAATTTCCTCCATCCCCTGTCCACATTTCTGAAGATGTCCTTCCTGGACTCACTTCCTGCCTCCCATCCCCCAATAGCTGAGCTGGGATTCATGGTAGATGCTCCCTCCAAGCCCCGCTGTATGACACCCACTCAGGTCCCTGTTCAGTGTGGACAGCGGTGCCCCGTACCTTCCACCACAGGCGACTGCCCCAAATTCTGCTGTCCTCATACCCTTCATGCTCTCTGGTATGAGCTGGGCTCCATGGGGCTCCTTGCCCAAGTGTGGATGGACACATGGCCCAGCTGTTAAGTTCTATAGATGGGCACCAAAGGCAAAATCAAGTAGGGTAACCATGACCCTTGAAAATCACTGAACCTGCCTGCTACCTACAGTGTCTTCTGCTGAGTACCAAATGCAGCATGGGCTTGTATTTAGAGACTCAGTGGTTGGAAAGTACATGTCTTTAGACTCTAGACTCCTTTTCCAGCTGGGATACTCACATTCGTGGCCCCAGGAGCCAAGTTGGGCTGGTGGCTGATTGATATCTTTGCTATATTGCTATATTGTTACATTACTGGGGATATGGAAGGTGGGGGTCTAAATGCCTGTGTTCGAGTCACTACCTTGAGCTGAAAAGAGGCATCAAAGGATTTCGGAACTGGAATTCCCAATTTTACCTACAATGAAACAGAATTAGAGAGCTTGCCCTGGCTCTGTAATTAGAGGGTGGCCTGGCTAATGAGGACTATTAAGGTTTCAGTTGTATGATGACAGGAGAGGAGTGAGATTTAAGAAAATGCCAAATAAATTGGACCCAGCACTGATCCTACTTCAGCCAGATAAGCCCCTGTCACTGCTCCCCTCCATTTCTTTTTGCTAAACTGGTTTTATATCCTTGATGCACAATGTTCTTCCTCATTGCCATTCTGATTCTTTCTTTACCAAATGTCTTAGTCAGTTCAGCTGCTATAACAAACACACCCTAGACTGGGTGGCTTAAGTGACAAATTTTAATTACTCACAGGTCTGGGGGCTGAGAAGTCCACGATCAAGATGTCAGCAGATCCAGTGTCTGGTGAGGACTGGAGGGTTCCTAATTGGCAGGTGCACCTTCTCACTGTCCTTACATGGCAGAGAGAGAGAAAGCAAATTCTCATGTCTCTTTTTATAATCCCATTCATGAAGACTGCATGCTCATGACCTAACTACCAATCAAAGGCCCCACCTCTAAGTATCCTTATGTTAGGGGTTAGGGCTTCAACATAGGAATGTGTGGAGGGAGCACAGACATGTAGCCTATGGCAACAACCGCCAGGAGACACGAGTGCTGGGTCAGGAGCTGTCTGGATTCTACAGAAAGCAGAGCCCGAAGTGACCCCAGGGAGCAGGGAATTCCCATTGAGACAAGGAAGGAGGAGACAGCAACGCAAGGCTGTGTTACCAAGGCACAGAGGGCTCAGTTCCCTGGGACCCCAGAGAAGCAAACAGAAGTTGTCCACCTGAACGCAGAGGGTGTGTGCTCCTGTGCCTCTGATTCAAGTATCTTTCTTCTTCCAGTATAATGGCAGTGTGGGGAAAAGATGCCTCTTTATTGTGACTCTACTTGGACTTTACAATATAAATATTCAGTAGGCAAATGTGGGATGTTTTTACAGCATCAGTCTGTCGGCTGGCTTCCCCTATTGATTGACTGGCTCGTGCTTCTGGACCATAACTGGGTGTGGCGGAGAAGACTCCCCTGGCTTCTGAGAAGGCTGTGAAGCAGAGGATGCCCATGCAGTCAGAGTGGGGCATGTGGAGTCTGAGCTGGCAAGAGCCAGCCACTGCCACTGACGTCAGAGGTGCATGGAGAGGGTGAGGCATGTGGACACCACAGCCGGACCTTGGTGCGAGGATTGCTCATCCTCACCAGGGCTCAGCAACATACAGAGGCCCAGAGAGGTCAAATGATCTCCTTATATGTCCCCATCCACCCAGCCTCTGCCCCACGAGCTCAGGCCTATGGAGGTGGCATGCTTCCTATTCTAATTCCCATATGACTTCTGTCTCTCCTCCCAAACCGTGGGCTCCGAATTGGCAGAACTGTCTGTCTTTTGCTGCTCAATCCCAGTGCTGAGCATGGAGCTGCACCTAGTAGGTCCCCAGCCAGTGTTTTCCAATGATGAAATGAAAACAGCTGTTTAAATCCCTGTGCCTCTGATTCAAGTATCTTTCTTCTTCCAGTGTAACAAAAGTGTGGGGGAAAGGATGCCTCTTTATTGTGATTCGACCTGGATTTTACAATATAAATATTCAATATTATATTGTATATTTATATACAATATAAATTATAGCCAAAGGTGGGATATTTTTACAGCAACGATTAGCACTCCGGCAGGCTGGGCAAATATAACTTGTCAGACGGGGCTGGAGGTCTTGGAGTGTTGACTTAACACCTATAAACAGCGCAGGAACAACCCATTTCTGCCTGGCCCGTTCTGCTCTTCTCCTAGCCTCTCCTCTTCTCCACAGCAGATGGTGCCCCCAGGCAAGCCCCGGAGGACGCCCTGGCTTTGGGCCTTGGCCACCTGGATGCCTATAGTGCCATTTTCTGAGTTGCAGAAGAGGGGCTCAGGGATTGGCACTGGAGGCTGGAGATTCAGGATCGAGGTCTCAGCTGGGGAGTGGCAGGGCGGCCAGCGTAAGAGCCATCTCCCTTGTGGGTACTTCTGGCCAAGACCCTCCACATCCTGAAGGTGCCTCCCAGTCACCTTCCTCTGAGAGCTGTATCGGGAAGCTGGGGTCAGGAGCAGGGGAAGCTTCCGAGAAGGGAGACCAGTTGCATCGTGTCTCTTCGCCTCCACCTGTGCATGTGGGCATCTGAGGAGTGTGGTAATTAGCAGAATTACTCTCAACACACACAGGAACACTCATGTGCACACCCAGACACATACAGACACACATGTGCACACAGGCATATCCACACACTTGCACACATGTACACACATGTGCCCACATGCAAATGCACACACACATGCACACACATACATACATGTGCCCACAATGCATATGCACACACACACATCCACACATACACAGTCGGCTCAGACCTGGCAGTAGCTGACACACTTGCTGTCTAGACAAGGCTAAGAGCTGGTGTGCCACTGTTGGGGAGTGAGCAGCTTTGAGCTTCAGCTGGGGCTGCATGCACACATGAACACACGCTCACGTGTGCACATACATACACACACACGCACACTTGCACACTGGGATGGTTTAGTAAAGTTTAATTAACATGCAGAATGTGCTTGATGACACCTGGGGGGAAATCCCAGAGCATGGAAGGGCTGGACAGTGAGCTCCCACGTTTTGGATCCCTGTCATCAAATCACCACGTATCTTGGAATTAAGGAATATGCAGCCCCTGGTGATCTGCCGTGTCTCCTGCAGGTGCTTCCACGTGAGTTTTCTGGAGGCTGTGCCATGCTCAGTCACTTAAATGTCCAACCCCCTTTGCAGGTAACTGGCTCCTCAGTGGGGCTGCTCGGAGCTTGGGGTTCAGGGATTCCGGAAAGGCCATCTCAGACAGGCAGGAAGGAGGGGCTGGAGTTTGGCTGCCAGAGTCGGCGGCTGCTGCCTTAAAATATTCCAGTCACATCACTGGCGGCGAAGCCGTAACCCGGGTGCATTGTAACAGAGGGAGAACTTCATTTTGTTTTTGAAATGCTGTTATTACACACTCAGGAAACCCACAAAGGCACCTTGGCAGGACAGGATCAAATAAATACCTGAACTCGGAGTGCAGCAACATTTACTTAGCAAATGACATTTTAATGCCGCAAGTCAAATTTACATACTAATTAAAATTTCCCTTTAAAACATTGAGACTTTTGGCCTCCCCGCCTACCCAAAGTGACAAAGATTAAAAGATTTTTTTATGACGTCCTGTCAGACAGAGCTCCCTGGAAAAGGTGGAGACACATTCTCACCATCCCCCGACTGCCTTCTTGGGCAGAATTTAGTGGTTGGGCCTTGGTGCCGCTGCCGTCACCTGCCCTGGGCTGGGCTGGAGTCCCCTAGGAGGTGCTGCCCTCCAACCCCGCTCACTGTGAGTTGGGAACCCTAGCAGGAAAAGAGGTTGAGGGCTGCCTCGTATCTTGGTGAGGAGGCTTCACCATTCCTTCGGTGCCTTCAGGGAACGTTCTTCCTGGTCTTTGGTGGTCCTGGCATAATTTTTAAAATGTGTCAAGTCTACCCAGGCAGGAAGCAACTCTGAAGGTTCATTTTGGTCCTGGAGCCAAGAGTCCCAGGCCAGCTGGGAACATATCCCTCTCTGCCTGGTGAACAGGAGGAAGAGTTGCCTTTTCCAATTGTGTTCTGCCTTTGTTTCCCCTTCCTCTCCAAGGCTTAGGTAAGTTGTGAGGGCTGGATGTTTGAGTAGCAGCCCCTTCTAGGCACAGACAAGCAAGTGCGTGCCCAGATGGCTCCCTGTGGCCATGCTGACCTTCACTCCCCTTCTGCTCTTATGCCAGAGATGCTTCCTTTCTCGCCTGTTCCTGGGCTGGCGGGGGGTTGGGGGGATTCTGCCTCAAAGGTCCCCAGACTCCCTGCTCAGCCATTTGATGAATAATTATTAAACACCTGCAGTGGTCGAGCACCGAACTAGGCACAATGCGAGCAAGACTGCCGAGCCCCCTGCTCACTCGGAGTGTACATTTTAGCCAGAGAGAAAACTTCTGTTAACAAGGTGATCTTAGAGAGTGGAAGGTGCCTTGCTGACTCTAGAAAGCTGTGCATGAGCCTGAGCCCTGTCTCAGCTTCCTCTCTCTCTCTCCATAGATATGATCTCGATTACCTTAACAACAACCCCAGGAGGGCAACATTGTCATCGTTACCTTCATTTCATAGATGAGAAAACTAAGGCTCAGACACTTTAAGTAACTTGCTTTGGACTTAAAAAATTGGGCCCCAAATGACTCTATCTCAGAGGTTCTGTGCAGTAAATAAAATGAGTGAGTGGCTGGAGCATGGGCCTAATTTATTTCTATTTATTTTTTAGGTAAACATTAATAGAAGTGTAAGTGATGTTCAGATAAGTGCACAAACCATTAGCATACAGCTCTAGGAATCTCCAAAAGTGATTGCACTGTGTCCTCACCCTCCACGCAGAAGAATTTCAGTCCTAAGCAGCTCCCCATCCCAGTCTCTGACCCATAGGTCCCGATAGGTGAGTCGTGTCTCTTCTCCAATTGCCTGTGACTGAACTCATACCTGTTGTATGCGCTCTTCTGTGTCTGGCTTCTTTTGCACAACTTGAAGGCCATGTTGCTGGGTGTGGGTGAAGCAATGTAGCACTAGTTTATTCCTTTCTGTACTGAGCACTATTCCTCTGCATGAAATACACCATATGTGTCCTTTTACAGTTGGTGAACATTTAGGCTGTTTCCAGTTTGGGGCTAATACGCACAGCTGCTGTGTATGTCCTCATACAAGTCTTTTGCGGACACATATATGTATATCTGTTGAGTCTCTGCCCAGGAATGGAATTGATGGATCCTCAACCATAAACATGTTCAGCTTTATTAGCTACTGCCAGAGTTTCCCCAAGTCAAACTATTTTACCCTCACACCAGCAGGTAGTTGTTCCACATTTTAGCCTACCCTTGGTATTACCTGAGTTTTTTGTTTGTTTGTTTTGTCTTGTTTTGTTTTGTTTTAGACCGAGTCTTACTCTGTCACCCAGGCTGGAGTGTAGTGGCATGATCTTGGCTCACTGCAACCTCCACCTCCCAGATTCAAACAATTCTCTGCCTCAGCCTTCCGAGTAGCTGGGATTACAGGCACCCGCTACCATGCCTGGCCAACTTTTTTGTATTTTTAGTAAAGATATGGTTTCACCATCTTGGCCAGGCTGGTCTTGAATTTCTGACCTCGTGATCCATCCACCTCAGCTTCCCAAAGTGCTGGGATTACAGCACCTGGCCTACCTGCCTTTTAAATTTTAGTCATTCTGTTGGGTGTGCATGTCATCTTACTGTGGCTTTCCTTTGCATTGCTCTAATGACTACAGAGGAGACTGTCCTTTAATGTGTTCGTGGACACCAGAAAGTCCTTTTCGTGGAGTGCCCTTTCAAGTCTTTTGCCCATCTTTCTTGTGGCTTATCTATCTTTCTCTTAATCATTTGCAGGAGCTCTTTATATATTCTGCATGGACAAATCCTTTGTTGGATATCTATATAATAAGGTTTGGCTTTGTGTCCCCACCCAAATCTCATCTTAAATTGCAATCCCATAATACCCACATGTCATGGGAGGACCCCAGTGGGAGGTAATTGAATCATGGGAGTGGTTCCCCCCACATGCTTTTCTTGTGTTAATGAGTTCTCACAAGATCTGATGGTTTTATAGGGAGCTTTTCCCCCTTTTGCTTGGCACTTCTCCTTCCTGCCACCATGTGAAGAAGGACATGTTTGCTTCCCCTTCCACCATGATTGTAAGTTTCCTGAGGCCTCCCCAGCCCTGTGGAACTGTGAGTCAATTAAGCCACTTTTCTTTATAAATTACTGAGTCTCAGGTATGTCTTTATAACAGCATGAGAATGGACTAATACATATATTGCACATATTTTCTTGCTCTCTGTGGCCTTTTTAACTCTCATAATGGTTTCCTTTGATGGATAAAAGTTCTTAACTGCAATGTAGTCCAATTTAGCAATCTTTCACATTTTAGACAATGTTATTTGTGTCCTGCTTAAGAATTATTTGCCTACTCCAGGGTTATAAAGATAATTTCCTTCATCATTATATTGACGCCTTATTGTTTTACCTTCTACATTTAAATTCATAAGCACTCTTAGAATTGCTTTTTCTGTATGGTGTGAGGTAAGGATCAGGGAAAGCTCCTCTGAGTCACATAAGCCATGGCCCACTCTGGGCTTGCAGCAAATCAGTGTGGTTTACAATGAGTGAGAGGGCAGGGAGAGGCTTGTCCTAGGGCCTTGAAACTTCTTCGCCTGTTAGCACCTTAAAAATAAAAATAAATACATTCTTCTCTTCCCTCATGAAAGACACATCTACCATGATTTACACTTTTTTGAGAAAATGTCTGGGGTTTTTCTAGGTGAATCTGAAGCAAACCAGGACAAACGACTCCCCAGTGATTCACTCACGCATCTTGAGTGAATGATTCTCATTACCCATTCATTCAATGAGGTTTCTTAACCACCTACTGTGTGCTGAGAATTGAAGATACAATGGGCCAAAAGAGATAAGTTCTCTGCCTTCACAGAGCCAGACCTCTTGTGAGGGGGACAGCTCTTATGACAAAAGCTCTGACTTGGGATCAAAGGAAAAAGTACGTGAGGCTAGAAAAGTTTAGAATAGGAAGCAAACCTACTTAGGGGGCTCTGGGGATGTTTCCCTGAGCAAATGATAACTGATAAGGACCTAAAAGATGACTAGTTGCTAATTAGGTAAAGAGAGGAGAGAAAAGCTTTCCAAGTGGTGGGACCAGCATGTGCAAAGGTCCTGAGGTTGGAGAGAGCAGAATGAGCACCAGGGGCCTTGTGGGTACGTGGAGTCCAAGCAAGTTGGCTGAAAACAAGACATGCAGGATAAAATGTTAGGAGGACTGCAGGATTTGAAGAAGAGCAGGCAAGACATGACTTCATTTTAGAGAAGGTTTAGAGAAGATGGCCTGGGCTGCTGGGTGGAGAGCAACTTGAAAACCGAAGGGTCTGGGACATTTGCACACGTTCCAAGCTAGTCTCCTGGCACTCATGACCATGTCATCCCTGAGTGTCCTGTTTGGCCGTGGGTTTTCCACTCCACCCTGGGGCTTTCCTGGGCCACCCTGACCATGGGTTCTACTCTTTCACCACCCCAGGTAGGCTCAGCCTCTTTTGTCCCAGTTCTTCCTTTCAGGCCAGTAGTTTACGGTTCACCCAGACCTTCCCCCTCTACAAAGTCCTTCCTCCACTCTTTGTTGTTTTTACCAACCTAGAAGCTGGCTCCCCTCCCTGAAAGAAACATCTATTTATTGGATGTTGGGAGGGAGATGGAGTACCTGCTCCTCTAGATGACATCTGTTCAAATCCCTGATGTGTTCCTGCTCTACTCTTTCATGAAGTTGCCCAAATATATTCTCCCAGGCACTCAGTCCAAGGAAGGTTGTCAGTGGCAGTCCCTCTGGAAGCCGCTGGCAAGTTACTGGACGCCATGACTATGTGCAGCTGCCCCTTAACCAGCAACATGGAGCTATCTCCACAGAAAGAGGCACGAGCCAAGGGTGCCAAGTGCATTTCCACCTATAAACAAGACCCACTCAGCCCAGCTTCAAAGGAAGGGTCACTTCTGTTCAGCCAACAAACACATCATAGCAACAGATGACCAGAACAGGGGACCTCAGCTTTGGCAGAGGAGGTAAATAACAGACATTCGAATAATTCCACACTCACTCCAACTGATCTGCCCTCCGCCATACTCCCATGGAAAAGGAGGCTGAGGACTTAGGAGTTAGCACTCAGGCTGCAGGTGAGCTCCAGGCTGGGACCACGTAGTAAGAAGACATGAGGAGTTTTTTGGTCTCTGACCCCTCCCCACCCCCACCCTCAAAGCATTCTGGGATGCTCCGTTTCTTCTGGACATAGTTTTCTTCCCAATTTTCTTGATTCTTAAAATGTTCTTAAAATATAGGTCTTGCATTAAGGATTAGAATTTTCCAGTGGTCACAGAGTAATGAAAACCAACTGAGAGTCTGTTTTGGAAAAATAAAAGACCACAAGGAAAGACTCTCTGAAACACAAAACCAAAGGAATCTTTCTGCCCCAAAAGTCAGAAACCCATGGATATGCTGTTTATCTGTTTATTTTTATTAGAGAAGCATTCTAGGAGAGCAAGCCCTCTCATGGGAGGATTTGCAAGTGTGATGGGTGGGGGCAGATATGGCATTACTTAATTGTCTTAAAATTGTGTCTTCTCTGCCAAAGCTGAGGAACCCCTGCTCTGGTTATCTATTATTACCTAAAAACCACCCCAAAAATCAGAACTTCATGCAGCTATTTATCACTATGCTGTATCACAACTCTGCGTGCCAGGTGGATGACACACAGCAGGGACAGCACAAGTCTGGGACCTCAGCTCAGAAGACTTGAACAACTGGGGGATGACTGGGCATCTCTCCTCCTCCTCCTTCACCCTTCCTCTTCCCTTTTCTCCTCCTCCTCCCCCTCTTCCTCCTCCCTTTTCTCCTCCTCCTCCCCCTTCTTCTCCTCCCCCTCCCCCTTCTTCTCCTCCCCCCAACCCTTCTCCTCCTACTTCTCTTCCTCCTCCTTCTCCTCCTCCTCTTCCTCACTCTCCTCTTCCTCATCTCCTCTTCTTCACCCTCCTCCTCTTATTCCTCCTCCTCCTTTTATTCCTCCTCCTTCTCCTCCTTCTCCCTGTCCACCTCCTCCCCATCTTCCTCCTCATTTCTCTTTCTCTCCCTTTTCCCCATCCTCCTTCTCCTCCTCTTATTCTTCCTGCCCCTTCTCATCTCCCTCCTCCTCCTTCTCATCTCCCTCCTCCTCCTTCTTGTCTCCCTCCTCCTCCTTCTTCTTCTCCTCCTTCCTCTCTCCTCCTCCTCTTCTTCCTCTCTCTCTCATCCTCCTTATCCTCTATCTACATGGCCCAATGTGGCTAGCTTGGGCTTCCTCACAGCATGGCAGCCTCAGAGCAGTCAGAATCCATCCACGAGTGCTCAGGGTATCTAGAGGAAAAAAGTGGAAGGTAGCAGTCCCCTTAAAGACAAAGCCTGGAATGGACAAAGCATCTCTTCCACCATACCCATTGGTCAGGCACCAGCCATGATTCAAGATGAGACAACATGAACTTTACCTCTCAATGGAAGGGATCCCAAATAATTTGTAGCCATCTTTAATTCCCACAACTCTGAACCCCATACTATTTGGGAACCTGAAGGACAGAAATGATAAATGACTAGAATCAAACCAAAATAAATAGAACACTCAAGGTGGGTCACAAAAAAATAAAAAGGAGAAAATGTAATATGCTGCCTCTATATGTCCCAGGGGAAAGATAAAAGCCATGCATTCATTCATGGATTTGTTTGCTTATTCACTTGTTCATTCAATGAAGGGAAGACCTACTATGTGCAACGCACTCTTCCTGCCACTGGAGACACAGCAATAAACAGGCCATATGAGACCCTGCTATCATGCAACTTGCAAAAAACTATCAGAGGAAGAAGACATTAAACAAATAATTTCAAAATATTTAACTTTCAAAAGGCAACAACATGGAACCATCAAACCATGTATTGGAGTGCATGACTCAAAAAGGAGGGTCAGAAGAGGTTCCTCTGAATAAAGGCTGTTTAAACTGGGCAAATAAAATAAGCTGAAGTTTTATGAGCAAGGAGAGGAAAGAGAATGTCCCTGACCGAGGAAACAGTTTGGGATTGTAAGCAGAAAGACAGAGAGATGGCTGGGGTGGCTGGAGCTCAGGGCTGGGCAAGATAGTGGGGCCTGGTTGTGCAGGGGCTCATCAGGGTCTTGTCTTATCATAGGGACAATGGTAAGCTCTTGGAAGGTGTTCAGCAGAGAAAAGACCTGGCCGGACTTGCGTTTCCTAATCTTATCCTGGAGGGGTTGGAGAGGACATCAGGAGAACACTAGGAGTTGGCTGTAATTGATGACGTGACAGAAGCTCGCTCCAAGTGGGTGCTATGGAAATGGAGAACATTCGGGAAGTGGAACTGGATGTCCCTGGTGATGACAAAAACATGGTTTATGGGAGGCTCCCAATTAATATTTATGCAATAAGTGAGCAAACGAATGAATTGATTCAGCCTCAGAGATGAGAGAGAAGGGGGTACTTCAAGGTGGCTCCAGGTGTTGGGGTTTGAGTCTCAAAGTGGATTTTGGAGACTGTAGGTGGAACAGATTGGCGGGAAGCAGAGGGGTGGATGAAAGTCAGTCCCAGACCCTATGAGCTTCTGGTTGCCATGGAACAGCCACCCCTCCCTCCCAGGATGTGGCTTTCTCTGGGGCCTGGAAGTCACTGGCTGCTTTGTTTCTGGGTTAAGCAATGGGACAGCACCAGCCTCCTCTGCTAAGCCAGGCACTTGGCCAGAATGTGGGTCTCACTGGAAGGTGGGCTTTGTCCTGGAAGAACTCATGGTAGTGCAGGAGGAAGGAGGCTGCAGCCTGCCCCAAGGGCTGGACCAGACATGTTGATGTCTCCTGGAGAGAGCTGAGTCTCCAACCCCCATTGTTTGATGGTGCTCATCTCAATGGGGTGCACACCCAGCCCTGGGCCTCCAGCCTTAATTATACCCCAGACTGTTTGCAGTGTGTAATTACTGCCATTAATTGACTGAGGGCGGCCAAACTTCTCCCCTCCAGCCATCTTTCTGACACTGAGATCCGCCACACAGTGCATCTGCCTGCACTGGCAGGAAGGAAAAGTGGCAGGGTCTGCCTTTATTTTATTACCAAGAAATATTTATTTCTGTGATTTTCTGGAAGAAACAAGGTGGAGGTGCAGGCTGAGGTCTGTCCAGCTCATTCTGTGCCTGCTTTGGGATGTGGGCACTGAGAAATTAAGTATTGAATGAAGATTTTCCGTATTGTCCTTTCTCTTCCGTGGAGACCCCACAGTACCTGGGCCATATATTATTATACTGTGCTGCTTCTCCTAGAAGAAGAAACATAATAATAGACAAACAAAATGAAACACACAAAAAAATAAAAACAAGAACAAACTCCAATTAGTTGCTTGAATATGTGCTCTAAATGCAAGAAACAGTTTCTGCATTCCACACAAATCCCTATCTTCCTTCCTTTCTTATTTCCTTCCTTCCTTCTTTCCTTCCTTTCTTCCCTCATCCCTTCTTCTTTTATTCCTGTCTATCTAATCTAGCTCATTATATCTATATTTATAGTGCTTGGTGAGCCTTGGTTTTACCCTCCATATCTGTGGAATCTATCTATAGCTATATAATGGTTTGTGAACCTTGGTTTTCTCATTTGGAAAAGGGAGAAAAAAGTACCGCCCTCTCAGGTTTCTGTAAAGATTAAACAAATGTAAAATGTAACCCTGGCTCCTGGTGTGTGAGTCCTTAACTGCAGCGTTAGCAAAGTCATGCCAGACATGGGTCATGTACTCTGTGTCCTGCTTGGGAACTGGCACATTGTGACTTGGGTTTGAATTCAGTGCATTCAAACCTGGGGGGTATATGGTGGCCCAGGTACTTCGCGGTCCCGTGGAAAAGAAATGACCCTAAGACAATATGGAAAGTCTTCATTTAATACTTAATTTCTCATTCCCTGCAACCCATAGCAAGCACAGAATGAGCTGGGCAGAACTCAGCCTGTACCTCCACCCCGTAATCAATGTGGTTGTCCTCATCCCTTAAACTGTACACACTGAGAGGTGACAAAGCTTTCACCTTAACAGGAAGCAGGTGTTTTTTGTTCATTTGTTTTGTTTGTTTCTTTTGTTTTGTTTGTTTCTTTTGTTTTGCTTGAGATGGAGTCTTGCTCTGTCGCCCAGGTTGGAGTGCAGTGGCACAATCTCTGCTCACTGCAACCTCTGCCTCCCAGGTTCCAGCAATTCTCCTGCCTCAGCTTCCCGAGTAGCTGGGACTACAAGCATTCGCCACCATGCCCAGCTGAAGCAGGTGTTTTTATGCCTTCTTTACAGATAGCAGAGCACCCCACTACCAAGTGAAGTTGACATTGGTTAAGAGACTTTTCTAGGGTCACACAGCTGAGAGGTAAAGGCAGGACTGGAATCCCACCTACTGACTCCTGTCCTGTGCTCCTGCCACAAGAGCGGCCTGCACCACGTGCTTATTCCTGCATGTGCCTGCACAGAAGCTGAATGTCCCCAAAACCATCCCTCGGGGAAAAGGGCAACCCCTCCAGGGAGCGCCCACAGCCTCTCGAGCTGTGAGGCTCTCTCTCAATTTTAGTGTCAGTTGCACCTGCAAGTTTGTCCTCACTCCAATCCAGGGAGCTCGGGCAATCACTGGGCACAACCGCTGTGGCAAGCAGGGGCAGTGTAAGATCCTCCGCTCTGTCCAGGCTCCAGGGGAAGGGGACTTCTCCCAAGAGGTACAGGGGCAGGCAGGTTAGAGGCAAAGGCACGTGGACGCCAGGTGGGGTAAGCAGAGGGGTCAAGGGGCTTGAAGGTGGTCTGATTGGAGCACCTGCAATGCCTGCACAGGCTGTGTCTCCTCATCTATGAAATGGGAATGATGATGAAACCATGTTCTGTAGTAGCGCCGGTGGTCCCATGTGAGCCTTCCATTCAGATGTAAGTAAAAACAAATTAAAACCACAAACTGATCTTCCTCTGCTCTCACACCACAACAAGCAACACAGAAAACTTCCGTGAGCAAATGTGTGGGGGTTTCTTCCCACCAGCAAGCAAGCAATCAATTCTGCAGCGATGCCAGCTGGGTGTCCCCTAATTCCATTCTGCAGAGATAGCGTCAGATCCCACAGGTGGAGGGTTCTGTCCCTGAGGCTGCCCTCCGTCATTTCGGCATGACGTGCAAGCCCCTTCACTTCTGACCTGTAAATCGGGGTTCTCAAAACCTTCCCCTCAAGCTTAATTTATTTCCTAGACAGGCTCACAGAACTCAGGGAAATGCGTGTTTACCAGTTGATGACAAAGGATAATTTAAAGAATACAAATGAACAGCTGGACAAAGAGACACGCGGGGCGAGGGCTGGAAGCATCCTGAGTGCAGGGCCTTCTGGCTCCAAGGAGTTGGGAGGCGCCACCCCCCTGGCTTGAGGATGCTTCTTGTTCACCTTTCTGCAAGTCTCTACATGCTCAGCTAGCCAGAAGCTCCCCGAGCCCTGTCCTTTTGGGTTTTCAGAGACGCTTCATTACATATGCATGATTGATGAAATCATTGGCCACCGATGAGCCACTTAACCCTCAGCCCCTCTTCCCTGCCTAGGAGTGAGCTGAAAGTCCCACCCCTCTCATCCTGCCTTGGTATCTTTCTTGTGACCAACTCCATCCTGACGCTACCTAGGGGCTGCCAGCCACCAGTCAACTCATTAATAGATGAAAAGATAACACTTTGGGGTTCCCAAGCATGTCAGGAGTTATATTCCAGGAAATGGAGTTGAAGTATATATTTCACAATATCATGAGAATATTCTTTCCTTCTTTCATCATCAGGGAATCATCACTAACACAGAATGTGCTGGAGTTCCAGGGCCTGATACCTTACTGACCCCTTGGGTGCTGGGCACCTGAGCCCTTTGGTCTCCAAAAGCCTCACTGTGATTTGGAGAGGGCCACAGGCCTGCGCTCTGGCCGGCGTGTGGGCACTTAGAGTAGAGATGCCCAGCTAAGGTAGCCAAATGCCTTCACCTCTCTCCTTTACAGGCCCTTCTCCTGAGTTAGCCCTGGGTGGTTCTGGGTGGTTTCTTGAGATCTCAGGAGAAAGTTCCTCTAAAAACCCAAGGTGGGGGCTCTGTCACTGTCCTGTTGTGTCCCTTGATCTAAAACCCATTTGCAGCACTCAGTCCCAATATCCCACTCAGGGAGGCCATTCCACTCCCTGGAAAACAGCTTTCAAGTTCAGCTCTGGTTAGTGGGAACAGGGGTGTGGAGTCAACAGAAGCAAGCCTGAGGCACGTCAGGCTAAATGCCCTGTTTCAAGTAGTGTAATTAGACTAATCGTAGTAATTGTGCTAACTGACATTTTTGAAATTGTACTCTACATGCTATGATTAACACCTCCATTTCATAGATAAGGAAACTAAGGCTCAGGGAGGTAAAGCAACTCCCTGAAGTTTACCTGGAAGGTGCCCAGGAATGGTGCTGGCTTTTCCTGTCCTTCTCGGAAGCGGAAGAGGTGGAGGGATTTGCCCTCATCCAGAGCAATGAGGGAATGAAACAGGGTCTACCAGCCCTCCACACTGCAGGGGGAAACAGGGCAGTCACACGGGGCATCGTTAGAAGGGGGCACAGTAGCTATTCATTTATTTCAAAGGGGATTATTTTTTTCTTGGCATCTTCTGTGCATCAGCAGCTTCAGAAGCGAGGATAGCCCAGCCCCTGGATGTGACTCAGCAGACCCCTGGGTGAGAGCTGGGGCACTGTAGAGCATCCCAGGGGGCCAAGCCAGGCCAGCGCAGCCTGAGGGCACCACAGCCCCAGTTTGTGGCCAGTGTGGATGCTCCCGGGGAAGCACCATCCCTGCTCCAGCCTTGCTTGAACAGGAGCTGATGCCACCCTGCCCAGCATCCCTCCCCGCTTCTTTGAATGACAGTCTTCAGGCTTTGCTTGGGGACCTCCCCCTGCCCTCTTCTCAGACGATGAGATCTGGATGGGGCTCCATTCCTGGCCAGCACACATCTGTCAGTCTTCATCTTCCTGGGCACAGGGTGGGTGTGTGGCCAGCTTAGGCTGGGGCAGTCAGAGCGAACTTCAGACATGCCTGGACACTGGAGAGGAGGCTTTCTCTGTACACTTGGCTTTGGAGCTGTAAGGATGGGGAGCTTCTGCCAACATCTCTGCCCCCCAGAGGGGAAGAGCCAGCCTCCGAATGGAGCCATCCTAGGAGAGAGGGACAGGAGGGAGAAGATCAGCCCCTTCCCCCACACAAGTCTGCAGTAGGGTCTGAAACACAGACCTTTACATCTCCATTCTCTGTGAATCCCATCAATGGCACAATGCCTTCCAGAGAAGGTTCCAGTGCCCAGCATGGTAGGTGAGGCCAACTGCATCTGGCCCCCGCCCACCTCTCCAGTCCCTTCTCTCACATGACCCCTTCTCCGGGCTTTGCTTAATCCAGTGTGAACTTCTCACCCTGTCCTTAGGGATCAATATTCTCCTTGCCTCTGGGTATTTGCTCCTAAGTTCTTGCTGCCCAGCAACACCTTGTCCCCTCTTTCAGTGGCCGCCTCCATGTAATCGCAGGTCTCGGTTTGGTAGTCACTTTTCCCCGATTCATCAGCTCTCCATGGGTTGCCCCTTCTCTGTTCTCACAGCACCGATGCTTCCTCTAATAATAGCCCCATCAAATCAAACGGTTGACTTTCTCTGTTCACTTTCTGTCTTAGTTTGTTTTCTGTTGCTTATAACAGAACACTTGAACCAGATAATTTATAAGGAAAAGGAATTTATTTCTTACAGCTATGAAGTCTGAGAAGTCAATGGGTCATGTCTGATGAGGGCCTTGTTGCTGGTGGGGACAATTTGCAGAGTCCCAAGGCAGGGCAGAGCATCACACAGCGAGGAGGCTGTGCATGCTCACTCAGGCCTCTCTTCCTCTTCTTGTAAAGCCACCAGTCCCTCTCACATGATAACCCATTAACCCATTAATCTGTTAATCCATGAATGGATCAGTCCATTCATGAGGGCAGAGCTTTCATGATCAAATTGGAACCACCTTTGCAAAAATTACGAGGTGAAAAAATTATGACAGTGAAAGAGATCTGATCTAACCAACCCCCATCATGCCTTTAACTCCAAACCGCCCTTGGTCATTCCTGGGCATAACAGCCCTTCCCCCAGACTAAACCACCTTTGTGAAGTTAAAGAAACTACCAGGTTAGGAGGATGAGAGGAGCCTGAATTCTGCTAAGGTGTAGATGGGAAGGATTACCAGCCATTATTCCAGAGGCCACGGGGCTTGCAACTTTCCCAATTACTTCTACAAATAACATCACCATTGTAGAACCTAAGATTAGCCTTTTGAGATGTCTTTTCAGGCTTTTGCATTTCTGATGACCAATGGCTCCACCCCAACCAGCCAACCCACCCAGTGGTCCTATGGCCCCACCTGGAACCGGACTCAGTGCCTATGAGAAGCGTTTTCCACATCCCTATGATTGCATCCCAGCTAATCAGCAGTACCCATTTCGTTGCCTGACAAACTGTCTTTGAAAAACCCTCGCCTCTGAATTTTCAGGGAGATTGATTTGAGTAACAATAAAACTCGGTTGAAGGGGGCAAATATTCAAACCATAGTACTAGCTTTAATTAACTTTGTATTTTGAGATAATTATAGATCCACATGCACTTGTAAGAAAGAATGTAGAGAGATCTCAAGGACCCTTCCCTCATTTCCCCAGTGGTCACATCCTACACAACTACAATACAATACCACAACCAGAATATTGACATTGACATTAATACAAGCCAGGAACCTTATGTGGATTCCAGCAAACTGACCTGTGTTTATTTGAGTGTGTGTATTTAGTTCTGTGGGATGTTATCACCTCTGTTGATTAGTGTGATCCCACCACAGTCAAGGTACAGATGGTTCTCTGAAAGTACCCCTCGTGCTGCCCTTTTAAAGCCACAGCCACCTCCTCCTCTTCCCACCTCATCTCAATCGTCGGCAGCCACTGATGTGTTGTCCACCTCTATTATGTTGTCATTTAAAAATATTATATGAATGGAATAATTTCGTGCATAACATCTTGAGATTGCTTTTTTTCCACTGCACAATTCTCTGAATAACCATCCAAGTTGTTGCATCTAATACTTTCCCTTTTAATGGCTGCGTAGTATTCCACGACAAGGACATACCTCAGTTTGTTCAACCATTCAGCCATTGAAGGGCATCTATATTGTTTCCAGTTGGAGACTATTACGAATAAAGTTGCTATAAACATTTATGTACAGGCTTTGGGGAGAAGATAAATTTTCATGTCTCTAGGGTAAATGCCCAAGAATGCAACAGTTCACATTTGGAAGAGCATATACCATTAGCTATGACTTGCTTGCAAAAGCAGACTCCTGGAATGGGGCCCAATACCCTAGGAGGCATTGAGACCGATTCTGCCTCTCCCTAGGGGCCAAAGTCCCAGCCTGCAAACACGGACTTTCCTCTCTTTCCCACTTAAAAAAAAAATATGCTTATGGTTTACTTATATAATTCACATGCAACCTTGGCTCTTTTAAGAAATATTCATTCACTCATTCCACAAATATTTATCTGGTGCCCACTCTGTGTAAGGCACAACCCGAGGCACCAAGGAGACAGAGGCAAACAAAACCCAATTCCTCATGCCAGGTATTTACATTATAGTGTCAGGAGATGAGCAGCAAATGAATGAACAAGCTGATGCTGATGCAGACATAGTTTTCTCAAAGTGCTGTAGAGAAGTGTATTCTTTTGAAGGCAAAGGACAGTTCAGCCAGTGAACTTGCTTGGAGGGAGTGAGATAGCTCCATCAAATCTAAGGAGACTTGTGGACCTTGGAGAGGCTTAGGCTTTTGTTTTTGATGAGAAAAAAACAATGGGAAGATCTTGAGCAAAGCAGTGACAAGGTGAGGCTTATACTTTCACAGACCTCTGGCTGCGTGGGCTACAGCCTGGTGAGCAGGGTGGGCAGAGGGGCCAGCTGACCACAGTGACAGTCACCCCAGGGAAGTTTGATGACCTGAACCAATTTAGCAGAGGTGAAGGGGGTGAGAGGTGGTTGATGGAACTGATCAGATTTGTGGATGGATCAGACGTGGGGGAGGAAGAAGGAGAAAGTGTGAGAGGTCAAGGAGGACCCCAAGGCAAGAGAAACGAGAAGAATGGGATTTGCATTGGTGGGGCACGGGAGGTTCGGGGGAGCTGGGGCATGGGAGGTTTGGTGGGGGCATCAGGAGCATCAGTCTCAGCTGTGGATTGAGCTAACACTCAGGCATCCACAAGAGTCTAGAAAGAGGGTTTTTCTTGAAAAGCAGAGAGAACTTTTTACATCATCTTTGTTGCTAATTCAGATGAGCCAGCAGCCTGGGTGGGGTGGGAGTCGAGTCTGTGTGTCCAGAGGCAGAGGGACAATAACTGGTGCCCGAGGGGAGGTAGGACCCAGGTGGAAACAGGGTCTGGGCTTTTGGAAATAGAGGGACACAGAAATTCTCTCTGTTTTCCCAGTGAAATGGGAAACAAGGCCCACAGTGGGAAGCAGAGAGGCAGCTTGGAGAAGACGGCAGGAAATAGCGGTCTAAGAGCGTGGGAGAGGAAACCAGCCAGGGTGGGGCTGATCTGCCAGGCGGCTCTGAAGGCCTGAGTGACACTGGTGATTAAGTGGTGATTTTTTAAAATAATTTAAAAACTTAAGAATAAAGTACTTACTCGGAACATTGACCTTGGAGTCTTAGAGATCTGGGTGCAAATTCTGTCATTGCTCAGTCTCAGGTAAGTTACATCGCCTCTCTGAGCCTCAGTTTGTTTATCTGTAAAATGGGGATGGTGAATCTACCCCATGGGGTTGTGTCAGAGGTCAAATGAGGTAATGCATGTGCAGCGTCCTGCACAGAAGCTGGCAGGGGACACGAGCTCATCGAGGGAATGTATTCTCACCGCCTTCGCAGGGCCCTCTCTGAGCACCCAGGCAGTTGTCCCTTCCCCCTACATCTCACTATCCCTTTTGTAAAACTGACCCCACTGCTTTCTGTTTCTGCATCTTTCTCTCCAAATGGACAGTGAGTTCCTGCAAGGGGAACCTAGTCTTGTTCATTTTGGATCCCTGTGACTGGCATCCCTTCAGACCCCTGGAGGTTGCAGAGAGAATGCAGGGTGAGAGGAGCAATGTCCACCCGCAGTCCAGAGAGGGAGGCCGGACCCCTGGAGACCAGCAAGTTTGGGCCTGCAGCTCTGGGCTGATATAAGTTACGGGCAGCCCCTGAGTCCACTGTCTACCGAGGTTGGGTCTTTCATAAATAAAATCAAATACACATTGCCGGGTTTCGGGGAAGGAAACAAGGAAATTGTAAAATCAATAGGAACTGACACCTGAATTTACTATGGCATCTGAGATACTGAAAATGAAGAGTCTGGATCTGAAAACATTAGCATTTCAAAAGTGCTCAAGCACCATCCTGGTGGGGAAAGAGGAGCTTCACTCCAGATTAGATCATCGAGCAATTGCTGAAATTTCGGTCTTTCGGTGCATAGACAATAACTCCTTCCTGACATCCTTATGGATAGAATGGTCTCTGTCTCGGGGCCATTTCCAAAAGCCATGAATAGAGCGGAGAAACAATTTCCCGCTGTGGCTCCTGGCACGAAAAAGCTGACTTAGAGTTGCATTTGCATTCATGTCAGGTGATGATGTAATTATTGATTGAAAGTGAGATTTTTGTCCTGAAAGGAAGATGCATGAGTGTGGGAGGGAGTCAGATGTGTTGTTGTGCAGATCCCAAATCTTAGGCAGTTTCTGAGAGAAACCAAAGCTTGGTGTTTATGCCTTTGGCCGTGGAGCCCATTAACTGTTTTGCTCTCTGAGCTAATTCACTGGGAGTGATTGAGATGCCTGAGGTTTCTAAACCTGCCTTTCCAGATTTATCTACACACAGTCATCAAATCACATTCCATGTTCAACTAAAGCCTTGTCATTCGTTGATTTTGTGCATCAGCTATACTAAGCCACAAGAGATACCATGGCGAACAAAGGCAGGGACTCCCCTGTGCTCTCTCTCCACTTTCCCTGTCCACATCTTGACTTCAGTCACTCTCTGTCTGGATGCTCTCATCCCTACCCAAATCTCCACTGTTTTAAAGGCCCATCCAAATGACATGTCCTCCACAAAGCTCATTTAGGTCCCCTATGTCAATCAGGAGTCTCTCTGCAAGAGACAGAAAATCAACTCACCATGGTTTTTAAAAAAATAAAGAACAGGACAATTTATTGGCACACATAATTGAAGAATCCAGAGGGAGACCTTCAGGCGTGGTTTGATCTAGGAGCTCGGTGGATGCTAGTAGGGTATGCTCTTTTTTTCTCTCTCTGCTCTGATTCCCTGTGAGTTGGCCCAGCCCACTGTACAGGGGCACATGAGCTCAGACATTGTGCTTCCCATAGCCTTGGGCTCTAAACACTAGAGAGAACATCTATCTCTCAGTGTCCAAGTATGGAAGTCTCAGGAAAGGACATGAACTGGGTCTGGCCTGGGGTTTGGAGATGGAGGTTCTAATTGGTAGCACTTTGCACACACATTCGCCCGGCCCCCAACCACATTCACGAAATGGGGAATGGTAGTTTCCTGAAGAAAGAGCCAGGATACTGGCAAACAGGAGTGAGGGGGTGGCGACAGTACTGGGTACCCCTTCCCCATGCTCAATCCCTCCATTAACCAGAGCCCACCACTCCAGGAGGGGCCTCTCTTATGGGCTGCTCTGGGAGCTTGCCTTGACTCCCTGCTGGTCCAAGAGCTCCCTGAAGGCCGCAGTAGTTGTGTGTCCATCTGCACATCCCCAAAGCCCAGGGCAGGACTGGTGCCCAGCGAGCTCTCAACAGCATTTGGTGGGCTGGGTTAGGGGAGATTTCTGCCAATGGCAATGAGAGTGAGAACCACGCCCTCCCTTTCCCGGGATTTTGGGGCTAAAGGCACAGACCAGAGAATGAGAATGAGAGGTGGCGTCCAAGTGCGTCAGCAAAGTAGGCAGTTCTGGGTGCTGTGGTTTGGGGCTCCTAGGAGCTCCCTGACCGCTCCCTAAATATCTTCCTTTTTTCATCACAGATTTGTATCTTGGTGTCTTGTATCTTTGGGAGCCCTCAAAAGAAATGCACAGATTCATGAACAGAGTTTCTGTTTCTGTCCTCTGGTGAAGAGTGTGGTAGCTGTTCCCCGCCCTGAGAAACTGTGGAAGGTCCCTCTCAGCATTGCTGTCTGCCTGAACCCACACTCCTCCTCTGCTGAAGGGGCAAGCACCCACACACGGGCTGCACCCATGTCAAGTGTAGACCCGCTGCCATCACCAGGAATGACAGGGAAAGGCAAAGTGGCCCCTTTCTCAAATCCTGGCACAGTGAAAGCACAAAGGGTGCTATATGGATCTGGGGGAGGGGCCCAGTGAGCAGTCTGCCACCATCAGGTAGGCTCCTTGTCCCTGCTAAATGAGTCGTCAAAAGAAGGACATTAACTTCTTTGAGCAGACGTGAGCCAACGTCGCTCTGATCAATAGGTGCCAGCATCCTGTATGGGCTCATGCCCAAAGCAAATGTGGATCAAGGGAGGGGTGCGTTGGCGTATTATCAGCTGCTTACAACCAGACACGGGCATCGGATCCTTGCGGCCGTGGCGGGATATGTGGTCAGCAGGAGAGGGATCCAGGCCAGGCAGGGTGGGGGAGGGCTGGGAAGAGGCAGGATGTGCCAGGAGGACTCGGCCCTGACCCAAGAGTCTCCTAGCTAGCAAAACCCCAGTGAAATGCCCTTCCCTTGTAAATTGTCATCAACAGACAGAATTGGACTCACAAGGGCTCGTGGATAGATGGATTTCTTCAACCTTTTAATGCTGCCCATCAAATCCCTGCCCAAAATATCATTTGAGCTGAGCCAGATGGATTCCTTTCTCAGGGTTAGTCAGTCTGGATCCATCTCACCTGCTGTGATTAAGCAATCACAGCAAAGCGGGAATGAATTACAGAGCACGGCTGTCTGTCGTCTGGCCTCCCTCCTGGAGAGGTGTCCTGGCGGGGGCGGCCATGGAGGGTGAGGTCAGAGTCATCGGCTCCACTGCACAGACAGTAAACACAGCCAAACACAGGCAGTCCCCAGGGAAGAAAGATTTTGTGATTCTTTACATTAACTGTAAACAAGGTGGTGGTTGTTGCTGTTGTTGTTTTTAACCAAGCATATTTTTAAGGAGTGTTTAATGGGACTGCGCCTGCCATATAAACTCTGTGTGACAGCGCGCTGGCTCTGGCAGAATTTGATATACAGAACTCCAAACAAATAATCATATCTGACAGGCAATTTCTCCAATAAACCCAGTGAAATATTTCCCACTGCGGGGGAGGCAGTGTGCACACGGCCTTCCGCAAAAACTGGCATGATTCGGGGGTGATGAGGGGAGTGGGAGCTGAGGCTTGTTTACAGCGAGGGCTCCCGGACGGTAGGGACAGGGAGATTCATCGTGAATTTTAAAATGCAGACAGGATCAGTCTTCTGTTAAATACCCAGGAACCTTCTGGGGGAAGGATTGGTTTAAGCATTTGCCCCGTGAGCCATGGAGGTTAGGGGGCAGTGGGAAACCTCTCATTTTCTTGAAAGGCCGTTGACAAAAATGGGATTCCTGCATCCTGAAGAAGGGCTTCCTTGTGTTCTAGACAGTGAGTGTTGTCTAAGAACCAAGTTCCAGGGGGAGGAATCTCACTGGCCTGGCCCAGGACAGCATGGGGTCTCTCCTTAACAGCTCCATCAGACAATGAGACCCCAAACGTGGCTTCATTCAAGCAGACCTTGCCATGGCATCAGCACCTCGGGCCTTGGACACTGCCTCGTGCTTCCCTCTGCTCCAGTCTGGTTTTCCAGCTTCTTTAGTAAGAGAGTTCTAGGAAATCCTCATTTGCCTAAGCAAGTCAGAGGTGCTCTCTGTTGCTTGCAACCCAGGAGCCATGACCAGCCTACTCTATTCCACATCTGTGAAACGGGCACAGCTTCCAGTTTTATTGGCATTGGGTGCTAACCAGATCCCTGTGGTAAGTGTTACACCAGAGGGTCTCAAATTTGTTGGTCTCAGGACTCCTCAAAATTAATGAGAACCCCAAAGGGCTTTTGTCTATGTAGGTTGTATCTGTCAATATTTCTGTGTTAGAAATAAAAAGGAATAAATTTTTTAAACACGGGAATCACAGCACAGATTCATCAGCCAGCAAAGCAATGATGTCCTCGCATGTCATGGAGCTGCTGGAAAACTCCACTGTACTCTCACAAGAGAATGAGGACCAAAAGGCAAATCGTGGCCTTAGGAATACCCAGGGGTCCCGGGGCCACACATTTTAAGAACTGCTGTGCTAGGTAATCCTTACAATGGCCCTCGGCCCATTTTACAGCTGAGAGGACTGATGCTCGGAATTGAGAAGAGGCTGACTCTAGGGCTAGGGAGTGAATTTGAACCTGGTCTTGAGACTCTGAAGCCTGAACATCACCTCTTCCCTTTGCCCCATCAAGAGTGGCCCAGAGGAAGGAGGACTCCCTCTCACAGTTCCCAGATATCACCTCTGCCCTCTGCACACTTGCCCCTTCCTCTTCCTGTTCACCAGCTGCCACGCCTCACTTCCTGTCAGCCTCCAGCTAGGTAGCCTGGGGCTTGCTTTCCAGCCTCCATCCCAGGGAAGCGGCTGCCTCCTGAGGGAGGCCAGGCCTGAACAGGTCCCCGATGTCTGTTTCCAAGCCCTACTCAGTCCATCCTGCAGGGTGGCAGATGCTGCTCCCATCTTGGTACTGTTCCTGCTATGCGTGGAAGCCATCGCCTTCCAGGGGCTGGCATAGCTGTGATTAAGAGCCGGCTTTGGCCCCACGTGAACCTAGGTGCAAATTCTTGCCCCACCCCATGCTAGCCGGTGATTCCGGATGTGTATGTTCCCTCTTGAAGCTTCCTTTTCCCTGTCTGTAAAATGGGACTAATGGTATAAAGGCCCCTAGGTCTGACCTACCTATCCGCCTCTGGTCCTCTCTCTCTGCACTCATTACTCTGCAGTCTAATTGGACTTCCCTCCATTTCCTCCGTGTGCCTCATGACTTTGCACACACCGTTCCGCTGCCTGGAAGGTCCTCTCCCACCTCTCTCCTTTCCGTCCTCAGAGCCGCCTTTCAGGTCTCAGCTGAATTAGGCGTTCCTTGGTAACCCTGTTCAGAAGCAAACTATAGAGGCCACAGCGAGAGCGCAAAATGGTGATCTTAGCGATGCCATCATATGTCACTTAACGACAGGGATGCGTTCTGCAAAATGAGTTGTTAGGCGACCTCATCATTGTGCAAACATCACAGAGCCTGCTGCACAAACCCAGATGGTGTAGCCTCCTACACACCGGGCTATGTGTGTAGCCTGTGCAGCCACGGCTGTACTGAATACTGCAGGCAGTCGCAACACAATGGTGAGTGTTTGTGTATCTAAACCTATCTCAACGCAGACAAGGTACAGAAAAAGCATGGTATAAAAAATTTAAAACTGCTACACCTGTATAGGATACCTGCATGAATGGAGCTCGCAGGACTGGACGTTGCTGTGGGCGAATCAGTGAGTGCAGAGTGATGTGATGATCTGGGACATTACCGCTCACTGCTTCACACTTTATAAACACTGTACACTTTGGCAACGCAACAAGTATAAAAACATATTTTTCTTTCTTCAATAATAAATCAACCTTAGCTTAGTGTCAATTTTTACTTTATTAATTTTTTAATTTTTTAACTTTTTGATGCTTTTCTAGTAACACTTAGCTTAAAACAAACACATTGTACAGATGTACATAAATATTTTCTTCCTTTCTTTCAACAAGCTTGCAGTTATGTTTCCTTTCTTTATATCTTTATTCTATAAACTTTTTTCTACTTTAAATTTTTTTTAAGTTTTACTTTTACTCTTTAAACTTTTTTGTTAAAGACTAAGACACAAGCACACACATCAGACTAGGCCTAGACAGGGACAGGATCCTCAGAATCACTGTTTTCCACCTCCACATCTTGTCCCACTGGAAGGTCTTCGGGGCAATAATGCGCATGGAGCTGCCATCTTCTATGATAGCAATGCCTTCTTCCAGATTCCTCCTGAAAGACCTGCCTAAGGCTGTTTTACAGGTAACTTTATATATATATAAACTTTATATATACATATATTTATATGTGTGTGTGTATATATATATATGGAGTACATACTCAAATAATGACAAAAGGTATAATATAGTAATTACATAAACCAGTAACAGAGTAATTTATTATCAAGTATTATGTACCACACATAATTTTACGTGCTAGACTTTTATATGACTATCAGCACGGTAGGTTTGTTTGCACCAGTGTCACAACAAACATGCAAGGAATGCATCCTGCTCCGAAGTTATGATGGCTGTGATGTCACCAGGCGACAGGAATCTGGCAACTCCATTATCATGTTATGTGACCGCCATTGTGTAGGTGGTCCATCGTTAACCAAAACGTTGTTATGAGGTGCAAGACTGTCATTACGTAATTACTTGTGTGATTATTTATTTTGTACCTATAGTCCCTTTGAGACCTGCACTCTCCAATACAGGAATCACTAGCCACATGTGGCATTTTAAATTTAAATTAATTACAATTAAATACAATTAAAAATTCAGCTCCTCAGTGCTCCATTAACCGCTCGGCCATTACCATTTTAGTGCCAGTGGCGGCCCCTGAGTGTCTTTGCCTGAGAGCCCTCAGTGGCTGCTCAAGCCTTTTGTACCCACACATGAGGCAAGCTGAAGGTGCCCAGGAAAAGCAGTGCCCAACCAATGAATGCCAGGAGTTAGCATGTCAGTATCCCAGCTCCCTTGCCTCTCCTGCAGGGTAACTGATGTGTTTCTTCAGACACCTTGGACTGGGTCCACTCATCACCCTGGCCAGCCAAGAGGTGTCCCAGCCATGGCCCTGGGAAGAAACAGCTGAGTTTTCCCTCAAGAGAAAACTGAAGTGCTTGACACAACATGTACAGAGATACAAGCAGAGAGAGAGGACCATCGAGTGGGGAATGCAGCTGAGACCAGCAATAGCTGGCAAGGGCCAGAAACTGCCTCACCGAAACCCAGCAGGAGCTGGACCCAGGATTGGGTCCCCTTGTCCCTGACCACCGCAGGAGCCGTGGCCATTGGAGGCCAGGCCGTGACAACCTGGGGAGAAGGACACACAACCTCCTGTCTCTCCTCTCACCCTCCATTCTGCAAGTGCTCATTTTGGACAAACCTAATCAGAAGTCAGAGGACAAGGGACACCATGGATGCAGCTTTTAAAGGCCATCTTCCCAGGGCTCAGGATAGGGTGGAGACAGACAGAGAACAGGTGAGGGTTGGGGCAGGGCTGGAGAATACTTAGCCCAGTGGGCACAGTGCTCTTTCTTCTAGAACTTTGACTCTTCAATTGAATGATGAAATTATTAGATGCTAGGAGAAACAGTTCCTTTATTCCTGCAAGAAGACCAGAGAGTCTGTCATTACTCCCAGCTACCATGATTCCCTTGTTCTTCCCCAGAGCTGTTTATTCCAAGCCAGGTTCTCCAGCCTCCCTTGCTTATCCTGGGTCCTCCCTGTGCCCTCCCAGCAAATGTGCTCTTTGCTTCCAGTGGCCAGTATCAGTTTCTGTTGCTTACAACCATCAAGCCCTACCTGGGCAAAGCACATATGAGACCCTGATGCTTTTGGGGGCAGCAGAACAGGACATGAATATAGACATTTTGGTAACATTCATCATCCCAAACAGATTTTAGGGCCTAGGAAACTTGCCTGGGACACCACACTCAGTGGGTAGCACAAGTCAAGACAGAGCCAGTGCAGCAAAGACTTACCCTGGTATTGTTTCTAGGGCTGGGAGCCCTTGTTTTAATGGATCAAGCAGCTTATCTTCCTCTGTTTTCCCTCCCTACTCCTACATTGGGCTTTTGCCTGTCACTTGGACACATGAAGCTTGTTGTTACCTCAGGGTCTTTGCACCAGCTGTCCCCACCTCGCAGTCCTTCACTCCTTACCCATATTTACCTACCTAGTGCAGAGCTGGAATTCCAGAACAGGAGGCCCCACATACCAGCCTCATGAATGAGGAATTGGAACATGGAATTGAATAAGGAAAACTCCACTGATGTTGTGTGAGGCAAGAACAGACACTGAGTGCAAGGGCCGGGGCAGGAATGGGGAGCATCTGGTCTACACGGTAGGCAAAGTTCAAGTTAAATTTGGACCTGTGCTGCCTCTTATATTCAGAAGAAGCCGGGATCCTGTGGCCCCAGATTTGGACCCGTGCTGCCTCTCATATTCAGAAGAAGCCGGGATCCTGTGGCTCCAGAGTAATCACTGGCTGTCGTGCAATCACCGTGGATTCACAGGCCCTCCCCCTGCCAGGCCCTTCACGGTGACACCTGCTGCTGTGGACTCACAGGGCACCACAGACCTGTCTGCGCTATTTTTGAGAGTTCCTCTGAATCTGTAATTCCCAAAATCAAAGAAAATCAAATCAAAGGACAAGCAGCAAGCATGGGGCCTCGTGGGGCCTGGACAACCATCTTGAGGCATGTGGCCTCCATGGCAGGGGTGGGGTGGAAGCGGGTGACTATTCTCCAGTGGTGTTGGGTTTTAGGCCAGGAAGAGATGTGAGCCTTTAGGCTGCTGGGGGTAGCTGGATCGGGGCGAGTGAGTGGACAAGTGAGCCTCAGCTAGAAGGTCAATGATAGTCCAGGCATGAGCCACGGGCTGGGGGCGATGGAAACGGGCAGCGGAGACAGACCCAGAAGGCACCAATGAGGCAGAACCCACAGGGCTTGGCGACTCTCCATGGAGTCTGGTGGCTCAAGTGAGCCAAGGCTGACCCGAAGGGGGATTTTTTTTCTGCCGGACAGGGAGCTCTAGAAAGACAAGGATCCTGTTTCACGGAACTTCTAGGGCCTAGATCGGTGCAGAGCGGAGACAGAAGGCTGAAGGTCAGCCATCTGGAGAGAGGACCAAGAAGGGGTCCTCTCTCACCCTACACTCGCCCTCCCCAAACCCCATCCCACCTCCAGGAAGGCTCTCCCTGCTTTGTTTGCCCAGAGAAGTCTGATGCGTTCCCTAAAAGTAGATTAAAACATGCTCTGGAATGCTCCCTGGAGGCCGGGAACAGAAGTCTTGAGCCTGGAGTGAACATTAAATACATATGGGTAAGGCCCCCAGCAGCATTCGGAATGAGGCCGGAGCTCGCGGCCATATGGGGATGTGGTTGTGGAAAAAAAATATTTATAAAATGGCTTTTCCAAATGTTTAATCTACAGCAGATGCATCTAAAATTAATCTGTTTGGCTTGGCTTTCACTGTGGGGAGATGCCATTTCGTCGTGCCGGCCGCCTGGAGCAGAGGAAATGGGGGTTGTAAAAGATTCATCTGTTTGTGAGTCAACTCCAAATGAAGATCTTCAGAGGGCAGGGAGGCAGTGGAGGCAGGAGAGCAGGTCTGGGAAGAAAGGGAAAGAGGTTCCCCCACACCCCCTGATTCCCATGGGTCACCCATACGTTAACTCTCATCTCATGGATGCTATATGTTAAATCTTTCCCACTGGAGTAATAATCTGATGGCTGTGTTTCTTACTAAGATGTTGCACTGTCACTCCGACTACAGTTGAGTAATGGGTCCCACAACGACTCCTATGTGTGATATTTCCATTATTTTTGCAGAAGGGAAAACAATCCCCTACTGAGAGTGCTTTACACCAGAGAAGTTTCTGGAATGGGAAACAGAACCACTGACTTCTCCAGCCTCCTGCTCAATATACAGAGCCACCTTCGCCATCTCACAGATCCTAAGCCCTTTCCAACTGCAGGGCCTTTGCATACTCTGCTCTCTCTGCCTGGAAACTCTCCCTTCCTGCTTTAGACTAAATATCAATTCCTCAGTGAGGTCTTTCCTGAACTTCCAGCCCAGAGTGGGTGTACCCCGTGGTCTCTCTTCACTGTTCTTAACACACTCACAACCTCATTTCGATGGTGGGACGCTGCAGCTCACATCTGAGTCCCATCCAAGACTTGGCCAACTACTGTGCCCTGCACAGATGGATGGATGGTTGGATGGATGGATGAATGGATGGATGGATGGATGGATGGATGGATAGTGGATAGATGGATGAATAGTGGATGGATAAATGGATTAATGGATGGATGAATGGATGATGGATGGATGAATGAGATGGATGGATGGATGGATGGATGGATGGCAAATGGATGGATCCATCTATGTCAGGCCTGCATGACTCCTGGTCTGGAGGAGACTCCCAGTCAACATTTGCTGACAGGATGGACAGACAGAGAGGAGGTGAGAGGGGCCCTCAGGTGCTTTTTCTTTGGAGACCTGGGCAAGGAAACAAGACACCTGGAAGCAAGTGCATTTTTGTGAAAGTGTGCAGGTCCTCACAGTCCTGGAATGCTCCCCCCGAAACCTGGTCTGAGAAGAGAGAAGGAGACAGGCTCCCCCAAGAAACCCTCCAGCTTCATTTTTAGCTACTCAGGTGTGGGAGACAGAATAATGTTCTCCAAAATGTCCACACCTCAACACCCAGAGCCTATGAATATGTCGCCTTACATGGCAAAGAGACTTTGCAGATGTGATTAAATAAGATTTACAGATGGGCAGATGACCCTGGATTATCTGGGTATCTAAACAGGCACAATCTAGTTACTTGAGTGTCAACATCAGTCATCATTAGGGAAATGCAAATCAAAACCACAATAAGATCCCCCTCCCAAAACACACTCATTAGGATGGCTACTATAAAAAAAAAAAAAAAAAAAAACAGAAAATAACAAGTGTTGGTAAGAATGTGGAGAAATTGGAAACTTTGTGCATTGTTGGTGAGAATATAAAATGAAAAACAGTACGGTGCTTCCCCAAAAAATTAAAAATAAAATTATCATGTGATCCAGCAATTCCACTTCTTGGTGTATGCCCCAAAGAATGAAGCAGGGACTTGAACAGACACCTGTGCACCCGTGTTTACAGCAGCATCATTCACAATAGCCAAAAGGCAGAAGCAACCCAAGTGTCTACTGATAGATGAATGAATACACAATGTGGTGCACCCAAACAATGGAATATTATACAGCCTTAAAAAGGAAAGGAATTCTGACACAGGCTATAGCATGGGTGAACCTTGAAGATACGATGTTAAGTGGAATCAGGCAGTCTCAGAAGGACAAATACTGTCTGATTCCACTCATATGAAGCCCGTATAGTAATTCATACAGACAGAAAATAGCATGGTAGTTTCCAGGGACTGGAAGATAAGGGAATGGGGAGTGAATCTTTACAGGGGACAGGGTTTCAGTTTGGGAAATTGAAAAAGCTCTGGAGATGAATGGTGATGATGGTTCCACAGCAATGTGAGTGTACTTAATGCACCAAACTACACACTCAGAAATAGTTAGGGTGGGAACTTTTAGGTTATGTGTATTTTACCACAATTAAAATTATTTTTTTAAAGTAGAGAAACTCTGGCAGCCACAGTGAGAGTGACACCAGCTCCTAACAAGGGTTGCAACAATGCAGCGTGAGCAGAATTCCATGCCCCGACGCTGGCCCTGAGCGGAGGTCATGTGCAGGCTGCAGAGAGGCCCCTGGCTGAGACAGCCAGCCAGGAAGGGGGACCTCAGTCCCACAACTCCAAGGAAGTGAAGTCCACCAACAGTCCAGAACAGAAATCCATCCTCCTCTGGAGCCTCCAGAAGCAACGCAGCCCCGTGCCCCCATGATTGCAGCCCAGCGAGGAGACCCACTGAGCACTTCCTGCCCACGGAACTGTAGGAAGGTAAGTTGGTGTTGCTGAGCTAAGTCTGTGCTAATTTGTTAAGGCAACAGAAATATTTTATAGCATTCAGGAAATATATTAATACTACTCCAGGAAAGCACAGCGCAGTGCAGGGAGGGGGGTCAGGGCCTGGCTCAGCCATGAACTGTGCAGCTGTAGGACACACAGGACCTTGGTTTCCCCATCTGCATAACAAAGGGGTTGGCTTGGAAATGGTTTTCTTTTATTTCTTTTCCTCCCCTTTTATTTGGTGGAGACCTCTTGAGTGACATCTTCTGTCAAAGTCCCAGTGTACGTACCAGATGAAATATGTTTAAAGGCCTCCTCTGCTTGGAGTGAGAGTGGGGGTCTGGTTCTGCCTCCTGGGTACCCTTCAACCCACCCCGGGGGCCCGGTATCCCCAGCTCTGCAGAGCCTTGGTGTCCACCAGCATTGTCTGCAGATGGCCAGCCTGAGGTTTCTGGGGGCCTGAGCTGACCCTTGGGTTTGTTTGTTTGATAATATCAAGCTTCTTGAAACACAGATATGACTCCCAACCTCCCTCTCTTCCTGGCCCCCACTGCTCTTGGGAAAGTGAAGCCCCTGCCGGGTCCAGCTTCTGCAGATCTCTCAGCCCCTGCCCCCTTCATTCCACCTGTTCCTGAGCTTTAGTCGTGTGACCGCCTCTCAGACCTGTGCTCTTTATTCTTCTGCCCACCACAGGGCCTTTGCATGTGCAGTTCCCTGAGCCTGAAATGCCGTGCTCACCCCTCCTTGCCCAGGCCCCTCATGAACCTACTGTTCACCTCACCTTTTCCTTCCCTCCCTGCCTAGGTCAGCCTTCCCCTCACTCTCCACCCACTGCCCCCCAAACCCTGTTAAATGTTCTCATGCCTCTCCTTTGTGGCTCTGACTAGTTACAATGTTACAACTCCTAAAAAAAAAAATTTGGTTAATGTCTGTCTTCTCCACTAACATAATCCAACATTCACGTAGCACTTACCTTGTGAAGACCCTATTCTAAGCACTTTATATGTTTGTTCATTTTATCTTAACAAAAAAACTTCTGAAACTGATACTATTATCATCACCATTTAACAGACAAGAACACTAAGACACAGAGATGTTAAGCAATTTGTCCAAGATCACACACTAGTGAAGGGAAGAGCTGAGGTTTAAGTCCAGTCTGTCTGTCCATCCACCCATTCACACATCCATCTATTTATCCATTCATCCACCCACTGATCCACCCATCAATCCATTATTCATCTATCCAACCATACAATCATCTATCCATTCAACCACCCACCCACTCACCCCCATTTATCCACCTATGCATCCACCCATGCATGCATGCATCCATCCATCCATCTATTCATCCATCTATCCATTTATCATCAGCTCCATGAGGACAGGAATTGTGATGTTCTTTTCACTGCTCTAACTCCAAAGTCTATCACATTTGTAAATATTTACAGGATTGTAGGACAAACCCTGATCTGTGTTCTGCCATAATTCTCCCCAGAGGAACCCTCTTGGAGTCACCAGGGGTGAAGGAGAGGGGGCCTTGGCTGTCTTTACCCTCTCGTGCTAGTCAAAGTGGCCTCCAGCTGAGCATCTTAGCAGCCCTACAGCCAGCACGTCCTCTCCATGTGCTGCGTTGGGGAACCCCTTGCAGCAAGAGTTGACAGGAACGCGGTGAGGGTAGAGAGATGAGCAGAGAAAAGGAACTTAGTGTTGCAGCTCTGTCCACGTAAGGGCTGGTGCAGTTGGCAAAATATAAACAAGATAGAGGAGAGGCTTAGGAAACGCACGGCCAAGGGCAACATACAGGGAAACTGGGTGAGGCTCCATGCTTCCAGGCCCACAGCACCGGGCCTGGTATCAGCAGAAGCCCTACCCTCGTTAATCCTGAGGGGCCTTGGAAGAGCCCACAGCCAGTCTGTCCGGGCACTTGCCGCAGAACCCACACCTGTCTGGCTTCCCCTGCTGGGGACAGTGATGTTAAACAGTGGCCTCTGATGAGCACAGTGTTCCTGCTGATGGCCTTGCCTCTGATATCTTTGAGGGGCTGGGACAGGGCTGGGTCCGAAGTAGAGACAAAGAGAAGAGCCTTCCCCCAACTCTGCATTCCTGAGCCCCAAAGCAGCAGGAAGAGTCTGCTCCATTTCCTCCCCATTACAAAACCACAGCCCACGTGCACAGGAACGGAGACACCCAAGGAGAAGACTGTGCCCTATGATGGAGAAGAGCTAAGCGCCCACATTGCATTCTGGACAGACAGTGATGGAGCCTGCTCCAAGGTACAGGCTCTTTCAATCCTCTCCTTAAAACCAGATCCGTGGACCCTGCGCCCATGGTTATCCGTGTCAGAGTCGGGGCCAGCCCTTAAACAAATCTGGATGGAAGAGCCATGACCAAGGAGCCAGGCGGATCTGGTCTCAGTCATGTTCCAAGCCCTGGGACCCTGGTCCAACTGCTGAAGCTCCCTGTGCCCCATTTTGTCCGTCTGTGAAATGGGGATGCTCTTGGCACCTAATTCATGCGGCTGTTGTGTGCACGTGATACTGCAGACTGCATGCTCGGCACAGCACCTGGCCCTAGCAAGTGTTCTGTAGATGTTAGCCATGTTATTTTTAATAAGAATGCTCTTGGCATTAAACTGTAATTTTTCTACCCAATTCCCCCTTAAGAGCGTCTCTTTCAGTCCCAGCTGAGACGGAAATGAGGAAATGAACCTGACATCCACTCTATACATCCCTTTGATGAGAGTCACCCTTCAGGAGCAGAGACCTCATTGAAATGTAATTTTTTTCCCATTAATCATCCGCCCAGACAGCTCTCAGTTCTCCAGTTCTCTTAAGCAAATAACAACCAAAAAAAAAATCTTTTCTTCAACCTCTAAGTGCAAATTTCTATAATAAAAAGCAAGGCATTGAAGCAGTTATCTCCTCTCATCTGGTTTTCCCTTTCATAACTCAAAGATTTCTCTCTCTCTCTCTCTCTCTCCCCCCCATCTCTCTCTCTCCCCATGTCCTCGCCATCTTCCTTTCTTGAGGCCGGATGCATGCATGGAAGAGATAGCATCACCGTAGGCCACGACAGGTCTCCATGGAGTCCAACTTTGAAAAGCCAAGCAACCCTGGCTTGGCCACAACCCATACAATTTCCCCGGGTTCTTCCTCCATGAACTCCTGATTCCTCAGCCTCTTAAAGTGGGGATAATAACATTAACAGCTCAGGCTTTCTGATGGTTGGGGACTGCCATTGTTGAATGCATAGATTCAACAAATATTGACTGGATGTCTACTGGTTGCTAGGACCAAGAGATCTAGCCATGGGCAAGATGCAGTGGGAGGCTTCTTGGCACTTTCTTTCTAGGACCAGTCCTGGAGGAGGCATTCTTGAAATGGAAATTGCAGAGTAGGGATCCCCAAGACAACTGTGACTGATTACAAATTTGGGGTCCCCAAGCCTATCCTCAGGGTTAATAATTTGCTTAAAGGACTCACAGAACTCACTGAAAGCCAGTGTACTCCATCACAGTTTGTTACACAACATAATATAGATTAAAATCGGTCATTGGAAGAGACATATGGAACAGAGCCCAGGGAAGTTCCAAGCATAAAAATTCTAGTTGTCCTCTCCTAAGTCCCAGACAGCACTCACTTTTCCTGGCAATGATATATGACCACACACATGGAGATTTGCCAGCCAGAGAAGCTCATGTGAGCCTCCATACCCAGAGTTTTTATTGGGGTTCAGGCACATAGACATGGATGACTGCCTATGTGGCTGGCCTTTGGCCTCCAGTCCCTCCAGAGGTCAAGTTGGTACTGGGTGACCCAAGACCCCCAACATAAATCATACTGTAGACATAGACTATCTTGTATGGCCTAAGATCTCCCAGGTAAACAAAGACACTTTCATCAGGCAGGACATTCCAAGGGCTTAGAGGCCACCTCCCAGGAGCCAGGGACAAAGGCCAAACCCTCTCTGGACAGTGTTAATTTTTCACTGCCTGTAAGTTTAGCTGCAAAATCACTCAAGATGTGAACTTCACTCTGATCTGTGCCTTCCTCTTCCAGCCAATATAGCGCTACTGACACAGGCATGCAAAGATCACACACAAAGAAAAGCGAAGGAAAACCATGCAAATGCTCAGCAAATAGGGACATTTAAACAGAGCAAGGTGCATCCGTGCTGAGGGATACAGAGCAACGGATAAAATGATGAGGCACCGCTCTGTGGTAGCTCTGTATCATAGAAAGAAATGCTGTTGGTGAAAAAGTCCATTGCAGAACAATGGCTATTGAGTAACCACTTGGCCCTGGGCAATTTATTTAACCCCTTGAGCCTCTTCAATTTCCTTATCTCTAAAATGGGGCAATGCTTTGATCTCCTACCCAGGTCTGCGGTGAGGAGTAAATGGAGCCACATCTAAGAAGCAGCTGGCACACTTGGGGCTGAGCCTGGGCCAGCTCTTAGTACCATGACTTCACTCTCAAGTCCTCGGGGTGAGGCTGCAGGGCACAGGGAGACTCTTCTGAGGGGCTCTTCTTGGAGACATTTGTTACCAGGCAGCAGCCTTGACCACTCAGGCATTCATTATTCATTTGATAGACTGATCGATTTGTTCATTTCTCCATAATAAAGCCCTGTACTAGGTGTTGGATTTTGAGGAGTAATGAAGCCACACAAAGTCTTTACCTTCAAGGAGTAACCAGTCCAGGGTGGAAGACAGACTTGGCAAACTTAGCCAGGAAGTGGGGTGCACCAGTCCAAACTCACATAGCCAGTCCTGAATGCCCTGCTCACAGATGAGACAGATGCAAAGTAGACGTTCCACCAATGCTGTGTTGCAGCGAGGTGGGTTGAGCAGATGGGGCAGGGGCCGCCATTGTGTCTCTGGCCAAAAGGGCTGCATGTGAAGTGGCCTAGACGTCTGGTCGTGAGAGAGATCAAAACTTCAAGGACAGGAGAAGAGTCAGGGCGGTCGGAGCAGAAAGTCCACGAGAAAGCGAGTGGAAAGAGGTGGTCGACAGGGGCCCAAGGGACAGGGCTTTGAGGGCCAAAGTGAGGAGGGGGACTTTATCCCGAAGGTGATGGAGAGCCTGTGAAGGGTTTTAATCCAGGGCTGGCACGTTGGAGCCATGTCTGCAAAAGATGCTCCTGCTCACGGGGCAAGGAAAGAAAATGGGTGAGAGAGGAAGCAGGAATCTTGGTTAGAAAGCACCTGCCATCATCCAGGCCCAAGAGGCACTGTGGGCCCTGCCACAGTCTTCTTCCCAGGAAACTTCGCTTCCTCCAGCTGTCTTGAGAGTTGACTGCTAATGTAGAGTGTGCTGGAGCCAGCTCCTCCTGGCTTGAGAGAACTCATTGTTAAATATTCAGGAAATTTGTGAGCCCGTTGTTAAACCATTGGTAGCTTTGCAATTAGCATAGAGAATGTATTGACACCACAGACATTGGCAAAAGCTGTAAATCAGCACTCTTCCTCCTGCGACCCCGAGAGCTGGTTTACCAAAGCACGGATGCTTCTAAACACTCGCTGCTGCCGCCTTCTCTGGAAAAGTGTCCATGACTGAGAAGGTCCTCCTTGCCCACCCCACAGGCATCGTACTGACTGGCATGGGGTTTGAATGCTTTGCCTTGCACCTAACACAGTTTCAACTCTGTGGCGTCATTCCTGTTCCAGGGCTCCCCATGGGACTATGCTAGACTCCACCTGAGACCAATCCTTGCCCAGCCCCTTTCTGCCCTCACTGCCTTTCCAGCTTCTCCTTAGAGCCCTCCTTCAATACATGCCTTGGATGAGGATCTCACAGCATTTGGCCAAGTGTGGTGCCCGGACCACTTGTATCGTAGTCCTGGAATCCCACCCTGGACCTACTGAGTCAGAGCCTTTGGATTTGGGGCCCTAGCATCCGCCTTTGTAACAAAGGCTCTTTGAAACTAGCATTTGGGGGAGCTTGGCTCAAGTTAGAGAAACAGAACGAAGGCCTGCAGGAACAGAGCAGCCTTGAATGGGGGACCCGAAAGAGGAACCCCACCCTATGAATGGACCCCAGGAGAGACGTTAAGGAGTTGGATTTTATTGATGTAAAGTAGCTAATATTCCTGTGTCCCCAGGAAGAATGAGGTTCTGTGCCAGGTTGGGATGAGATTACCGAAATGTTTGAGAAAGAAAGAGCTCTTCCCGCTAAGAGCACTGCTCTTAAAACTCCAACTCCCCCGGGCTTCACACCAGCAAAGCCCAGAGAGCGCGCCAACCACACATGGAGACCAATAGGACTGAGAAGGCAGATCTGCCAGGATTAGGGAAGAACTTGAACCTGCGGCTGCAAAGTCGGCGCTCCGCAGACACTCAGGATGCGCTGCTCCTTTCCAAGATCTGGGCCTTCCTTTTGATGACAAAAGTTGCCTTAGCCCCAGCTCCTAAGAACTTAGAAACAAAATAAAATTAAGTTTTGAATAACAAGTCTTGAGTTGTTGGGGTGAGGTCACTGTTGAACCACTGTGTCAGGCCCAAAGAATGTTTCCATTGCCCGCCGCCTCTCGGGTGACCCCCTCGAAGGAGGCCCGCCTGCTACAGCAGGTCACAAATAGAGGGCAATTAATTTTTACAACCCTCTGCTCTCAGCGGCCACTGCATGCTGGGGTGAGGTCACTCTTGCCGCTTTATTTTTATCTGTTTTAAAGATGTTGGTGTCTTGAGACTCACACTTCCCCAGCGAGCTCAGATCCCCTGGTTCACAAGTGGCAGCTCTGCAGAGCTCCATGGTGGGTGACTGTGGGTGACAGCAAAGACCACCACCCGATATCGCATGAGCTCAGACGAGTGCCTTCCCCTCTCAAGGCCTTGGTTTTCTCAACCCCAAATGCTAAGCATCGACTAGACTAGCATTTCCCAAATTTCAGTAATTTCTGAACCACCACCATCATTTTGGCCTGACCTACCACCTGCACTATAATTCAAGTCACTATTTTTCTTTTTCTGTAAATCACCTCACATTTCTAATTAGACATTTAACTGAAAGGAAACTTGAGATCATTATCATAAATGGAAGTCGGCATTCTTTGCCATTAATAAAAGGTAACTACAGAAATAAATACCTTGACCACAAATGAACATTGCTAAATTCCAGCCAGATACTGCTGCCTGCTGATGGCTTCAAGCCTGAGGCCTCTCTCTCTTTGTTCAAAAGGGAGCTTAGAAGTGTCAGGAGGTGCTAAAGACCCTTAGTGCCAGATGAAGAATTTTCCTTTGATCTAACCACAGGGAAATAATTTTCACACTATATAAATCGATGCCCTAAAATCTACAGTCACCTTCCCCTCAACCAGCAGCTTGGTTGAAGAAGCTGGGAACTTGGGAAGACACTGGTTTAGATCTTTCCTACAAATCTTTACTTTTGAGTGATGATATAAAGCTCTAGATTCCTTCTGGAGCTTTCTTCCAAGCTACCCAGCATTTGGCCAAGTGTGGTGCCAGGACCACCTGTATTACAGTCCTGGGACCCCAACCTGGACCTAATGAGTTAGAGCCTTTGAATTTGAGGCCCAAGCACCCGCCTTTGTAGCAAGGGCTCTTTGAGACTAGTGTTTAAGGGTGCTTCACCCAAGTTAGAGGAACAAAATTTGGCACGCGTCAGAAGGCCTGCGGGAACAGACCAGCCTTGAATGAGGGCCCGGAGAGTGGAGCAAGAATCCAATCTGGTTAGTGCTGGCGGTGTCGGCCACTATGCACTTGTGCAAATAAATGATTCTCTTCTGGATAAGGTAGAGATGCCTGGTGGACTTATTCTGAGCCAGAGAAGACACAGCACATTCCTCTGACTCTGTCCTCAGAATGGTGTGGAATGAACTCCACCCCATGGACCCCAGGAGAGACCTTAAGGAGTTGGATTTTATTGACATCAAGTAGCAAACATTCCTGTGCTCCCAGGAAGGGTGAGGTTCTGTGCCAGGTTAGGTTAAGATTATTGAAACACTTGAGAGAGAAAGAGCTCTTCCCGCTGAGAAGCATCAACCTAGAGCTGTGAGCAGGGCTGGGGTGCCGGGTTGGCCCTGTCTCTGCTCTTGCGCCACGGTGAAAACATCTTTCACTGGGAGTTGTCAGCTCTGCCCTCTCTGCCAACAGAAACTTGGAAGCAGCCGTGCCTTTCTGCCTCCCGCTTGCCTTCCCAGCAGCTCTGATCAATGTGTCCGTTTTAAACCAGGACATTTCATCTCGCTGTGGAGCCTGTGAACACAGGGCACCGTGGAGCCCAGCTTCTCCTTGTTCATTGTTGTACAGGGACTGCCATTTGGAGAGAAAAGTCAGGTTGGGAGGCTCTGCTGCAGGCCCCCTCTTTGAAAATCAGATGAATTCCAAGCAAGGGCAAAGATGATCGTGTATCCTGAGAGGTTCCGAGTCTCTGTGCCTCGCCTCCTCATGTGAGGCAAGGTAGCCATTGTCCCTTCCTCATAAGGTGGCTAGGAGGAGGGAATAAAGTCAGGTCTGCAAAGCGCTGAGCACACACACACAAAATAATAGAAGCTGTTCTGGGCGGGATAGTTTCCCTCCCAAAATTCATGCCTCCCCAGAACCTCAGAAGGTGGGCTTATGTAGAAATGCAAATGTAATTAGGTCAGCTGATATCATAATGGATCAGGGTGGGTCCTAAATTCAGTGACTGGCACCCTTATGAGAGGGAAGGGCTGCAGAGCTATGAAAACACACAGGAGAGGAGCCACTTGGCCGTGAGTCAGACTGGAGTTTTGCTGCCATAAGCCAAGGAGCATGGAGGATTCCTCAGTTGCGTGGATTGGATTTTCTCTCACAGCCCCCAGAAGGAGCCAGCCCTGCCGACCGTTGATGTTGGACTTCTGGCTTCCAGAATTGTGAGAGAACAAATTTCTATTGCATTCACTGTGTTTCTCTGAACAGCAGCCCTAGGATAGTAATGCAGAAGCTAATTTACTGAGCACGTAGTAGGCACTAAGCATTTTGTTAAACATGTTACAGACATTATCTCCAATCCACCCACCTGAGGAAGTTGATGCTGTCATCACTTCTGTTTTACAAATGGAGAAACCGAGGCCCTGGTGCTCAGCTGCCCAAGTGCACCCACGTAAGTGGCAGACCTGGAATTTTTAAACCCTTGTCTCTCTGTTTCCAAAACCTTGTTTGTTCTAGTATCACTCAGCTCCACGAGGCAAGAACTGGTCAGGGCTCTTGTTTTCTAATGGATCTCACACCTGGCAAAGTTCCTGGCACATAGTAGGCCCTCAAAAAAAGTGTAATGACTGCAGCTGGGCAAGGTGGCTCACACCTGTAATCCCAGTACTTTGGGAGGCCGAGGTGGGTGGATTGCCTGAGGTCAGAAGTTCAAGACCAGCCTGGGCAACATGGTGAAACCCCATCTCTACTAAAATAAAAATACAAAAAAATTAGCCGGGCGTGGTGGTGGGCCCTGATAGTCCCAGCTACTTGGGAAGCTGAGGCGCGAGAATCGCTTGAACCCGGGAGTCAGGGGTTGCAGTGAGCCGAGATAGTGCCATTGCACTCTAGCCTGGGTGACAGAGCAAGACTCTGTCAAAAAGAAAGGAAGAAAGGAAGAAAGGAAGGGAGGGAGGGAGGGAGGGAAGGAGGAAAGAAAGAAGGAAAGAAAAGAAAAGAAAAAAAGAAAGAAAGAAAGAAAGAAAGAAAGAAAGAAAGAAAGAAAGAAAGAAAGAAAGAAAAAGAAAGAAAGAAAGAAAGAAAAAGAAAGAAAGAAAGAAAGAAAAGTGGAATGACTGCATTCTGTGATTCTGTAAATTCAGAGGATTTGGGAATTTTACGCTCTTTATTGAGCTAGCAAATAAACAGTATATTGAAGGCCTACTGTGTGCCGGGCACCAGGGACACAGCAGCAAACAAAACTGTCATGGCTCTGGCTTCGTGGAGTTCCCAGTCCAGCAGTGGGACACTGACACTGAGGAGGTGAACCCTGAGAGAAAGCAGGTGGTTCCTGTGCTGGTCATTATGCTGAGTGCTGGGAAGGACCTCACAGGGAAAAGCAGCACAGAGGAGCTGAGGACGCTGTGTGACAGAAACGGTGTCATTGTGATGCCTGGGATTCTCTCCGAAGGCCTGTGTTGCATCCAGGACTGTGGGGGCCTAGAGAGCAGGCTGTCTTGAGAAGATTCTATAAAAGTCTAAGAGTTCATCCATTTTATTAGCTGTATTGTTTACTCTTTAGAAAAAAATAAAAAGAGGTCTGGGTTTCTTCCCTTGGCCTCTAAGACGCCTGACCTTGCACCCAGGGGCTTCCAGGTTGGGCCCTTGGCAACAAAAGCGGGGGCCCCACAGTGACAGCTGCACCAGGGAAGAGGCTGTGCTGCAAAGCCTGGGCCTCCCACACTCCCCTGGGAACAGGTAGCAGGTGCAGACAGCCAGCCTGGAGCCTGGGAATCTCATCCAGGACCACAGCCAGGATCCTGGTTTCCAGAGCGTCCCCGCTTCCTGGGGTGAGCACCCTCCACCCTGCTGATCTCCAAAGCTGACCCCTGAGGAAATTCTCAAAGATGCAGCCCCTGAATCAGAAGGTCTGGTAGAGGAGGTGCTGTGATGTATGCGCAGGGTCTTAACTTCGGTTCTCTAAAGGAGAGAAGAAAGGAAGGGAAAAAAACAGCTGGAAAAAGAAACAAGAAAGAAAACAGCTATTTATCTTGATTTTTATTTGATTATAAAAATAACCCAAGTTTGCTCTAAAAAATTCAAACATAAGACAATCAGTTGGTCTTTAGCCTTTGGTGAGTATAAGAACCTAGTGGGGAGATGATTTAAAATGCGGATTCTGCGGGCCCTGTTTTGGGGTGATTCCAGGGTAAGTGGCTCATGTGGTGCAGGCTTAGAAGTGCTGATGTAGAAAGTATGTGCCAGGCTGGGTGTGGTGGCTCACGCCCGTAATCCCAGCACTTTGGGAGGCCAAGGCGGGTGGATCACCTGAGGTCAGGAGTTCGAGGCCAGCCTGGCCAACATGATGAAACCCTGTCTCTACTAAAAATACAAAAATTAGCTGGGTGTGGTGGCAGGTGCCTGTAATCCCAGGCAGGAGAATCACTTGAACCCGGGAGGCAGAGGTTGCAGTGAGCTGAGATCATGCCACTGAACTCCAGCATAGGCAACAAGAGCAAAACTCTGTCTCCAAAAAAAATATATATATATACATATGTGTGTGTGTGTGTGTGTGTATATGTGTGTGTGTGTATATATATATGCATATATACGTATGGTCAGAAGTTCGAGGCTGGTCTCAAACTTCTGACCTCAGGCAATCCACCCACCTGTATAATCCACACATGTATATATCTGTGTATATTCGTATATATATATGTGTGTGTATATATATATACATGTATACATGTATATATATATACACACACATATATATACATGTGTATACACATATATACATATATGTGTTCCTTTCCAATTAGAAGCATTGAGCAGGGAGAGGAAGTTCCACCAAGAAAAGACTAGAAGGATGGTGGGCCCCCAGAAGAGATTGCAGGAGCCTATGCATGACGTCCCGCCTTTCTGCAAGGATCCTCTTTTAGCTCGGAAATTCTACTTTGGGACAGGACCCAGAGTGGAGTCAGATCCACATCAAGACACTCATAGGTTGTTGATGTGTTAGACATGAGGTGCTGTGAGAAGCGTGGCTGGACAGCATTTAAAACAAACCAGAGTGTCGGAACTCACCAAAGATCAGGATGCTGCCCAGAGCTGTTGATAAGAACCTAGCCAGAAGGGGAGACCTAGGAAGATGCCAGCATCGACCATAAAGCAAGGATCTTCAGGCTGGAGATTTTAAGAAGTTTCTAAAACTTTTATTGTTGTTACAATAAAAGTTACATAAAACTGGCCAATTAATGTTAGTGTCACCAGAGCTAGGAATTTCTCCTTAGAAGCTCAGTGCTTGTTTCTGGTGGCATGAGTGAAAATTTGTCACACTGTCAGCTCTGAATGTTCATCCTTCAAGAATGTGGCTGTTGCCCACTCTAAATACACCGTAATCATTCTGTTTGGTCCTTAAATGAGCAAATCATTTTCATGGGTTCCTTAGGCCAAGAAATGATTGATCCTATATCATGGGATCAGAAAGGCCCAGGCATGTTTTTGGAAAGTTCAGAAAACTCTGTCTACACATGTCAGCTGGGAGGGCTTAGAAACAGTTACCTGCTGCAACATGGACAAACCTTGAGGACATTAGGCTAAGCAAAATAAGCCAGTCATGAAAGGACAGACGGGATAATTCCGCTTGGAGGAGGCACCTAAAATGGCTGGAGTCACAGAGACGGGAAGTAGAACCGAGGTTGCCAAGGGCTTGGGGGAGGGGGAACGGGGAGGTATTCAACCTGGGCCGAATTTCAGTTTGTGATGATGAAAACGTTCTACTAGGCCAAGAACAGTGGCTCACGCCTATAATCCCAGCACTGTGGGAAGCCAAGGCGGGCAAAACACCTAAACGTCGGGAGTTTGAGACCAGCCTGGCAAACATAGTGAAACCCCATCTCTACTAAAAATACAAAAATTAGCCAGGCATAGCGGTGGGCACTTGTAATCCCAGCTACTAGGGAGGCTGAGGCAGGAGAATTGCTTGAGGCCAGGAGATGGAGGTTGCAGTGAGCTGAGATGGTACCACTGCACTCCAGCCTGGGTGACAAGAGAAAAACTCCGTCTCAAAAAAAAAAGATCTCTTCTGATGGAAGGCGGTGACAGTTGTACAACAATGTGAATGACGTGAAGGTACTTAGTAACCCTAAGCCATATACTTAGAAAAATAAATTTTATCCTGTGCATATTTCACAATTTTTTAAATAAACCTTCCCCAAATCTGCAAACATGACATCTTTGAGATTTGCACAAAGCTTCCATCTACAGTGAGGAAGTTTCACCTCATTGTCTGGAAGCCCCAACCACTAATAATTGGGGTCCAAGGTTCTCAGTTTCTTGTCACCCCTTCACCGCTCCCCCCACCCTCACTAGCCTATTGCTGCTCCCACTAACGTTGCCCTCCAAGTACTAGGCCCACAGCCACAGCAGCCTGGCGCCGTCCCCACCGCCGCTTTCGAGAACGAGCCATCAACAGCTCCACACAAGCTCTCTTTTCTGTTTCACCAACAGAACTGGGACTGGAAGGGTTTAACCCCAGGGCTCTGGCAGTTTCCATTTCTACGTGTTAAAAAAGCTTTTAGCCTAAACTTAAGCCAAATATGCCTCCAGGAAATGCTTGCTTCTTTCCTGTCCCCCAGGGAACCAGGCCTGGGGCCAGATGAAAGAAGCAAAGAAAAGGGAATTTATGCACTGAAAAAAATGGGGCAAGAAGGACTGCCAGCTGTTCTGCCCAGCTGTTCCGGCCACAGCCTGTCCCATCTTTGGAGATTGTGCTGGTCCGGTCACTGTGTAGCAGTGCTAGACTGTCTTGTGCCTGGAGAATTGGGAAGAACGTGGACCTGGAGTCCGAGGCCTGGGTGCTGGCTCTGTCTGAACTGGACTGAGAAGGATAAAGGGACACTCGCTGGAAGGATTTGCTGATACAGTCTACACAGAGGCTCTGCCTGTGTGCACACGGATCAGAATACGCACTTAATGAGTGGTTATGCCCACGAAGAAAGGGGAGAAAGAGGAGACAGAGGAGGAGGTGGGGATGGAAATGGTGACAACTCTCTCGGCCCACCCTCAGATCAGTCAAGCTGGCTACTGAGGTCACAGGAGCCCAACTCAAAGTAGCTGAGAAACAAAAGGGAGTTTACTGGTTCATTTTAAGGCATTTTTCAGAAGTAGGTCTGGCTACAGGCACAGCTGGATCCAGGAACTCAGGCTCTGTCTTCTGGGGTCTTTCTCCTTCTCACCTCTGCCTACTTCTACTCAGCTTCTGGCTCTCCTCCTTCAAAAAGGCTCCTGTCCCTCGGCCCCATGGCGGAGACAGCAGGCCCTGCTATTTTAGGTGTGTGTCCTCCCAGTGGTAGGAACAACACAAAAAGCTTCTTCCTGTCTGTCTCCAAGCACAGCAATTTTAGGGAATACCGTTTCTGGCCCAACCTCTTGACAAGAAGGATGGGGCCATAATGGCTTAGGTCTGGTCACCTGCCATCCCAGGGGGTACAGGGACCGGGCTCTGTGATGAGAGTCCCAGAAGAATCATCCTTGTTCTCCGAAGGAAAGGGACGTGGTCCTACATCATGCAAAGGAAGGGGTAGACCCTTCCTTTCCTTTCTCTTCCTTCCACTGCCCCACCCTTGACACCCCACTTCCCAGAGACCATTAAGACCATCAGGTGACCAACAGCCCGGTGGGAAAGGACCTGAATGACTTATCAGCCATTTGTACCTTCAAGTGAATTCATTTCAGGGGGCTGCTGTCATCACTCTCAGTTAAATGGTGTTCAGATAATGGAATGAGGGAATGGAGGAGATACTGGAATGTAGCTGAATATTTCATTGAGAAGGGAGGCCAGCTTTGTCTTTTGTTTTCTACACTGTCCCATTGAGCCTGCTGCAGACCAAGAATGCTCACAATCACCTCCACCGTTCATCCTGAATGGCTCTGGAGGCCAAGGCTGGGAAAACCGTGGGAAGGCAGTTTGGGGGTCTCCCTTCATCTACCCCAAGGTTTTCCCGGGGGCAGCCCAACCCAAGCCTCCTGTGAAGCGGAAGCCACTTCCAGCACAGCACTTGGAGCGCTTGGAGCACCTTGTGGCTGACGTCGAATGTCATTCCAGCCCTACATCTTTGCTGCATTCATCAGTGCCTTAGGTGGTCACAGCACCCATTCCTCTGGCCACAGTGGTAGGCTCAGGAGTGGGCAGTTGGCCTCAGCCAGGCCGTTTGGGGCTTTCTCTGAAAATGGCTGTGTTTGCTGTTGGTGGTAAAGTGGCTTTTCCTTCTGGGTGTGGAGCTGTGAGGACACCCGTGGAGGACAGCTGGGGTGCCCCCTGACTGCAGGGCAAGGCAGCCTCTTTGCTAGAAGTGGACCAGAAGCCACTTAGAATCAAGTGAGGAGAGACAGAGAATGATCCAGAAGACAGAGCTCAAGTCCCTAGATCCAGCCATGCCTGCAATTAGCACTCTCCCAGAATTCTAGTGAAAATGAGGCAGTACATTTTCTTTTTTTTCTTAGCTATTTTGCACTGGGCTTCTGGACCTGCAACAGAAAGACTAATGGATCCAAAGATTGTCTGGAAGGAAAGAATGATCTGCCCAGAGTGGGTGAGAGAACCCACTCTAGGCAGGACCCCCATGAGCTGCCTCTGCTGGCTGACCTGACATTCTCATTCAACAATTTACTGAGAATCAGGAAAAAACAGCTGGGACTCATGAGAGTCACCCCACGGGCTCTGCAGCCAGCTGCCTGATGCCCTTGGCTCTGCCACACACCAGCCCTATGACCTGGGGAAAGTCACTTCACCTCTCAGTTTCCCCACCTGTAAGTTGGGTCAGTGAGAGGAGCTTCCTCGGGCCCATAGGCTGTGGGAGGAAAGGAAAGCCACCGAAGCCCCCTCAGGCCCATGCATGGCCCCACACCCCACCTCCCAGCACGGGTGGGCCGTGCGGCACTGGGGTTGCCAGCTTACTGTCCATTTTTTTCCTGAACTGGGAGTTACTTGGGGCCAAGGGTCTTCCTTGTGCCACTCACCATGGAGTCACCCCACTTTCGATGGCTTAGCTTTTAGTCAATAACGACTTTGCTAAATGGATATTGAATGGATGCTGGGACTTTGCCTCATGGATTTGCAAGTGGTTTGCTCACCAGAGAAACACAGACACGTGCCCCTCCCAGGATCTTTTCATTCCCACCCCCAGTGCAACCTACGAGGTCATCATTTCTCTGCAAGAAGCCACAGCATACAACCTCTGTCAGGGGCCCCGCTCGCCAGTGCTGAGAGCTTCCATCTTTCCTGCCCACTAAAAGGGTGCTGTGTCATTCCTCCTAAGAGCACGAGGCAGTCCTGGGACTTTCACCCTGGAGCTCCCATTTCTAAGGAGTTCTCTGAGTTCCTTGGTGAGGGAGGGGCCCCCGTAGAGACAAGCGGAAGCTGGAGACTGGCTGGGAGCTTCGAAGGCCATCAGGCTTAGAGATGAAAGTGGCCTGGCTGGGGAGAAGGCAGTGGGGTAAGTGTGGGCCAGCCAGGACATGAGTGTGAGGGGTGAGGAGTACCCCAATTCTGGCCCCAGCCTGCCTGACACAACAGGGCACTGCCACCTGCTGACTCACCATCATTGGCAGGTTACTCGTGTTCTCTGTGCCTCAGTTTCCTCATCCATGATATAATGCTGATCATAGAGCCTACCTCATAGGGCTATTGTGAAGATCAAATCAATTAATATATGCAAATGCTTAGAACAGCCATCAGCACATGGTGCGGTGTGAGTGCTTCCCTCCGTCTTTATTATCACAGCCTGTTCATGTGGGGCACGACTAAGAGGCACTGATGTCCTGGATCAGGGACCTTGTCATTCAGAGCTCTACCCCCAGGGGTCAATAGACAGTGGGGAGCTCTCCAAACACTGGTGCTACAGAAGTGTAAGGAGCAGAAGCAGCTGATGGCGGGAGGCCCCTCCCGGGCAGCCAGAGCCTTCCTCCGTGGATGACAGGTCCATTCAGACCTGACCTTCCTCCTAAGTGGCTACACAGGCTTAATCTCGGGGACACTAAGTGCTCCCTCTTCTATTTGCTGCAGAGAACAACAGTAGAAATTGTAATTTACAGGTTGTCTGCAAATTACCACCTGGTCTGATTTATAATTCATAGTACAATATTTATTTCTAACAGGAAATTAATTTTGGAAACTCAGTGGGTGATTAAATTAAATTGCAAAACCATTCCACTTGCTTGGAAGGAGGGGAGCGAGTAACTGGAGATTATATTAAGAGATAAATCGGGAAGCATCTACACTCAGAAAACCTGAGATAGGAGGAGGGAAACAGTTCATCCCTACTCGAAGGAGATGGCTGTCTTGTCAAACATTTATTACAGAACATGTGCCCTCATGCTTTGGGGTCTCAAAGTTACTCACAGCCTTTTCCCAGTGGATTTGTCATTAAGACAAAGAAAAATAAAGGCTGAATTGACTGTATTTCCAATTCAATGGCACTTTGAATAATAAGCAATCCTAGGGAACAAGGTGGAAGCTCATAGCATTTTCATGACCAGTCTTGGGAGCCACACAACATCATTTCTGCCACATTCCCTATCACTCCACCCAAGCTCCTCCCACTACTGAATGGGAGGAGTGTCAATGTCACATTTGTTAGAAGAGCAAGTGGAGTGGATTGTGTTTTCTTTGAAAAACACAATCTGCCCCAGGGTATAACATTTTAGCCAAGAGCCTGACACATAGCAAGAAGCACCATGAATGTTAGCCATTCCTTCTGGCTTGGGGAAGGAGGAAGGTCCCCTGGAGGGGATGGTGTTGGACTGGGCTTTGAGCAGTAAGGATTTCCATAGGCAGATGCTGGCTTGGGACACCTCGGGCAAAGGGATCAGAATGAACAAAAGAGAGAACAGAGAGAAAGGCTTGACAGAAGCTGATGGCCCCGCCTGTGTGGAGCATCGGGAGTATGGAATGTGGGGTGAGAGATTTCCAGGAGCCATGAAGGTCAGGCATCCAGGACTGGACCTTGGAGGGAGCCCTTTAAGAGAAAGTTTTTGAATCTGATGTAAAACCTTTCTGATTTTGGAGTGAGAAGCAGCCCTAGAGATTTATTCCACCTCTTGTTTATTCATTCAACAATTTTCCATGAAACAATCCCTAGTACATGCCAGATATTGGGGAATACACTGCTGAACAAAATAAACATCATGCCTGCCTGTGTAGCTTACAGTCTTGCAGAAGAGACAGTGACAAAGCAATAGGCATATTATTATACCATGGCAGATTCTCGAGTGTTGGAGTGGAGAATGGCAGGGAGACACCTTGTAAGGGACTCTGGGAAGGACTCCTGGGTGCTGACATTTTGGCTGAGTTCTGGAGGATAAAAGGGAGGGTGGGTGGAAATCATCTAGAAGAGGCATCCAAGGGGGAGGGGATGTGGAGAGAGGGGTGGGCAAGGCACCGAACGCCACCAATGTGCCTGGAATAAAGTGGGCTGGAGGAAGGGGAGGGTGGGGAACACAAAGCCAGGCAGGACCTACCATGGGGGTCCTTTGTAGTCACAGTAAGAACCACTGAGAGTTATTGGAGCATTGCTCACAATGCCATCCAATTTAAGTTTTTAAAAGATGGCTCAGGCTGCTGAATGGAAAACAGATCAAGGGGTGGGTAAGAGTGGATGAAAGAGACAGACCACTGGGATGTGGTGAGACCTTGGACCAGGGAAGAGATGAAGACCAGGAATGGGATCCAAGATGTGTTTTGGAGGAAGATCTTATGTCACCTGCTGATGGATGGGAGGGGCAAGTGAGGAAAGTTCTGGGACATCAAAACGACTCCCAGGGTCAGGTTCTGCCCTGCTGTGCCCTGCAGGGATGCCCACTGAGATGGGCAAGGGTAGTTTTGGAGGCAACCCCGGAGCACCATTTGGATGCTGGCCTTTGCTGCGTGTCAGAGGCATTATGGAGAGGGCAGGTGGATGCCTGGGTCTGAGACTTGGATTTTATCACTGAGTTCAAATGGCCTTCTTGGTGGTTTTGGAGAAGAGGAAATTGTGCCTGAAGTTCGTTGGGAAGACTCACTCCTGGACAGTGTGGATTGGGGTGAGAAATGAGCGAGAAGGGGAGGTAGCTTGAAGGGTGCTGCTTTGAGAAGATGAGAGGACGAGGGCTCCGAACTCTGCCTGCTGCCATAGGGAAAGAAACCCCAAGTGCATCAAGAGTGGAGGGGCTGACCATAGTTGGCCCAGGGCCTCAGACGATGATTTCCCAAACAGGATCAAAGAGCTCACACACTTCTAATCAAATAAGTTCATCAAAGGGGCAGCTAATAGTCTGAATACCAGGACTGTTCCACTGACATAATTTTTTATTGTGAATTAATTTTATTTTAAATGTCCCAAAGAAGCACCGACAATCGCAATATAGTACTGTGGAGAGAGCAGTGGATGGGAGCTCAGAAAACACGAGATCTACTCTGGCTTTACTGCTAACCAACTAGACACCTTGGGCGCATAGTTTCAGTCTGTGGGCCTCAGTTTCCCTCATCTGCCAGGCCAGAGTAAAATTGATGAATCGCTCAGCAGAGCAATATTGATACAAAAGCACCGTCTGTGGGCTCACGTTCCCTGGATACTCACCAGCTAGTGCAGTACCATGAGCCACGGCAAGCAACTTCACTCCTCAGCCCAGATGGGACGGGTTAGGAAGTGCCTAGGAGCCAACGTCCTCAGTCAATAGGACATGGGGGTTGGGAATGCATGTCTGAGGCATGCCCCACACCATCTCCCAGGGGTCCCCAGTGAAATTACCCACGGGGGTAGCAACTCCACAGCCAGCTCATTACCTCCCTGTGTATGTTTCCTTGCATTTCTTGTCTCCGTTCCTCACACCCCAACAGGAGCTTCCTGGGATCAATCTACAAACAAACTGCTTGCACCAAAAGCCTCAATTTAGGAGCTACTTCTAGGCCAGCCTCAGACAACCACAAACTCCAAATTCAGAAATCAGAAGATATGAATAGTGGATGCGGCTACACACATGTACACATGCATGCATATACATGTGTACAGCACATAGCATCCAGCACAATGCCTGGCCCTTCACAGATGCTCAGCAAATACTTTTTAAATAAGTAAATAAATGAATGAATGGCTTTCCTTTTTGCAGCATTTACCTCAAGTCCCCAGCAGTTCAGGACATCAAACAGAGGTGTCAGAAAGCACAGGCAAGATTCCTGGGGTGGGATATGGGGTCATTCCAGGAGCCTGTCTGGGGATGAGAAGGGCAGGGAGCCCTCATCTTCCACTTTGCCCCTCCCAGCAGTCCCGCCAGTCTCTGCCGGGGGCTTCCCTCCCCCACCAGCTCTCTTGCTGGGCCCCCCACCCCAGCCCATCTGTTCAGCATGTGTAAGCATTGTCAAATTGTTTGAATAAATTGTCACTCCGATTAAAATGTTTATGTCTGCAGGATGACTCGTTTCTGCTAAATTGTACCCAAATAGTCTCACATTTGCTGTAGATATTTGACATCTGTGTCTGGTCTCCCCACTGACGACCAGATGGAGAGCTGGATCCACGCAGAAGCTCCCCTGCTCCCTTATGCACTCATCACTCACCACCTGAAGCCACTCAGGGCTCGGGCCAAGTGGTGGGAGGCAGGATAGACTGGGTGTCTTTCCCACCCTGCCCTTGATAAACCTCATGGGTAAACACACACATGCACACACACACAACCCACAAGTTTAATTTTCCTTAGATCAGACTTAGAGGGCAAGATCTTTAGTGCCTCTTGGTCCTGAGCTTGGCTCAAAAAATTAAAAAAAAAAATTCAGTGCCTTCTCAAAGATGGTCGATATTTACTGTGTGCCAATAAGTGCAGATAAATGACATCCCAAGAAGAATCCCATACACTCCTGGGATCCCAGACTCAGCTAGTCAAAGCACCAGCAGTTTTGCAAGGTACAGAACTTCCTTGTGATAGCCCTCACTCTACAGGATGGGTGGCTGTATAGATGGAAGGAAGGAAGGAAGGAAGGAAGGGAGAGAGGGAGGGAGGGAGGGAGGGAGGGAGGAAGGAAGGAAAGATGAATGGAAGGATGGATGGGTGGAGGATGGAAGGATGGATGGATGGAGGATGGATGGATGGATGGATGGATGGATGGATGGATGGATGGATGAATGGAAGGATGGATAGATAGATGAACCTAATAACAAACATACCATCCATTGAATGTCTGCTGGTGTACATGCAGCATTTACTTTCTTTATCACTAGCAATAATTACTGTTCTATTATTGCATAACAAATTACCGCAAACTTAGTGGCTTAAGACAACACACATTTGTTATCTCACAGTTTCCATGGGTCAGGTGTCTAGGCATGATTTAGATGGATCCTTTAAGCAGGGTCTCACAGGCTGCAATCAAGGTGTTGACTGGGCTGCATTCTTATCCAGAGACTTGATTGGGGAAGAATCTACTCCCAAGCTCTTTCCTGCTGTGGGCAGCACTCATTTCTTTTCCCAGCTCCTTAATTGGTTGTCAGTTAGAGGTCCTAGAGGCATCCAAAGTTCCCTTCCACGTAACTGGCTTTACTGGCAGTTCACACGTGGCAACTTGCTTCTTCAAGACCAGCAAGAGGTTCTCTCTCCATCTGCTAAGATAGTCTGATGGTGGTCACCCTAGAAGAAACATGGCCTAGGGGAAGGCAGCCCCTGCCACTGAGGCAGTCCCCACTGGTTCTGACTGCTGCAGCTGGCTGCTGATAGACATCCTAGCAGCTGGAGCAGTCTGTTCTTCATGGGGGTGGGATCTGGGGGTGCACTTCCATACCCACCACAGGTAACACAGCTGCCCAGAGTAAAACAAAGGCAGGAGTGGTCCTGCATTTAGGACAGCCGTGAGCTGGATAAACCCAGCCCAGAGAAGCATCCACTGGACCTGGCTGTGTCCAGATGGCATCTGTCCAGACCTGTGCTGTGATGGATGTGTTCTTTTTCAATGTCAGCTGCAACCATTTCTCATCCAGGAGAAATTTCCACCTCCCTCTGTCTGTCTTCTCTAGGTGATTGCACCCCACAAGGCCAGAGATCTGTTTTATTGAGCATCTATTACATACCAAGTACTGGAGAGCGCCACTCCCTCATCTATCAGTGCTGTCTACAGGGCCTCCTTGCAGGGGACTGTGAGAGTTAGAGGGGACAGTGCACGTGAGAAGTTCAGGACAGCATTTGGCTTAAAATAAGCACCCAACATACAGCAGACAGTGATGTGAATCTGCTCCCACCCAAGACATCCCCGACAGCCTCCAGGGCTTTTCTCTCACCACACTTCTGACATCTGGGGCTGGTGACTCTCTGTGGGGGCTGCTCTGTGCATCCTGGGATATTTAGCAGCATCCTCAGCCTCTGCCTGAGAGATGCCAGGAACACCCCCTACCTCCCTGATTTTGACAACTAAAAATGTCTCCAGGCATTGTCAAATACCCCCTGTGGGGGTGGCAGAATGGTCCCTGATGGAGAAACAACTGCCCTGGCAGAAGACAGACCAAGACACAGGGCAGGCCCTGGAGAGACGTGTGGCCTTCTCAGAGAGGCAGTCCTTGGCCTACCCTCAGGTCTGGGTAGGATTTCTGAGGTGAGGAGGAAGAGAGAGAAAAATTCCAGGCTGTGGGAAGAGCACAGGAGCCGGGGTGGGGTGGGGATCCATGCTGCGGGCAGTGTCCACCCCAAGTCGGGGCACAGGGGCTCTGGGCTGAGTCATTATGGAGAAGTGTCCATGATCAAATGCTTAGCTCTGCCTCAGCCCAATCCCTCCCCTTTCTGTTGTTTTATGTCCCTGTCTGTTTTTTTCACCATTCCCTTTTAGGAATAGTCGCCTACGAGGGCTTCCCCAAACATGTGCTTCCTAGGACCCTGGATCTTGGAGATGCCACCTTACTTCAAGGGTCTCTCACTGTACAAAGCCTCTGCTGGCCCCTCGGGCAGCCAGACACTGCCCCCAGCTCCCCCTCCCCAGCAGTGATGTCCAGTCCATGCAGGTCATGGGCATCCATCCTGCCAGGCCACTCCCCATGGAGACGCCCAGCTCTGGGAACACTGTCCCCACACTCATTTTGGGTTTTTCCGCTGCACTATTCTTTGCGTCTTCAGCTGAAATAACACAGGTGCCTGCCTCTTCTTTCCTGCTCTCCCAGAGAAGCCAAACATCCACAGGAGAGGGGACATGGAGACAGCCAGGGCCCTTGTCTGGGTCCTGCCCTGCCTCTTCTGCCCGGGAAGCCTTTGAATCTGTTTACCCTCCTCAGCCATCCAGGGTCAGGCCACTAGGTGCTGGCTCCTGCCAGGCCCATCGGCCTCGCCAAAGCCACAGCTTGTCCTGCCCAAGGCCAGTGGCCTGTCCTCTGCCAGCTTAAACCTTTCAAGGCCATTCTCCGGTGCATCCAACCAGCTTCTGCCTTCCCATCCACTCTCTCAGCCTCCCACCCACGATGACAGAGGGAATGTGGTGGCCGGGGCAGAAAACAAACCCTGACTCAGAGCAGGGTCTCCCTCTCCCTCCCTCCCCACATTTATTTGGCTGTAAATTTTTCAATTTGTCCTCCAGCATAGATTGTGGATATGAGCCCTTCCTGTAGGAGAACCCACCCTGATTCTTGCAGATGCCTCTTCCCAGGTGTCCATATGAGTCCTTCACCCCTGAGTCTGCCATCTCCACAGCCAGAGGGGCCCCATGCAGATGGAAGTTAAGTCCCAGGTGTCACCTCTCAGCTCATGATGCTCTTGTGCATCCGCATCTTATGCAGTATAAAAGCCGAAGTCCTGGCTATGGCCTCGGTCCCATGACACCCGCCCCCTGCCTTTTCCCACACTCTGCCTGCACTCTCCCAGAGTGCTCTGTCCCAGCCCACCAGCCTCCTTGCCAGTCCTCAGGTGCTGGGTCCACTCTCCCCTCCTGACCTGCACACTTGATCTTCCTCCGCATGAAACAGGCTCCCTGCTAGACCAGCCGGTTACTCCCTTGTTTTCTTTAGATCTGTACAAGCATTTTGCCTTCTCTCTGAGACTTTTTCTAACCACCATATATCTAAATTAGACACACTCTATTATCACCATCACCAAGACCATCACTACCAACCATCACCACCATAATCATGACAACTACCATCATCACCACCATCACCACTATCATTACTATCATCACCATCATCAGCATCACCACCACCATCATCACCACCACCACTATCACCACCATCACCACTATCATTACTATCATCACCACCATCACCACCACCACCACCATCACCATCACCACCACCATCATTACCACAATCACTACCACCACCACCACCATTACCACCATCACTACCACCATCACCACCATCACTACCACCATCATCATTACCACCATCACCACCACCACTATCACCATTACCACCATCACTACCACATCATCACCATCACCACTATCATTACTATCATCACCACCATCACCATCACCACCACCATCATCATTACCGCCATCACTACCACATCATCACCATCACCACTATCATTACTATCATCACCACCATCACCACCATCACTACCACCATCATCACCATCACTACCACCACTACCACCATCACCACCATCACTACCACCATCATCACCATCATTACCACCACCACCATCACCACCATAATGACCATCATCACATCATCACTTCACCACCACCACCACTACCACCATCATCACCACCATCACCACCACCATCATCACCATCACCACTATCATTACTATCATCACCACCATCACCGTCACCACTATCATTACTATCATCACCACCACCACCATCACCACCACCACCGTCACCACCGTCACCACCATCACCACTATCATTAGTATCATCACCACCATCACCACCACCAGCATCACCATCACCACCACCATCATTACCACCATCACTACCACCACCACCACCATCACCACCATCACTACCACCATCACCACCATCACTACCACATCATCACCATCACCACTATCATTACTATCATCACCACCATCACCACCATCACTACCACCATCATCACCATCACTACCACCACTACCACCATCACTACCATCACTACCACCATCATCACCATCATTACCACCACCACCATCACCACCATAATGACCATCATCACATCATCACATCACCACCACCACCACTACCACCATCATCACCATAATCACTACCACCATCATCACCACCATCACTACCACCACTATCACCATCACAACTATTATTGCTATCATCACTACCATCACCACTACCACCACCATCACTATCACCATCACCACCACCCAACCACCATCACCACCATCATCACTATCACCACCGCCACCACCATCATCATCACCACTGTCACCACCATCACCATCACCACCATTACCACCATCACTACCACCACTACCACCATCACCACTATCATTACTATCATCACTACCATCACCATCACCACCACCATCACTATCACCATTACCACCACCACAACCACCATCACCACCATAATCACTATCATCACCACCACCACCACCATCACCACCACCATCATCATCACCACTATCACCACCACCACCACCATCACCACCATCACTACAACCACTACCACCATCACCACTATCATTACTATCATCGTCACCATCACCACCACCATCATCATTACCACCACCACAACTACCACCATCACTATCACCATCACCATCACTACCACCAGGACCATCATCACCACATAATCATCATCACATCATCACCATCACCACCATCACATCACCACCACCACTACCACCATTACCATAACCATTACCATCACTACCACCACCACCACCATCACCATCATCACCACTCTCATCATCATCATCATCATCTTCATCATCTTCACCACCATAACCACCACCACCACCACCATGCTGTCTCCCCACCTTCATTTTTCCTGATAACACTTCCACCACCTGACAGCGGAGAAAGTTCAGTCGCTGCATGAATGCTCACTTCTAGGAAAAAATTTGCACTCGAAGTTCCCCTTGTCTTCCTGTTTATTAACTTCTCTGGGCCAGAAGAAGGTTTCTGTTTCTGTAAACAGAAACCCTCTGTTTACAAAGGGTAAAGGTCCATGTGACCCGAGAATCTTCATAGCAGCTGCCGATGGCGTGTTCCCTGTGTGCCAGCCTCTACACAAAGTGCCCGCCCCAACCGTCCCACTAAGTCCTCGCCACAGTCCTGAGTGGTCACAAGGAGTGTCATCCTCGGTTTGCGGATAAGGACACAGTCTCTGAAATGCATTGAACCCTCAGGCACTCAAACCCACAGCAGTGGAATGGCTTCCCTACACCTCAAGTCCAACATGCCATCTACCAGCCTCAGAGCCAGGGAGGGAGCCCTTTGTGACCACAGGAGAAAGTCTTGCTTCCACCAGGCTAAGCCCAGGCCCCAGACAGGCTGGGGTCTGAGCTTCCTGGGGCAGCGAGGCTCAGCTAGGGCGTTGGGGGCCAGGCACAGATGGAGGCCTCCCTTTCGACACACTTGAGAGAACTCAGGTGTGATGTTCCAGCCCCCAAGTCTTGATTCTCAGTGGCTTTGGCCAGCACCTCTCCAGACTCACATACTCCAAACCTATTCAGGCCTCCTGGGAATTTCTTCAAAGCTGAGAGGAGAGCTCCAGGCCATCCAGAGCACCAAGGGAGCTGTGCTCCAGGGCCATCTGAGGCCATGCAGGAACGGAGGAAGCCAGCTGGGAAACCCAAGTTTTATCTACCATCCTTGAGGTGTCTGAAAACCAGGCGTGGTGATCTGAGTTTTGCAACATTGACGGCCTGCATATGTATCTGTGTGCATGTGCATGTGTGTATGTTAATGTAACATTAAACCTCATTAAAGATATGCAGGCATTAATTATTTAACATTGTAGTGGAAAATGTCTTCACGTTTCCTGACAATGCATTACGGGAAGACTTGGGATTACTAAGCAGGAAGTGGGTGCAGTACTGTGCCGAACGTGGAGTGTGTGTTCGTTCTCTCCTGCCATCCTAACCACCACACTAGGAGTGGCCACAACAACACCCCACTTTACAGGTGAAGAAAGAAACTGAGGCCAAGAAATTTAAATGACACTTGAGATTGCAGAGTTGGTGACGGGCAGCATGGAGCCTGGAACTCAAACCGCTCCCCTCTAGAATCCACAGCACCATGGACACCCCAGGCTGCCCCTGGGTCAGGGAGCCCAGCTCCCAGGTTGGCCTAGGAAAGGCAGGCTCCAGTGACCCCTAGTTTGAGGAACGTATCTCAGAGAAGAGATACGGAAGTGGAAGTTCATTCCCTTCCCCAGGCTCTTCCACAACTGCAAGGAGAAAGTCTCCATGGAGTGCGAGCATATTTTAACCCTTTTCTGACATTTGAATTGCAACAAACATGAAAAAGGGAACCTCATGTTCAGGACCCTTGCAGGCAACCGTCTCCAGCCAGCCACACGCATAACTCAGCTTTGTCTTCATTTCACTTATTTTTAGGGGTACTGTCTATTTGTGGCATGTGACACTGTTTTCCCAAATACTGTAATTATATAAAATTTCCCTGTTAAATACATTTATTGGACTTAAGAAAGCAAAGTGACTTAATTTAAAGAAATTTATGAAACAAGTGATAGTGGTACAAAAATGGTTGGGGTTGATGCAACTCTGTTCTAGCCCAAATTCAGCAATAATAAACTATTGGCTGCCAAGGAAGGGGGAAACCTTGACAGCCTTCAAGGACTTTATGTTCTGGTTCAAGGGTTCTCGCCTGGGCATTACTGACATTGGGGCCAGCTCATTCTCTTTAAAGGGTGGGCAGGGGCTGTCCTGGGCATCGTAGGATGTTAAGCAGCATCCCTGGCCTCTACCGCCTAGATGCCAGGAACACCCTGCACCCTCTCCTGACAGCCAGACGTATCTCCAGTCATTGCCCGATGTCCCTGGTTGAGAACTGCTGACCTAGTTGCAGGTGGCACCCTGAGGAGGCCTCAGACACCCCCTCTGGCTGTCGACCTGCAGAGGAACGCAGCGGAAAATCTGCAAAGGGAGGAGGGCGAGCAACAGTCCCATCCACCCACCTCCCCGGCCTCAGAGCTGGCCCGGCTTCCTCCAGGACCTGCAAAGTCCTTGCAGTAAGCAGCAGAAATGCAGGCGCTGTTATCTCTTTCGGATCCTGCTATCTTCGTGGGATTTCTGTAGCTGAGTTCCCAGAGAGACTGCAGCTGCACAGTCAAAAATATCCATGCCGCTGTGGATCTTGGAGCTGTTTGTATGAGCTGAGCTGCACCACAGAAGTGGGGTGGGGGGTGGGGGGGAGTTGAAGTTGGGGAGAAATTAGGAAAGAAAAACAACAAAACAAAAACCTTCACAAAGCAGATCCAAATGGGAAGAGAAATAGAAATATATAATATGAAATATGGGAAGGGCGAAGATGAGAGGATAGTTGTTTCATCATCGGGGAATCTTTTAATAAGATGCCAAAAAAAATTTCAGCAGAACAAAGGAGTATGGGAAAGGATGAGAGAGTGTTGACTGAGGACACTTTCCTGCTCCAACATGAGCCTGAAAACGAGGACTTCTCAGCTTTGGCTACATGCCAGAGTCACCTGGTTTGGAGGCGGGAGTGCTTTCAAATGGTGCACGCCCAGGCCTTCCCTAGTCCCACTGAGGGTGTCGGTGGCCTGCCTTGTTAAAGAGGTCTCGTGTGATCCTGACATGCAGCCAGAAATGAGCATTTTCTTTTAAGTTCTGGGATACATGTGCAGGACATGCAGGTTTGTTACACAGGTATACATGTGCCATGGTGGTTTGCTTCACCTATCAACCCATTGTCTAGGTTTTAAGCCCCGCATGCATTAGGTATTCGTCCTAATGCTCTCCCTCCCCATGCCCCCTACTCCCCGACCGGCCCCAGTGTGTGATGTTCCCCTCCCTGGGTTCTCATTGTTCACCTCCCACTTAAGAGTGAGAACATGCGGTTGGTTTTCTGTTCTTGTGTTAGTTTGTTGAGAATGATGACTTCCAGCTTCATCCATGTCCCTGCAAAGAAATGAGCATTTTCTTTTCTTTTTTTTCTTTTTCTTTTTTTTTTTTTTCTGAGACGTAATTTCGCTCTTGTTGCGCCAGGAGTACGGTGGCTCTATCTCAGCTCACAGCAACCTCCACCTGCTGGGTTCAAGCGATTCTCCTGCGTCAGCCTCCCAAGTAGCTGGGAATACAGGAGTATGCCACCATGCCCAACTAATTTTTGTATTTTTAGTAGAGACAGGGTTTCGCCATGTTGGCAGGCTGGTCTCGAACTCCTGACCTGGTGATCTGCCCGCCTCAGCCTCCCAAAGTGCTGGGATTACAGGCGTGAGCCACGGCACCTGGCCCCAGAAATGAACATTTTCTAAAGCTTGAAAACCTACCAGGTGAGTCTCTGGTGCTGTTTCCATTTTATTTCTAATTTGTCTTGCTTGTCAACGTGGCATCTTTTTTCTTTCCTGTGATTTCCCTCCTTCTGCTTTTTTTTCTTTTTTTCATTTTTAATGTTTCTGACTGATTATTGCCATTTCAGGGACTATGCCAAAGCTCTCTGAAGTAGCAAAATCCTCCTTATCTCTAAATCATCCCTAAGCTCCCAGCAATGGCAGGCAGCCCTGGGCAGGCCCTGCACCCAGCAACCTCTGCCCACAAGCACACATCCCCCCAAACATGTTTAAACCATGTCCACATGGCTCTGCACGCTTTCTAAAGGAGAGTAGAGGTAAGCCCTCCAACCCCTCAAATATAGACAGTGATGAAGACGTTGAGCCCAATAAATTATAGACAAAAGTTTGAGATCAGCATGTCAGAAAGTGGGCTTGGCAGAATCTATTTGGCCAGATGTTCACAGATGTTGCAGAAAAAAGGGCCAAACGTGGAAAGGCTGAACAGGGTTGACCCGCAGGACTCCCCTGAGTCTAAGCTGCAAATGTGTGTCCCAAGCCTATTCGAGGGCCCCAAATCCTGCACTTCCCAAGTGAGTTTAACTCTTGGAGCAAGCACCTCTCAAGGACCAGTTAGTTTTGCAAATGCAGAAAGGGGATGCCTGGGCATACCCCAGGAACAAGCCTAGCTTCACTGAGACACAGACTCCTTTTTTCCAGGCTGGTTGCGCTCATGCAAATACAGCAAAGCCACCGCAATGCAGGGCCCCGCCCAGCGCCCTGGTTTGTCTGGTCCCCACTGTGGTCTTAGTGGCCAGTGTGGCATCCGGTCTGTATGGGCCCCACTGTGGCCTTAGTGGCCAGCGTGGCATCCGATCTGTCTGGTCCACACTGCGGTCTCAGTGTCCAGCGTGGCATCTGCACTCCAGCCTGGGTGACAGAGGGAGATTCTGTCTCAAAACATAAATAAATAAATAAATAAATAAATAAATAAATAAATAAGTGAATGGATGATAACAGTGTGAATGACTTCATTGTCCACACAACAGTCACATGTCAGATCTCTAAGGAGGTGTTTTGTCTGAATCGCCTGCTTTGATGCACGTGAGATTGACATCTGGGGCAGCCGACGGGGCAGTCAGGGAGACAGAACTCTCTGACACCACTTTTGAGCTCGAGGGTCTGCTTCCATCTCTGACAATGGGATTCACAGCAGGGTGCAGGCAGGACTGAGAATAGGATGAGGCAAGCAAGGCAGAAGGATGCAAAATGCTCAGCAATGTCACCTCCAGACTCATGCAAGCGCAGGGCTGGTCTCTAAGAGCGAGGCCTCCTTGCATTCTGAGCCCTGAGCACGGCACTTGTCTCACCCTCATCCTGGCCCCACAGGTCTCAGGCAGCAGGCAAAATACCAGGAAAACAGAGCTTCTCTTCCTGGAGTGTAAATTTTGCCCAAAGACTTGGCAGGGGAACTATTTTTTCTGTTAAAAAGATCAGAGAAGAATGCAAAACTGAAGAGTTTTTAAGATAAAACATGCCCCGGCTTCTGGGGATACAAGCCCTTGTTTTCACCTTTAGTGGGATCTGGGTAGAAATTTGAAAGAAGTTCCAATTAAACTGTTGATGAAAAGATTAGAAGACAGAATATGTGCTTATTGAATCTGCAAGAGACATGCGCTGTCATCATCTTAAGATTCCTAAACATCAGAGCAGAGAAGAACAATGCACTAAGGTGGCCTTTGTCCTGGTTAAAATTCCACGCTGCACTTAAAAGCAAAGCTAGTTGCACAGGCATTGATCTAAGGAATATGACTGAGCAGCCTCCGAGTGCTGGACTCCATGCTGGGGCAGACGTGCAGCTGTGAGATCAAGTGGCAAATCACAGGCGAGTGCCTGGAGGAAGAGAGCTGTGACAGTCCTGTTCGGATAGTCTCCATTTCACTCCTCCTTCAAGACCCAGTGGTGACTAAAAGCCTGTAAGAAGAGATTTTTGAATTGCAGATAAACCACGATAAGCTCCATGTATTAGACCAGGCAAGATATGCCTCAAGGACAACTCAACACTGCTTAGATTCTCAAATTCTAAATTCCACTGAGTTTAATTATCTGAACATGACAACACCGTGACGGTTCATTGATAAAACCTTGAGTTCTAGCAATGCTGCCTCATCTGTTCATTCATTCATTCTTCATTCATCCTTCCATGTGTCTGGCATTATTGGGGCACTGAGATTCTCCAGTCCCCAAGTACTGCTCAATGCATCCAGTGGTGGAGACAGACACAAACCAGTGAGTCTCACACAGAGCCAGCAGTATTGAGGGACAAGAGCTCGGTTGCAGGGTCAAGGTGACGGTGAGATCTGTTCCATGAGTGGATGACAGCCTGCTGGGGCAGGTCACTGAACAAGTGCTCAGCAGAAGAGGACCCTGTGAGAGAGAATCTGGGAGAAGCTTGGAAAGCAAGGTCACAGGTGCAGGACAAGAGTGGAGAGAGGCACTCACCTTGTACCCCAAAATTTAAGGAAACACAAAAAACTCAGTGATTAAGATAAAGAATATTTTAATGATTTTAATGCAATACTTAGAAGACAATCAAAATTAATGTGAAACATTCATGATAAATAAAATATCAAAATTTTAAAATCAGGACAGGGTCCCACAAGGCCAAGGTCAGGGTTAGGTGAGTGAGGCGGGTCATGCAGGCGCAGGTCAAAGCCCATCTTGATCTAAAACTTTTATATCACATATTTTTTGCATTAATTTTTATTTTTTAAATATTGCATTATTGATCTTGATTCCGAGTAATTTCCCACCCCTTTCCATTTTTGCACTTGTGGTCAATGCCTGACTCTCCCTACCCTGGTCCCACCCTCCAAGGACGAAGGGTTGGGGAAGGAGGCAGGGGCCGGACCACAGCAGAGGCTCAAGGGTCATGCTCCCGACCCTGGGCTTTATCCAGCAGCACTGGGGAGTCACAGAATGACATATCCAACGTGTCTGTGTGACAAGATCGCTTGGGATAAGAATTTGTAGTGAGGGGAGGGAGGACCAGAAAGAAGGGGGTGAAAGCAGTTAGGAGGGAGTCATGAGTATCCAGGCAAGAGGTGCAAATAATCTGGAGAAGACTGGTGGGAAAACAGTGAATGAATTGGAGACCATCAGGCAGTGAATTCAACAAGAAAAAGGCCAGGACACATGGATTCAAGAGCATCACTTCTAATTTTCTGATGTTACAATTCACTGCAGCCACGATTAGCTTGGAGTGGGGGTAGAGAATGGGTCTGGTTTTTGGCCTATTGAAGCCCCATTCATGTGCAGCATTCTAGTAAGATGATGAGCAAGAGGTGGGCAGGCAGGTCTGCCGTCAGGATGATTTGGTTGGGTTTGGGTTGAAGGATTCAGTTTGGGAGGTATCGGTGCAGAGGTGGTAATTAGGGGAGTCACATCATACAGGGGACCTCCATGTGGTGGCTCATGCAATATTTGGGATATACTCAAAAATGACCTGTTGTCCATCTACAAGTCAAGCCTAACTGGGTGTCCTGTGTTTTTGCTAGGCCTGGCAGTAGCCCCAGTGGTGACTGGGGTCACAGGCTCTGTGAGCTCACCTGGAAAGCAGGTAGAGAAGAGAAGGGGCCTGGGAAAAAGCTGCTGGGGAGTCTGGCAGCTGTAGTCCCCGGACCGCAGGGGAAACCAGGAGAGTTTGGTTTTGCAGAAGCCAGAAGGAAAGGTCATTTGGTTACTGTGTCAAGCTGCTGAAAACCAGTTAAAATGAGAACTGAAGGCAGAGTGCTTTGGACTTGGGCGTATGGAGGTCATGGGATCACTCACCGGGTGCTTCTCTGCAGAGGGCAGGAAGCCAGATGGGAGGGGCAGCGAGGGGCACAAGGAGAGGCAGACAGGAGCGAGTTGGCCATGAGGAGGCGAGAGAGTCAGGGCAGTGGCTGAGGGAGGTGGGGGCACAGGTGGAGATGGGAGCATGTCCAGGTGTGAGTGTTGGTGTCTCTGGATCAGTCCCCTTCTCCATGCACAGCCCAGGAGCCCCCAGCATCTCTCCCTGGACAGTGCCCTTGGTCTCTCAGGGCTTCTGGTACAACCCTTCCCAACTCATCACCACCCCTTCTCTCCTGTCACCCAGCTGGTGTCATTTTGTACATCCCCAGTGTCCTGTCCTCCCTGGATAGACCCCCCACTCTCCAGCATGGCCTGTGGGACCCTCCTCCTCTGCCCTCACCGACCCCTCCCACACTCCACCACCCAGACACCCTGCTCTGTTTCCCCTCCAAGCCACTATTCTTCTGATTTTAAAATAAGTTGAAACCTTTTCCTGGTCCCCTGAAAGTCTCTTACAGGCACTGTGCCTGGAGAAACAGGCCCTGCCCGGGGCTCCTGCTGAACTACCCTGCATTAGTGCTCACTCTGCCCTGCCTTTGCGGGGCTAGGCTCCTGCCCAACTTGGCCAGCAACTGCCCCGGGTCACCTCTCCAGCTCAGTCCAGCAGGCCAAGCTGATCAGGCTGGGAAGGAGGCGAGTCCACCCTGTGCTGGACAGACTGTCGTGACTAAGCGAACGTGAACGTGGCCATCTGCCTGGAGAGGGCAATGTTATCATCACCAGGAAAACCCAAGTAAGCTGGTGAGGGCGCAGCAAATGCAGGGAAGAAGCCCACAGCCACTAGCGGGGCATGAAGCTATGGATTCGATGCTACACCTGTCACCAGCAGCCGTTCCTCATCCTGTTGTGGGAATGCTCGTTTCAGGGTGGGTTTAATCTTAGCATCTATTTTGCTCTCATTGTCCACTGAAATTATTCCAGCCCAACCAGACTTGTGATAGGAACAAGAGCTTTATCAGATTTTTTATTTCACGTTTAGGTTTTTCTTCAAATGGTATTTTGATGGGGGAAGCAACACAGAATTAAATAACAGGTTTATTTAGGTTTATTTATTTTGAAAAAACAAGAAAAAGTGTTTTTTCATTACAGAAAGTGATCTGCCTGTGACTTATAATTAGAGCTAGAAACAAAACATGGGAAAGAAATGTATTTTTGACATATATATGTATTTCATTATCAATATATATGCATATATATCAATATATCATATACACAGAGATATACACATGTATGTTTACATATATCAATACATGATAAATATCAATATATGCATATAGTGTGTTCACATATACAAAATATACCTATTTTGATATGTATTATACAACTTTACAAACAAGGTTGGTTGTACCGAAACGAAAGAAAGGAAGGCTGGCCAGGCATGGTAGCTCATGCCTGTAATCCCAGCACTTTGGGAGGCTGAGGTGGGCGGATCACTTGAGGCCAGGAGTTCGAGACCAGCCTGGCCAACATGGAGAAACGCTGTTTCTACAAAAATACAAAAATTTGTCAGGTGTGGTGGCAGGTGCCTTTAATCCCAGCTATTCGGGAGGCTGAGGCAGGAGAATCCCTTGAACCCAGGAGGCGAAGGTTGCAGTGAACCAAGATTGTACCACTGCACTCCAGCCAGGGTGACAGAGTGAGACTCTGTCTCAAATGAAAAAAAAAAAAAAGAAGGAAGATGGACCACAGTACTCCACTGTCAGCCTGGTAATCACCATGGCAATGGTCCTGGGATTCCTCACGTCTGGATGCTGCTTCACTGAGCACAGGTGGCTTCTACCACATTGCTACATTTTAATCATCACCCACTGGTGAGGACACTGAAGGTCAGTGCCCTTGTGACTTACTTGAGATTACCTGGCTGGGCTTGAACCCAGGTCTCCTCACTCCAAATGTCACAGTCTTTTCATTAGCTCTGTTGCCTCCCAGTGGCACACACTTACCATTTTACAAACCCCAAACTTGTCCCCAAGAGGCAACTGCTTTAATTGTTTGATATCTTCTATCCCCCTTGCATGGAATCTAATCCAGTTTTAAAAGTGAATACCTCAAATTTGCAGCATTAGGGAGATATCTTCCAGGTGCTGGCTCGGCTGTCGGCTGATTGATAAATGCCAAGACTGCTCCTGAGTTGAGGCAAAAGATGGGTGCAGTCACGGGAAGAAAAAGCATGCCTGGAGAGTCAGCTGACTGTGAGTGAAAGCCACGCTAGTGTTGAATGGGGTCATGAAAGCCACCTGAGCACTCAGCATGTGCCTGTAGTCCCAGCTACTCAAGAGGCTGTGGCGGGGGATCGCTTGAGCCCAGGAGTTTGGGACTGTAGCATGCTAGGACTGCACCTGTGAATGGCCACTGCACTCCAGCCTGGACAACAAAGTGAGGCCCCATCACTAAAAAAGGAAAAAAGTTATCCAGGGCCAGGAGACCCAGCCAGTCACCCCTCATTTTTCAGCCCTGACTCTGCCATTTAGTGTAACCCTTGAAAAGACATGCTGGGACTATGACCTGTTCTTATAATATTTTCAAACCTGTATGTGGCCCCAGATGTTTCTTGGCCCACACGATGGACCCGTCACACCTCGTGGAACCTGAACTTCTCCTCTGGGCAAAGTGCACTCCAGAACCAGCGGCTGGGACCATCCAGATCACAGCAGCCTCAAATCATCTGGCCTAAAAACCCAGACCGGCGCTCCTTGAACAGCTCCTCCAATGCCAGTGCAGTCTTAGAACTCAGATTGCTGCAAAGTGGGAAAGCAATCTCCCTTCCCCTGGGGCCAGCGACCAGCTGACCTAACTGCGAAGGCTGCTAGACCGCTCAATGGCTCAGCAGAGCTTATGTCTTCGTTCACAAGGGACAAGACTTATAGTCCAGCTGTGATATTCACTTTGAGGCTTTAACACATTGTTAGTGAAAAATCTGTTTAGAAATACATTTATTTATATTTTTTTTATTATACTTTAAGTTCTAGGGTACATGTGCACAACGTGAAGGCTTGTTACATATGTATACATGTGCCATGTTTGTTTGCTGCACCCGTTAACTCGTCATTTACATTAGGTATTTCTCCTAATGCTATCCCTCCCCCATCCCCCTACCCCACGACAGGCCCCGGTGTGTGATGTTCCCCACCCTGTAGAAATACATTTTGAGTTAATCAAATGCAATCAAGAAAATGAGATGTCTTCCAAAAAGTTAATGTAACAAAGATTTTTTTACAGTAGTAATTCTCATTGCTGGGGATGGTGTGCTGCAATAGGCTTTCTCATACACTATTGGAAGCTCCTTCAGGAAAAACTATTTGTTGATGAGTGTGTGTGTGTGTGTGTGTGTGTGTGTGTATAAGAAGAAATGTGTTAAAAACACTCATCTACTTTAATCAGTAATTCCACTTTTGGGAATCTGGCCAAAGAAAATAATCAGGAAATGAAAACTGGTTCATAGAAACAGGCATTAATCATGGCATTATTTGAATTTTTAAAAAATTAAATGTCCAACACTACCAAAGTGATTAAATAAATTATGGAACGTCCTTATGATGGAATATTTATACAGTTATTAAAACTGGTGTTTGCATAGTTTTAATGCAAACATACTTTGATGTATGCAAAGTATTTTTTTAATAAAAAGGAAATGGCATGCTTATGACCCCACGTTGAGTGCAAACTGCATACACATAGCACAGTGTCACTCAGCATAGGCTATAGGACCATAGACGAGGACCTGGACCATAGACAAGGACCTGGAATAAAATATTTTGAGATTAATAATGGTTAGAATATGTGAAACTTCTGTTTTCTCCTTTATACTTTTTTTTGTTTTCTTCCACAATTTTAGAATTATCTTGATTTCCTTTCACTACGAGAAAATAAATACTTAAATACATTAGTAAATATTTTGGAGTAGAGGAGATTTTTAAGATGGTAGTTACGAGTAGTTGTGTATTCACAATAGCAATATTCCCCCCCTGGAGAGTGAGCTAATAAACACATGCTCTGTTTTAAATAGCTGTAGGGCTTTGACATTGGCTTTACATTCAAAATGAGTTCATGTCTTACTGAGAGAGGAGTCCCGAGGGAAGCAGGACCTCGCTGCAGAGCTTGGCTTAGGAGAAGCAGAGAGCTGGATGCTTCCCCACCTGATTCCCAGCTTCTGCTCTGTGTGTTCCAAGCTACAAAACTCTGGGGAAGTCACTTATCAGCTGTGATCCATCTGTCCACGTCGATAGAGCAGCATCAGTGACTCCTGGCTTCCTCACAGGGCCACCAGGAGGGCCAGCAGACGCCCTCAGTGGGAGACAGCAGGGCTGTTGAGATGAGGACTCCCCAGCTGTTGCAAGGTCCATACAACAGTCTGGGGGACATCAGCCTCCAGGTCAAGTTCTGGTCTGCTGTGACCCTGGGCCCCTGAGATCCCTGTGGAAAGACTGAACTACTCACATAATGCTGACCACTGGAGTTTGCAAAGCCTGTTGACATTTGAGAGCTCACTTCTAAGCCACCTGGCTGTTCTGTGAGGTGGACAAGGTGGGGGAAATGGTGCTTCTGCGACAGACAGTGAAGCTGATGCTCAGAGATTAGATCTCAGGAACCCAAGTCCCCAAGGTGGCCCAGGGGGTCTTGGAGCCTGACCTGTGGCCCAGCCCCCAGACTCCAAGACCAGGGCTCTTTTTACTATCCTCTGTGAGATGGAGATGGGTTTACTATGTCCATTTTACAAATAGAGAAACTGAGACTCCCAGAAGGCCAGGTGACGAGCCCAACTCATATATGGTCAGATCTGTAAGGTGACATATGGTTCCTAAAAATCACCATACCATGCAGGGCTTATGGCAAAAATGCGATTAGGAGCACAACACTCAAAACATTACCAGTAACATTGAAAACAAAGATAGAAGCTGAATAAAATGATAGCACCATTTTACACACATTAAATGCATAGGAAATGCATAAAAACTAAGGTAAACGTGGCACTTACCTTGGGAAAGATCTGAATTTACCTGTGCACCTGGGCCCAAGAAGAGTTACAGTTTCTAAGTGATTGTGCAGTGGAGGAAGGAGGGTTACCTGAAATGGAGCAGATGGTTGTAACACCAGGTGTGGACAGGTGTGGCTCCTAACCCACAGCTGAGGTGACATTGAAGGGCCACGTGTGTGTGCACATGCTTGTGTGTGTGTGTGTCCTGCAGGGCTTGCCAAGCAGGATGTAGTTTTCTGCATTGGCCTAGCATTTCCTGAGGACAAAATCACATATAGGTAAAAACCAAATTCACATCACGCTCAAATTAGCCACTAACATGTCAGTCACACTAGAACAAATTTGTATTTTCAAGACAAGCCTCAGAGCAGAACTGGCTGTACCTAGTGAAGGGTGGGGCTGCAAGCGAAACACGGGCTTTTTTTTTTTCTGATCCCAAAGTGTTCTTTACATAGAATGTTTCCGCAGGCATTTCCTTCTTTCTCTTCCTCTTAGCCTGGCTCCAGGCTGGCAGTAGATAGCATCAGCTACCTGCAACAGATGGGGTTGATGGGGTGGTGCAGGCAATGGGGCAGGAAAAATTCTGAGACTATGCCTGAACCAGAGGAAGGAAGCCATGATGGGTCACGGTGTCTTGGAGACACAGATGAGAGAGTTTTGTACTCTACTCCAGATCTGCAACTTGCCAACTGTGTGGGCTTGGACAGGAGACTCAGCTTCCTTGAGGCTTGGTTTCCTCGTCTGTAAAATGGGAATAAATGTAGTAAAACCCTCACCAGGTGAGTCTAAGGGTTAAATGAGATCAGGCATGTAGTAAGTGTTCAACAAACTCTGATGACCTTGCTCCTCCTCCTCCCCATCCTCTTCTCCCTCTTCCATATCTCCTTCTACTTCTTCTTCATAGTCATCTTTGTCATCATCACCATCATCATCATCACCATCGTCATCCTACCACCAAAGAAAAAAAGTCACAACCCACCAGTTCCAGAGACACTGACGATGGAGTCAATTTTCTAGAAGCATCAAATTCTTAATGAATCCTCTGGGTCTGAGGTACATCATTTGGTGTCCTTGCACCCTAGACTTCACTTACTGCAGGAAGCAGGCTCTTCCTTGAGGAAAGCAGCAGGAGCAAAGCGCTCCTTGGCTTGGTCTCCCCGCATGGCAGTTTTCCTACTGGGTCCCGTGCTGTGACTTTTCTTCCCTGGAGCTCTGCATTTGTGCGCATTCCTTACGTGCCCTGAATGATCTCAACACCAATTGCCCACATGTCTGAAACCAGGAGGCCAGCTCCAGGAAGGCGGGACATGTCTGGGAGGTGGTTTCAGGCATTCAAAGTACTGTCCACAGACTACAAGCATGGGCATCGCCTGGGAGCTTGTTAGGAATGCAAAATCTCAGGCCCGGCCAGGAACCATAACCTGCATTTTAATAGGATGCTCAGGTGATCCGATGCACATTACAGTTTGAGAAGCACTGGTCTTAAGGGACACAAGAGTCACAGCCCACCGGGTTCTGGGAGAAACGACTATCCCTTGACATGTTGAATGCCTGTTTCTCTTGGTATGTCCTGGGGATTACGTGCACATGTCTAAACTCACATGGGATGGTGTTAGAATCCTGACTCCAGCTGATATTCTGTGTGGCTTCAGGCAATTGGCTTCACCTTTCTGAGCCTCTGTTTCTTTTTCTGTGGTCTGAAATCATCATAATAATAGTTATTAATGTTTGACACAAAACATTAATGCATCCAGCACAGTTCTTGGCATGCAGTAAAACTCACAGAAAATGATATTATGACCACCATTGTTACTTGGGGTGAACATTGCAAGGTCCTCAACCAATATCCACTTTCTTTTTCTTCTTCACTAACAGAGTCTCAATTTTATTCAGGCAGTAAATTGCATTTCACAACAGGCACATTAGTAGATGTGCGTGTTTAACAATGTTCGCCTTCCCAGACCTCCTGGAAACTAGAAATGACCATGTGACCATGGTCACAATCCTTTGGCAGGTTTCTCTCCTCAATAGAAAAAAAAAAAAAAAAGATTTTAGAATTTCCTTTCTTTACTTTCCTCCCTTCTTTCTTCTTGGACTCTGGATGTGATGTCTGGAGACAAAGCAGCCATTTTGCTCTGGTGGGGATGAAAAGCACAGTGGAAGGATGAGTAAGAGGAGAGAAAGAAGGCGGCTGGGTTTCAGTAGCACTGTGGTGCCACTATTTGGATTGCCCGTCTCTGGGCTTCATGGTATAAAGCAGGTTGGGAGGATTAAAGCTCAATTTCTTAAGCTGCCGTTGAGTTTCTCTTACATACAGCCCAACATAGTCCTAACTAGTGATGCCATCATCATGACGCTGTCATCATTATGATAGCTGTTGTTACTGACCATCTCTGGTATGTACTAAGGACTCATGCTGGGTCCTTGGTAAGCATTTGCTAATTTCAGTTGAACAGTTTGAAGGAAACTTAACCTGGGAAACAGAATTGATTATCAAGCTCCTTTAAAAAATGAGAAGAAAAAGAAAACATAATCCAACTATCCACCAATAAAACCTACTAAATGCATTTTGACATGCAGCTTTTCATGTTTCTTTGTACAAACACATTTAAATATACACCTACTTCGAATGATAATGTGCACTGTGTATTGTTTTATAACCTGCTAATTTTCATGTGTCTATATATTACCATCTTATTCATGCAATTAAATTTGCTTCTACAATAAAAATAACAAATCAGGTAATGAGATGAGCCTGATCCTTCACTTGCTTCAGTTTTGCCTTCCAAGAATTGTGTCTTTGCAACACTTATTTGAGCAGACATCACCCCCACAAATGCCTGAATGAACATTTCCTGTTGAAAAACTGCATCAGGAAAGACGTCAGAGCTGCTGGCTCCTGTTTTCTGGAGAGCTTCTTAGGATACCCAGAGGAAACATGAGATAGTCACTCCTTTAACAGCTACTCATTATGTTCCTCCAAATACTGCTATGAAAAATTCACACCCATTTTCACAATGAATGCACATTTTTTTACAATGATGAAAATGATGTAAGACTTTAATTCTGCAGTTCTACTCCAGGACTTCAAATGCTTCTTGTCCTGCTTTGGTCCAAGGTCCTGCATGTGTGGGAAGCCCTCTCTTTGGAAGGCAAGTGAATCAGAAATTACTTCTGAAACTGACTCCAATACTGATAGTGTGCTGATAACAGAACGAATAGCATCCTTAGCATTTCTCACTTAATAAAATAAGACAAGAAATGATTTGGAAAAGCACCTGCGCCAAGTCACAGGGGCCAGGCTGCCTGAGGGGCTCCCACCCCACCCTACCCCCACTGCACCCACCAGGGCAGCCTGTCCTTGTCCCCAGCTAATTGTTCCTATGTCAGAAGGTGGATTCAGTGATGCTGGATTTTTTAAGAGTGATTAGAAATATACATTTTATTTGAAATCTTCCCATTTTTAGATGTCAGCCACTTCTTAAAACCACAAAACAAAAAACAAAACCACTATTAAGAGCCACAAAATAAAACCAGTCCACAGGCAGAGGGGGGCCCCTGCTTGGAGTTAGCATGCCCTCCTCGCCAGCCTGTCTTGTTAGGGAGAGGACGGGGTTTCAGAAGAGACGTTGCCAGAGGGCCATCGCATTATGGTAAGAGCCTTTTTGCTTAACATAGGTTTGCCCACACCCTCTGCTTCAGGCACAAACGAGACAAATTAACGGCATTCAGCTGGGAGCCAGCGCATATTTTTTTCGTTAAGGAGCTGAGCGAGTCATTAACCGCCTAGGGCTGGTGGAAGGCGGGGGAGGCCCCAGCAAACCCAGGAGGTGCCCAGGACCCATGACCTCATTCTGTCCCAGCCCAAGTCTTCACTGCTTCATGAGGAGCTGTGACAGCGTGGCCTTCTCCAGCCCCACATGGCGACAGCAAGGCCAGGGAGGCGGGGAGCTCACTGTTTCTGTTCCCCACAATCCAAGCCTCCAGCCCCAGGTCTGGGATGACAGAGAAAATCCCAAAGAGTAGGCTTGCACTTCACTGGCGTGGAGCACTGTGACCAATGCCTACACTTAGCCTGGTGCTCACTAAGCCCTGGCTGATACCGCTGGGCACTCACACTGTTGGGTTCCAAGGCCTTCCTGAGTCATCTTGCCTTCCCTCTAATTGCACAGCCTTCAGCCTATATAGGATGATCAGCTCTTCTCGGTTCGCAGGGGACTTTCCTGGTTTTGGTACTGAAAGTACCAAAGTCTGGGCAAACCAGGACACTTAGTCACTCTGAGTCTATGCAAAGCCCAGGGAGTTGATTTTGAATCCAAAATTGAGAAATCCCATCCGACTGCAGAAGGGCGTAATTTAAAAAAATCAGAACGTGGGCATTCCAGCTAGGTGGGCTGGAGTACAGAATACTCGACTGGACTTTGCTTCCAAGGGTAGAAGGGAGGTACTGACCACAGCAGGATAGTCCTAGAAGTAGCTGGCCACCCTCCACAGCCTTGCTACTCAAAGTGTGGTCCCCAGGCCAGCAGTATCAGCACCATCTGGGAACCTTTTAGAAATGCAGACTCTCAGGCCCCAGCCTGGACCAACTAGATCAGAATCTGCATTTTGAGAAGATGCTTGGGTGCCGCACAGCACACAGATTGGAGAGGTACTGTCTGTGGATGCGGCGTTCTTACAGCTTAACTTGGTGAAAGGAGAGAATGGGGCTCCAGAGAGGTGTCGGGAACCTGAGCAGGTGCGAGAAGTCTCATTTCACCTCCCTGGGTTCCTGGAGGCTAAAGCTGTTCAGCTCCCAGAAAGGCAAGGAGGTCTGTCTGCCAGGATGGAAGGACACAAATGAGTGACAACAGTTCCAGGCTACATGTCCCCTGACTATAGACCTTAGAGGACAAGGGACTTTGTGCATTTTTTTTTATTACCCCCTCTGCCTAGATTTTCCAGGACCTTCCAGATAAAATGTACTAAATTCCGTATTAGATTGGAATGCTTTGGGCTGCAGGTATCAGAAACCCAGCTAACGGTGGCTTAAACAAATAGAAGTTTATTGTTCTCACACAACGAGCAGGGAGGGGTGGGTGCTGTGTGGCTGGGGCATGGCTTGGCCATGCCGGCAGGGACAGAGGCTCTCCCTGCCTTCCCCTCTAGAATTCTAAGCACTTCCACTTTCTGTCCTCAGGTTGGTGGCCTTATGGCCTCAGGATGACCTGCTGCAGCTTGAAGCATCATGTTGATGCTTTCAAGACAAGAAAGGAAAAGGGGAAAACCAATGAATATGACCTTCTTTTTCAGGAGAGCAAAATATTTCTTATAAACTGACCACCTACTTCAACTCAAGCCTCGTTTGTGGTGCCACAATGCCATCCGGACACAAGAGAGTCTGGGAAATAAGTCACTGACAAGAGAGACAAGAAGCTGTGAGGAGCTCAGATCAATCCTGATCCATTGCCTAGAGCCAAAGAGAGCCAAGAGGGAGCCAGCCAGGGCCCAGAGACGCCTCTGGTAGGTCTTCTGGTCTTTGCATAATGGCCCTGATCATGTTGGCTGTTCATTTACATTTCTGACCCCTTCTAGGTGATGGAACCCTTAAAGGCAGTGAACATGTCTTAGTTGTCTCAATATGTCCTTGGTGCTAACATACCAGGCACAGAGTGTGCTCAGTGGATATTTGCAGAATGAATGAATGAGGATGTCCTCAGTGCCCATTAGCCAGAGCCACTCATCCCCAAATGTCTTGAGATGGTGGCATCGGCTTTATCTCATAATTGGCTTTATCTCCATAATAACTTATCTTTTCAAACTGGAACCAGGCTTCATATAACTGGGGCAAAGTCATAGAGAATCATCTAGCTTGAGTCTGAAGTTTCAGTTCCATGGAGCCTGGCTTAGGAGTGCGATCAGAGGTGGTCAGCAGCTGCCAGACTCACCCCTCCCACAAGGCCGACTACATAAAAAGAAGGAACAAAATAAAAGCCAGCCTCTGGGGTCAGGTGAAGCCATTTGTTCTTAAGGGGAGTCACAGGCAAGGCTGCGCTGTGTGCCTTGGAGTGTCGCAGCTAATCATGGTCCATGAAACATGATCGGATGGAGCAAGTCAGACGATTCCGCCTGATATGTGCCATATGACAGCCGTTAAGTCGCTCGGTCTACTGGAAATAACATTTCATGGTGATCCAGGTAGGGGAATGCAGCCAAGAGCAGAGAGACTCCTCCCGTCTCGCTGGAGAACAGGAGGGGGTTGTTAGGGTGACGTCTGTCATTTCATGAGCCATGTCAAGGCATATAAAAGCCAGAGAGGGCACAAGGTCTCCCCAGGAACTAATTTGGATGGGAAAAATAAAGATTTTATGTGCTGGCTCAGGCACTGGACTGAAAATCTCAAGAATCTAATCAGCGCCAGGTGGAGGGTGAAGCAGCTCAGTGGCTGGCGAGGACCCCGCGTGGGGCAGGCAGGACGTGGGGTCCACGTGGCTCCGTGCTGGGGATGCATCAGACAGAGTCGTGACAGGCTTGGGCTTCGGCGACCCACATCTTTGGACAAGTTGCTTCCCCTCTCAGCTCCCTCTGTTTCCACATGTGAAAAATGGTTGTGAGGATGAAAGGCAAGAAGGTGGAGGCCAAGAGCTCAGCACGGTGCCCGGCACAGAGCGGTTGCCAATAAACAAATCATAATCATAGTCATTAATGGGGCCAAGTCCCAGCTAGGGTGCCCTGAGGCCTCCCCCTCCCCCTGTGGCCAGGTGGTACGGTTGCCAGATTGAGCAAACAAAAATACAGGACACTCAGTTAAAATCGAATTTCAGATAGACAATGAATCATCTTTTTTTAGTATCCATATGCCCCTAAATATTTCATGGGACATACTAAAAAGTTACTTATTTTTTATTTGAAATTCAAATTTAACCAGGCATCCTGTGTTTTTTCTGGCAACTCTACAGGGTGAGCTTAGGTGCAGACACAGATGAAAGAAGGGATTTCAATGTCAATGATGGCTGAGTGGAGTGGTCAAATTAACTACAGGAACCTGTGTTCTGTGCACTCAAATGAAAATTTCTGGTCTATGAACTCCAACTCCCAAAGCTTAAAAGGGGGAAAAAAAAGCCTCCTTTAGTCGATAAGCAAACTAATGAAATGACAGAAGACTGGACAAGAGTGTCCCGTTCCCCAGCTTCATCAGCAGTTTCCTGAAGGCCCCCACACCCTCTCATCCCATTTTGCAAAAGAGGAGATCGAGGCTCCAGCAGGTGAAGAGAGTTGCTGGGCTAGCATGTGGCTGCAATCCAGGTCTGTCTGACACATGGGCCGATAACCGTCACCAGGAGACCCCACTGCCTCTCACTGCTTAAAAAGGTCCTCCCTGGCAGGCCACAGACCACCCCCAACTTTTGTGGAGGGGAGAAAATATTACCGAACATCAGGTGAGAGCAAGTTTCCCAACCTCTTTGTGCCTCACGTTTTCCCTCTGTAGAATAGGAATCATTATCTACCATCTTGATGGCGTTTTGGGGTGACTTGGTAATTTAATGTACATTAAGGACCCAGATGCTAATTGTGAGTAGACAAATGCCATTTATTAGACTTATTGTTACGAAGACAGTAAGGTTTCATTGTTAAAATATCAGCCGTGAAACACATCAGAACAAGTTCAGCCCTGGATTCACCTCTTTACCAATCTTGGGATGTTTCTAAACCTCTCTGAGCCTCCATTTGCTCATCCATAAAATGGGAACCTCATGGAGCCTCCCTCTCACAATTGTCGGGCGTGGCATGGAGTAGCACAGGTGAGCACTCAAGTGCAGGCTATTTGTATTTCAACAGGCAGAGAGGATTGGGGTGAGAGCCAGTGGCCTCTCTTGGGACCCCTGAAGCCTGGCCACACAGAGTGGGCCTCTCCTCCGCAACCCCCCTCCGCCCGACCAACAATGGAGCTCTCACAAGCCCACATCTGCTGCTGGTAGAGACTTTTCTCTCAGGATTCCTGGAGGGGCCCTTCCAAGGGCCACAGCCCTTCTTGTTTATATGCCGAGAACAATGCAGACCTGGAAGCCAAGTTTGCAACTGGGTCTGGAGGAAAATGGTTGTCTCTCCAATAAATCCACGTGCATCATTGTTAATGACCCTGGACCACGCTGCCCACCCACAGCGCCTGCCCATTAGAGGTCAGACAATGGCTAATGAGATTGCCATCCCTGATTAAGCCAGGAGGCAATGCTTCTTTAATTCTACACACAGCCAGGAGGCAGGGCCTCAGCCTCTCTCTTACTGGGACTTCCCTTTTCCTCTTACCAGTTCTGCCATCCATGGCCAAAACTTCAGGTTCCTCAAGGGACACAGATGTGTCAAGTGCATTTTCTGGCTTGAGGGATTGTGTGTTTCATAGACATCTTTCCAGTTTCATAGCCATTTTGCCCAGGAGTGTCGTCAGCTGAGATTCAAGATTCATTGATGCTTGGCTGGGAAATCCCTGGGAGATAAGAAAGTCAGGCTCACACTGGATGCATGGAACCAGAAGCACACTGCAGAGGGGGATGTGAGTGCTATTTGCAGTCCCTCTTCTGGGCCAAAATTTGGCTTAGGGCTTCCCCTACCCTCCCTCGGCCTCTATAGCCTGTGAGATAGATATTAGCACCTCCTTTTGCCAAGGAAGAAATCATGGCTCTGAGAAATGACATGGTGCACGCGAGGTCACACAGCAAGCAAGTGGAGTGGAGGGCGTGAGTCCATCTGCCTATATGCCAAGCTTGTGTTTTTTCCCACTACACATGACTTGTTCACATTCGGCTCGTACCAGTGCTTGAAGCCCACTGCAAAGCCAAGCCCCAGGACTCACATGTGGCTTCCTTAATGCCCATGTGGCAATTCCCGTGCTGTCAAATCCCTCTAACCTGAAGCAGTTAAAACTGATGATTTAATGACCCACTGGTACATCCACTTACTAATTTTTGTGAGCACACCAAGGTGTTTTTATTTTTGCTGTTTGGAGTTGCATAGTAATCTTTTACATAAACCACACCCATTTTTACAGTCACCAGCATTTATAGTTTCCAATCCTTTAAAGTGAAGTAAAAATTAAAGGGCACTTACAAAGATAATCTGAATGCAGAATCCTTCATTGTTTGTGTATTTTTTCATCTTTACAGTAGTTTCTTCCTCACTGAATTGTTCAGCATATTTTTTAGGAACTCATATTTTTCAAGTCATTCCACAGCATTTGACTTATTTTTCACAGAAGCAACTATTCGCTTTCTTTCACACTCATAGTTTTTTAGTTCATATAGTAATTCAGTGGAATTTTGAAATTAAAGTTACAAATATAACTGGCATTAGAAGGCATGGGAACAAATCCACAGACTCTTGTTAATCAAATGACTCATTGAATGAAGGCAGATGTGGGAGAGCTCACTGAGGTGCAGCTGACCAGCCTCCAACTTTCAGAGCGCTGTGGGCGGCCACCGAATGTTTACAGTGGCAGGAGAGAGCACTGGTTAGCGGCTCAGTAATGTGAAGACAGGTGAAGAAAGCTTCTATTCTGCTATCTCAATGGTGGTAACAGTAGCAGTGGTGACTGCAGTGATTTCTCAGTATTTAGTGTGAGTGCCACGTATTACTGTCCATCCTCACTACAATGCCTAGAAATTACTGTATTTGCAGTCTAAAGATTAGCTAGTATATAAGTCACTCAATTTTACCAGGAAGCTTTTCTGAAAGATATTATCTACTACCCCAGACTAGGCCAAGTCTTCTTGGAGAACTGCCAAGTAGCCAGGGAGACTGGTTTGGAGATGCCTCTTCTTTCTGCTGTTCTTGAAGCCTGCACTCTTTCTTACCCAAGGGGAGCAGGGGAGGAAAGGGACAAGTTGCTGAGAGTTATTCCATCCATTGGTTTATGGTGGACTTGATGGTGTCACACAAGGAGGCACCTGAGAAACAGAAAATGAATCTTATATACTGGCAAATACAAGATGTTCCCCTCTGTTTTAAGATGAGGAAACAGACTCAGAAGTTAAGTGACTTGGCCAATGTCACATAGCCTGTAACTGGAAAAGCTGAGATTTCAACTGAGGTCTATTTAATTCCAAATCCCATGTGCTTTCCATTGAACAACTGTTGCCATTGAGCTGGGTTGGGCTGAGTTGAGTTAGTTTGAGTTGAGGTGAGTTGGGTTGGGTTGGCTAGAATTGGGCTGGCTTGATTTGGGTGGGTTGGTTGGAGTGGGTTGTGTTGAGCTGAATTGACTTGGTTTAAGTTGAGGTGAGTTGGGTTGGGTTGGCTAGAGTTGAGTTGGTTTGAGTTGGGTAGGGCTGGGTTGGATTAGGTTGGGTTGGGTTAAGTTGGTTTGAGGTGGGGAGGGTTGGGCTGGGTGGGTTAGGTTAGGTTGAGTTTGCATGGGTTGCATTGGTAGCACTGAATCACACTAAGCCCTTTTCTGTGTACTCTTGGTCCCAAAACAGAGGGCTAAAAAATGTCTCTTTTATAGTCTTTCAGCAACCTGAGGGCAGAAAGGGGGATCAATACAAAAGAAACAGACAGGAATCATATATGATTCATTGTTGAATTCTGGTGGGATTGCCCAAGTAAATCATGCCCTGGGCAAACCAGCAGAGTAAAAGGCACCTTACAGAGCTGTGTGTGGGGAGGGGGCCCTTCTGTCACATTGCCCAGAAGATACGGATCCAACTACCCTCATGGTCAGGGATCAGAGAGGCCCCAGCCCAGTTCTAATCCCTTCATGTGCAAATCACATGCCACAGCCCCAAGCCTGGCAGAGGTTCCTGGAGAACAGCGTCTCCTTGAGCACCGGCGGGGTACTCCATGCTGCTCGCCTCCTCTCTCTGTCTCTAAACCCACGTCAGCTCTCTTCAGGAGGTATGGTCACCATCTTTTTACACACAAAGAAGTTGAGATAAAAATAACTTGCTCAAGTTTACACAGCTAATCATGGCCGGAAGCTGGGTTTAGATCTAGGTTTGTAGGACCCTGGGAGGTTGGGTTCTTTCCACTTCTTCACATGGCCTTTCAACAGGACAGAAATCAGCACAAGCCTGTCATCCTGGAGGAGCTTTAAGCAGGATGTGTATCTTCCATGGGGGCAGCTGGAAGGGCTTCCAGGTAGGGCTCGGGGAGAAGTATCGTAGCCTGGGGGAGACCTGTAGAGTAAGGAAGCTTCCTGCCCCACAACAGTCAGAGACAAGAAGTGATGACAACCAGGGGCTGTTGATGGTGTTCCCCTACCCTCTACCCATCTGACTTCTAAGCCTCAGTTTTCCCAACACATTCTGTAAAAAGGGGTTTTTAACTCAGTTCATTCAACAGGCATTTGTGGAGTGACTACAGTGTGCCAGGCAACAGGCTAGGTGGAGAGAAGTCGGAGGCTTGGTCCTGCTGGTGTGGCATGTGGCTGGGACTGTGGGTCTACACCCTCCTCCTGCCACTTCCAAGCCAGGGGGCCCCAGGAATGTCCATTTACCTCACTGAGGTTCAATTTCTCCGCATGGAAAATGGGGAGAATAATAATCATACCTGAGGCTCAGGTCGGCTGTAAGGACTGAACTGAACACGGTGTGTGGGGAGCACTTAGCACAGCCACCAGGGTGTGGGCCACCTCGGGCAGGATTGTGCTGGCTTTTATGCAAAGGCAGAAAGTGCCGCTGAGCCTGGAAGAAAATGAAAAGAACAGTGGCTCACATTTCTTGGCCCACTCCTTCTCAAATACCATATTCTGCACAAAAATATCCTTCAAAAGTCACGGCCAAACCCCCACGGCGGTGGGAATGCCCTCCCTGTGGAGGGAAAGCCACCTCCGACAGCGAGTGTCGTTTTAGATGCAGCTGGCACAGAGAACGGGCGGATGGAGGAGTGACAACGCGCACAGCCGACTGTCAGGGCGGCCTCGGCAGGGAGTGTCTGGGTGCTCGCGGATTCCTTCAATGCTTCTGTATTTTTGAAAATTTTCATAATAAAACGCTAGGGGAAGTGGAAATGCAGCCAGCCCCAACCCTGCAGGAGAGGGTGGTTCCAAGCACCATTTCCTCATTTCTTTGAGTCTCTTAAAAACCTTTTCCTCATAACCCCACAGCTTATAAATGTTTGAACAATTATGACTGTCAGGTGCACAAACAAGGCCCTCACACACAGCCTATTGTTCTGCAGATGGAAACGTCTGTTAGATTAGATTATTTTTTAAACGTGGGGTGAGGAGAGTGGGGACGGGGGTGTTGATAAAAGGCTTCCTGGCCTGGGCTTGTGAATAGCCACACTGAGAAAATCTGGCTTTTCAGAAACTCTCCCTGGAGCCACCTTCCTTCACCAGGACACAAGCTTAACTCTTTCTAACCAAAGGCTTCTTTGCAGTGGGCACAATAGCCCCGTTCTTGCGCTATAGTTTTTTTTAAAAAAAATCCAAATGGTGTATCTAAGCCCATGATGGACTCCAACCAAACTTAAGGTCTTTTTTTTTTTTGAGACGGAGTCTTGCTCTGTCGCCCAGGCTGGAGTGCAGCGGCACGATCTCAGCTCACTGCAAGCTCCGCCTCCTGGGTTCACCCGCCATTCTCCTGCCTCAGCCTCCAGAGAAGCTGGGACTACAGGTGCCCGCCACCACGCCCGGCTAATTTTTGTATTTTTAGTAGAGACAGAGTTGCACCGTGTTAGCCAGGATGGTCTTGATCTCCTGACCTCGTGATCTGCCCGCCTTGTCCTCCTGAAGTGCTGGGATTACAGGTGTGAGCCACCGCGCCTGGCCAACTTGGGGGTTTTAACACAGTGATGAAGAGCTTAGGGTTTGAGAGTTCAGCCTTGAGCCAGACTGCCTGGGTTTGAATCACACTAGCTTTGTAATTGGCCTCTCTGTGCCCATCTATAAAATGGGAGCAATCATTGTCGGCTTTTTAGTGAATTAACAAAAATATTACAAGAGCTGAGAGTAGATGAGACCAGCACATAGTAACAGATTGTTGTTACTTACAGCCATGTGCTGCAAAATGACATTTTGGTCAAGGACAGACCACCTATATGATGGCGGTCCCACAAAATTATAATACTGTATTTTTACGGTACCTTGTCTATGTTTGGACATGTTTAGAGATACAAATACTTACTATTGCGTTACGACAGCCTACAGTTTCAGTAAGTCACATACTGTCCAGGTTTTCAGCCTAGGAGCCATGGGCTGTATCCTACAGCCTGGGTGTGCAGTAGGCTGTGCCATCTGGGTTGTACAAGTGCACTCTCTGAGGTTTGCACAATAAGGAAGTTGCCTGATGTCCCATTTCTCAGACTGTATCCCTGTCCTTCAGCAACTCATGACTGTATTATGATTAAGAACTTAGTAATTCTCCCAAGATCATGGAGGAAACCATGAAAATAGCTAAATGAAAAGGTTAAATGGTTACTATGAAAATGGTAGTGTAAATGGAGAAAATGTGTGATGTTATCGTGATAATAATAGGACCCTCCTCCTAGGGCTGCTGTGAGGATGAAACAGCACTGACCATGCCAGGGAAATTGCTTGCAGAATGCCCTGGCTCAATCAAGGATCGCTTGTGAAAGCTCGTAAGGCTTGCAATGGGACACTGGCTCTTACCTTTGTGACAGGAAACCCGCCTGCCTTAGGCTGTGAGCCATGCTATGAAACGTACTAACAGCCGCAGAAAGAACCTAGCCTGTCTGCTTCTCATATGCCTGGGCCCTGTTCCACTGGCTCCCAGACGGCCGTGACCTCGATACGGTGTGTGAGCCAGTGGCTGGCCTGACCCCCTAATGGTGACCGCCCGCCTCGCCAGGATGACCTACATTTCCACAGTGGCGGCTGGAGCAGACATTCCAGGGTAATTAACAAACACATGCACACAGACACACACACATATAGACATATATACACACAGAAACACACACACACACACAACGGCTCAGGCCTGGCTGTAGCTGGCACGCTAGCTGTCTAGACAGGGCTGGGAGCTGGATGGCCTCCCGCCAGGGGAGGTAGGCTGCTTGGGGCTGCAACCAGGACAACTGAGGTGGGGAGAGAGGCTTTTCCTGTTCACTGGGGCAGAGACCCCTGAGAAGATGAGCAGCAGTGATTGTTCCTCCCCACCCTAAACGGGAGCTTCCAGCCATGTGCCTTCCAAGGAAAGTCTCCTCAGGAAATCATCAGGCAAGAGAGCCTGGGTCCAGCTACAGGGGAGCTTGATGCACTGCTGTTTGTAATAATGAAAAATGGGAAATAGCCTTTCAAAAAGAGTTAGTTAAGCATATTATGGGGCCATCACAAGAGGGACCAGCAAGTGGTTGCTGACAATTGTGTTGAAGGAGATGGTCTGATGGCATGTGGTGACTGTCATAAAATATTAAGTTTCAAAAAAGCATGATTCAAAATGGCATGTCATCAGGGACTGCAGTCATTTTTCTAATAGGTGCACAGAAGAGTCATTAGACAGGCACACCTAGGAAGCTCAGTGCTTATCTCTGGGCATGATATCTGGCCACCAGGGCACTTTGCATGCTCCCACTCACAGTTGGAGTGCAAATACCAAGGACACTAGACCAAGACCCTGGACCGGCTGGCCCAACGCCAAGGTTCTGGTCCTTTCCCTGCTCCAAATTCCAGTACACCCAGCTGGTATTTTCTAAACGCCAGTCACACAGGGACCACCTTCATGACTTTTGCCCACCACACTATAATTTACTTAGAATTATTCTCTAAATTGACTCACGATTTTCACAAAAGCAAATTGATTTTAAAAGAAAACCTTATATCACAGTTGTAGTTGGGAAAATCAAAAACAGAAGGTGGCTGTAAAGATAAACACATCATTATTAATTTTAAAAAATTCCAGCAAACTAACACAAGAACAGAAAGCCAAACACCGCATGTTCTCACTCATAAGTGGGAGTTGAACAATGAGAACACAGGGACACCGGGCGGGGGGTATCACAAACTGGGGCCTGTCAGGGGGGTGGGGGGTGGGGGAGGGATAGTATTAGGAGAAATACCTAATGTAGATGACAGCTTGATCGGTGCAGCAAAAACCACCATGGCGCGTGTACACCTACGTAACAAACCAATATATTCTGCACATGCAACCCAGAACCTAAAGTATAAAAAAAAAAAAATTCCTTGTGTGCCACCTAAGATCATCTTGCCAGTGATATGTATGCCACACGTTGGCCGACACTGCCTTCACTCAACCTCTTTATTTACAACATGAGAAGGCTGAGGTTCAGAGGGGACAAGATTTCCCTAGGGTCATTCAGGTTGCCAGGATCTCTGGGTGCTGGTTCAGGGGCTGCTTACCTGAACCTGTCCTTATCCCGACCTTCTCACTCATCCTAGCAGGTCTATCTCCATGGGGATGGGGCCAATCAGCTCTCAACCCAACCCATTACTGAGCTCCCAGGTACCTGGCTGAGCCACAAGGGTCCAGCCTGTCCCCCTCCCGCCACATCCTCTGTTCAGTGGAGGTCCCACATATCAGATATTCCTCCCATGCTAAGTAGAAAGCTCAACCACAGCACATGAGCTTCAGATTAAATTATTTTTAATTTCATGCTGCTCAGTTCCACAGTCAATTAATTCCATTTCATTTTCAAGGGTCCCATCACCCTGCCTTCTTCTTTTTCTAGCAGTTCCAGTGATTTTCTGGACTCAATCGGGGATTGTTTGTGTTTGGTTTTAAATATGTGTAAACGTATGGCCGGTCTGTGTCCTTTTTCCCGTTCCTCCTCCTGACTGTACCCACGCTGGACACCCCAGGCTGAGGCTGGAGGGGGCATGAGGAGTGGGCCTGGCAGGCAGGCACCTGGCCCCTTCAGGAGGTGGGGGACAGAGGAGCATTTCCACATCCAGGTGGGTGCCTGCACTACAGGAGAAGGCAACCACTGCCTCCTGGAGGCCCTGGGCTCTGGGGACTCCCTTCGTTTGGCATCCCTACTGTCTTTTCCTCTTAGGAAAGCCCTTCACCACCTGGAGGTGTCTGCAAGCACTTGGCCCTGACTCCTTTACAGGGTTGGGCATGTGACTCAAGCTGGCCAATCAGAGTAGTCCATACCCTGGGACAGCAAGATAGGCCGAGGAGCAGTCACATGACCTAAGCAGGGCCAATCAGTGTCCTGTGGAGGAATAAAATGGGTTCTGTGTAAGAAATGATTGTAATGTTTTTCTCTAGGCTTCGTAGCTATGAAGGTCATGGAAGCTCAAGGCTGCTGGAGACCACCCCTGCTGTCACTTGGAACTCAGCCTGCCTGATCATGAAGCCAACTAGCAAAAAGGAGAGCCAAGAGAGGTCAGGAGGAAAATAAGTCCTACAGTTGACCAGTAAGGCACTAGGTATGACTGTGCCTGAAGGCCACCAAACTGCCCAACTTTGAAGTTGTATGTGCCAGCAAATTTCGCTTTTTTCGTTGTTGTTAATTTAGTTTGTTATGTCTCCTTCCCTTGTTCAAGTCAACCAAGGAACATCACTGTGTGTCACGTGTCCACCTTCCTTTCCCTTGCCTCACATGCTCTGCCTCATCCAGGCACAGCCTGGAAGGTAGAGGTGACAAGCACGCAGGAAGCTTTATGGAACATCCAACCCCTCAAGACTCAGCTCAGACACCACCTCCTCCAGGAAGCCTCCCCTGGTGCCCTAGTGTGCCTTCTCAGGCTGGTTCATAGCCCATCTCTGCTGGCCCACAGCCTTTATTGAGGGTAGCACCATGCATAAGGGCTAGACTCTGGAACCCAGATGTCCCTGATTGGAATGTCAGCTCTTGCCAGCTGTGTGACCTTGAACATATAAGTAACCTGTCCGTTCCTTGGTTTCATCACCTGTAAAATTAACGTCAGTCTCTACCTAGTCCTACTTTGTTGTGAGATTTGTCACTGAGAACAGAGGCCAGCACATGGCTGCTCCTCAGGTATTAATTGTATTGGCCATCATTTTCATGTTCTGTATCACTTTTGCCATAACTGCCTTTTACTTTAAACCACAAGCCCTTTCCCTTCCCTTTTCTTTCAATACCTTTGGTTCTCCAGACCCCACAGTGCCTGGCGTGTAATGAACCTGAGAGAATGTCGGTTGAATAATGTGTGCCCCAAAAAATGAACAGGCAAATCTATGTGTTCTGCTCTTCCTTCTACCTGTCAAGAACTCTGACTTTGCCATCTCGTTTCTGGCTCTTGTCCTAAAAATAGGATAATGAGCAAGCGGTAGGTGGAGAGAAGTAGAAGTGAAAGGGAATGGAGACAAACGCAAGGGTTGGGGGGTCAGGAGAACACATGGGCTGGGCGGGTCATGGAGGTGCTCACACCTGGCTGGGCACTGGAATCACCTGGGTGCAAGGGTTCCCAAACAAGCCCCCTGGGCCCTACCATGGAGACTCCCACCTCATCTGTCTGGGTGGGGCCTGGAACTTCCCACGTGCTCCTGTGCTATGAGGCCAGGGCTGAGAACCCTGGGATGGAGGATGGGAGGAGCTTTGATGCACATGAGAAGAGAAATGAAAGCTCCTTGAGTGTTTTTGAGAGATTTCAGCAAAGATTAGTTCTTGTTCAACTATTTTGACCCTCAGCTGGTTGTTTCTTTGACTATGACCCTGTTCTGAGACTGGGTGCCAAGGGGACTTGGGTTTGTCTAATACAAGTGTGTGAATGAATGAATTAATGAGAGGAGGTTTGTCTCCCAACACTCACACCAGTAATCACAGACACAAGCAGCAAGGGAAGGTGGAAAAGATGTTCCAACACAGGGGACTCAAGGGAAACAGAAACACCTCGTCCACCTCATCAGCCTGTGTTCAAGGGAGAGAGAGGTGCTGGGGTTTATGGCTGTGGCTACTTCCCTGCCCTGATCTTAATTACGGGAGACCCACTGGCTCAGCAGTCTCTAAGTTGCAGGTAGAGAAATTAGATGTGATATCCAAATTCTTTTTTTTTTTTTTTTTTTTTTTGAGGCAGGGTCTTATTCTATTGCCCAGGCTGGAGTGCAGTGGTACAATCATGGGTCACTGCAGCCTCAACCTCCTGGGCTCAAGCAATTCTCCTGTCTCAGCCTCCTGTGTAGCTGAGACCACAGGCATGGACCACCATGCCTGGTGAATTAAAATAAAAAAATTATACAGATAGAGTCTTCCTACGTTTTCCAGGCTGGTCTTGAGCTCCTGGGCTTAAGAGATCTTTCCACTTTAGCCTCCCAAAGTGCTGGGGTTACAGACATGAGCCACTGTACCCAACCCCAAATCTTGACTAGTAACATATAGTCAGCTAGAAAGACAGACGGACCATTCCTTGTGAACTTCTCTAGGGACACCCTTTGAAGAAAGTGTCTGAGGGTCAAGCCATCATCAGAGCAGCTGAAGACAAGGCCCTACCCACAACGGGATCATGGGTTCAGGAAGGACCGTTCCCAGAGACCAGTCAGCGGGGCTGTGAGCTCCTGGGGGCAACAGGAAGAGGATTTCATGCAGGACTCACAGTGCCTGGAGCCTGTTCCACTTAAGAGAAATTAAGCAGTCACAAGTATGAAAGGAAGAATGTCACTCCTGGGAGTTCCTGCCACTGTCCTTTCTTTAATAAGTCCACAGGGTGCCCAGGCAGTTTTTGGTGCTTGGGGACACAGCTGCAAACAGGTCACCTTGCTCTGAAACTGCAGGTGCTCACCGTCTAGTGTCTAGCAGGGAAAGACACACCAAGCAGAGGGATGGTATGGGTGAGTGCTCTGAGCAGGCCTGATGTGTTCCTGGGAGACCTACTGAGAGACGCTGGGAAGCTGCCTAAACAGGAAAGGCTGATCTGGCTTGCGGTTTTGTGGTCTTAAAGGGAGAAATATAAGAGGAGGGGCAAGAGCCGTGGAGGGGGACGAAGGCTGTTTCCTGTCCTCCTTCTCTGCTGGGCTCATTCCCACGGCCACTGCAGCACCCCGGTAGCTCCAACAGAAGGACCCCTGGAGTCTGTGTGTGTCTGTAGGAATGGGACCAAAGTGCCAATTCCTGGCTATCTGTCCACCATGCCACCTGGAAAGCTGCCTGCCACCAGGATGCCACCAGAGAGGGACCGGGACGCCGGGGAGGGGATACATGGCCACATGTTGCCTAGAGAAGGGGCAGATTTGTGTTTGTAACAAGCACCTGCAGGTAGTTCTTATCACAGGAGGGACATTCGTTGTCTGGTGCTCCTCATTTCTGCCACCCTTCCCAAGCCGGCCTCATTCTCTCTCTCTGGAGACTCCCTTTCTGACACCCTTCCCACGCCAGCCTCATTCTCTCTCTCTGGAGACTCCCTTTCTGACACCCTTCCCAAGCCGGCCTCATTCTCTCTCTGGAGACTCCCTTTCTGCCACCCTTCCCAAGCCAGCCTCATTCTCTCTCTCTGGAGACTCCCTTTCTGACACCCTTCCCACGCCAGCCTCATTCTCTCTCTCTGTAGACTCCCTTCCTTGGCCCTGCCACCCCTGTGCACTGGCTTCAGGAGACTTCCCGATTTCAAGCCCCCAGCAGAGCCCATTGAGAATCTGTGTGCCTCCCAGGTCTAAATTCTTCTGAGAAAGAACTTGATTTGGATTGGGGCACAGCTCTGTTCCAATCAGCTGTGGCCAAGGAGGGGTGAGGTCATGGTACAGTTGTGGCTCGTGGGGCCTCCCTTGTGGGTATAAGGAAGAGAGTTCTCAGAGGTACCCATCCAAACTGCTGTCTCCCATCAACGCATGCTTGTGTTCCCCAGGAGACCCCACTCCACAACTCAGGTTATGAATTTCTCTCTTCCTGGTAAGTTTCCAGACCTCACAGTACACCCAGCTTCAAAGGAATCTGTCAGAGAAACTCAGTAATGGCAATATGATATGCTTCTTCAAGAAGTTTCTAGAATGAGAGCTCTCAGCAGACAGGGGCTGTTGCCTTGTTTGTCCTGTGCACCCCAACCACTCCTGCTATGTCCGTTAAGCACAAGGACCTACACGTCGTTGACACTTACTTTTATGGGCTGGATTCTGTCCCCTCAAAATTTGTATGTTGAAGTCCTAACCCACATCTTAGAATGTGACTGTATTTGGAGCTAGGGCCTTTAAAGAGATGATTAAAGTTGAGTAATTTCATAAGGGTGGGCCCTAATCCAGTGTGACTGGCATCCTTGTAAGAAGAGGAAGAGGGAACAGGGAAGGACACACAGAGAGGGCACGTGAGGACACAGTGGGGAATGGCCGTCCGCAAGCCCAGGAGAGAGGCCTCTGAAGACATCAAACCTAGTGACTTCTTAATCTTAGACTTCCAGTCTCCAAGACTTTGAGAAAACACATTACTGTTGTTGAAGCCACCTAGTCTGTAGTATTTTGTTATGGCAGCCCAGGCAGACTAATACACTCGCTAACGGTTTGTTCCTCACTAAAGAGATGCAAAAATGGTGGAACTGAGTCCTCCCGCCAAGAGCTTGGACCTGTCTACTGACTGCAAATGGCAGTCTAGGTTAGCTCTTGGTTAAAAGAGAAACAAGAATCAGTTTATCAGGAGTCCTGGAGCTTTCACTGGGTGAGGACAGGGGTCTTCTAAAGGCCCCAGTGTCAGGGCAGGACCCCGATGTGTGTGGAGAAAGTGACCCACTACTCATAATCATGGCCGGCATGCAGGGGATACCTGATGGCTTTGCTCTGTAGTCCTGCCCTACACTAAGCTTTTGAGTTACTGTCTACTCTAAACTCTATTTTCAAAATTTCCTAGACTCTTTTTATTGGCAAAAGCAAAGGACTCAATTTGGCATTGGAGGTCAGACCACTCTCGTTTGAAAAGAAAAAGGAAAACACATTTCCATGGGTCTTTGACTATACAGAGATCAAACAAAACCCTCTTTGCTTGGTGATATTTAGGAATGGAGGAGCCAGGCTGCTTCCTGAGGACAAAGCAGCGATTGTGCATCGGGAGAGGAGCAGCGTGCCCCCCTCTCACCACCTCGGCAGCTCCGCTGGAAAGAGATCCTCTCTCCCCACTGACCACCGATGTCAGCACTCCCGTGGGATAGATGCTAGACCGGGTGCAAACCACCCACCAGGCAGAGCAGTGGGAGGGCTGAGAGCCAAGCCTGGCCACATGGGCACCCCTGAAGCCTAGGGTACAGCTGGTTCCCAAAACATGTAGAGAGAGTGAAGGGAGAGGCGATTCCCCATGGAAACAGGAGAGTTTTTAACTAGAAGAAAGGGGAGTGGGTATGGTACAGGCCACAGCGCCCACGTGCCTGCTGAGTTCTGGAGGACACTCCCTGTTGTATCTGAACCCAGGTTCCGCTGCTTGCAGCTTAAAAGCCAAAACTCAAGAGATGGGAGTTAGTGGAAAGAAAAGCAGGTTTATTGGGAGAACCAGCCAACCGAGATGATGAACTAGCCTCCTGAAGTATTAATACCATCTTGAGTTAAGTCCATACAAATTTTAGGCTCTTTTTATGTTCAGGACAGGGGAGGAGGAGGGGATTGGGGTGGAGATGTAACAGATTACCACAGACATTGGCACCAGTGCGGGTCCAAGGAGATCAGGAACTTCTTTGTCCTTGGTCAGGTCACAATGCTCCTATAAATCTATTTTTAAAAACATAGTTAGTTGTTTACATACTTTCCCTTTAATCCCAGAGTTAGTTTTTAAAACTCCATGATTGCTGTTTTTGCATATTATCTCAGTGCTCTAAAATTATCCCAGCCTCCGTGCAGAAATGGATAAAGGCCCCTTAAGCAAAAATGGAGTTGGTTGTGTTCGTTCTTTGCTGCTTCCCTGATACACTGTCGGTTCCCCAAATCTCTCTAACATGGAGCAGCCCCTCCACAACCCCTGTACCTCTGTCTTGGGGCACACCTTGGTTTCTACATAAGGGGCCCTCACCCATCTCACAGTCTCTTCACACGTCCTTCTCCACCCAGCTGAGGTCTTTGAACAGAGGTGGCAGTTTGGGGACTAGGATTTGGTGAGACTCAATCCAGGTAAACAGTATCTTAGAAGGCTTATGAATGGACGCTTGGGACCTGTGTTGATCCTGGTTCTCCCACAAATTAGCAAATTACTTAACTTCTCTGTGCCTCTGTTTTCTCATCTGTGTGTTGGGTACAGTATCTGTACCAATCTTAGAGGGTTATTATAAGGAGTAAATGAGGTAATATACATCAAGCACTCAACATGTGAGCTGTTATTAAAATATATCTCCCATCTGTCCACTTCTCTCTGTCTATGCTGCCACCACCTCATCTGAGCCACTGTCACTGGTCCCCTGGGCCATATCCCAGTCTCTTTGTAGTGTCCTGGCCCTCTGACCCATTCTCCACGCAACAGCCAGGCTGGGACTGCCAGATGAAATACAGGACACCCGGTTAAATGTGAATTTTGGATCAACAGTGAATATTTTTCAGCATAGGTATGTCCCATGCAATATTCATTATATACTTGTGCTAAAAAGTTATTTATTTGAAACTCAAATTTAACTGGGCACCTTGTATTTTTATTTGCTAAATCTTGCAGCCTTAAGCCAGGGAGAAAGCAGATCGTTTTGCTCCTTGCTTCAAACCTTCATTGAGTTCTCGGCACAGTTAGGACAGAATCTGTACCCTGTCCTGACCTGCAGGGCTTCACCTGGCCCAGCCTCTGTGTGGGCCATTTTTTTTCCCGTGACTATTAACAATTTTAGCAGCATCAGTGGCCAGGCATTGCCTTGTCAGGTCACACACCGTGCCTGCTCCCCACCAGGGGACTGATCAAAGAATAAGAAAATGAAGCCAGCAAGGACCACAGGGCAGGAGACCGTGGGGCTTTGTGAGGTGTGTCCCATCCTGGTGTGGAACCCAGACCAGCTTTCCGCTTGCATGGGAAACTGTAGCAGCTGGATCACCAGCCTGGAGCAAGTGGCAAGGGGGTTGGTCCAGACTCCATCCTGTGCTGCAGCCAGCTGCCCAGATCTACTTTGACCAGCCCCGTGACCTTGGACAGGACCTTTACCTCTCTGTGCCTCAGTTTCCTCATCTACAAACTGGGGATGCTGGTGGTGCCTAACTAGCCTCAGGGCTGTTGTGAGATAACCAAGTTCACACCTGGACATCAGCTGCGGCAGCACCTAGCAGGGAGCAACCGAACCCCAGCCTTTTCAGTTCATTCTTCAAGGCCAGGCAGGACTGCAGGCATGGGCCAGGGGGAGGGTGCAAACGGAGCTTCCTCAGCTGAAGGCGGTTCTACTGGAAATCAGCAGCCCCAGTTGTGGCCCCCATGGCCTCAGGGTGGAGCAGCACATTGAGACGGAGAAGGTGGTTGAGGGCCCAGCCGACAGTTTCCTTCCTCCCCTCGCCTCCCTGGGAGCCTGTGGCCTTCAGCCGTCCCTCCCACATCTGTGTTCCTGGCTTGCCTGCTCCAGGTGGATATCCTTACATCAGGGGCAGGGGGCTGGCGGGGAATTCAGTCGGTCTCTGCTTGGGTCCCTTGACCTTCTCCCGACAGGCTGAGCTTCTCCTCCTGGGGGAGCCTAGAATCCCCTGGCGACTCCCTCCCTTTCTCTTAAATTGTGGCCACAGCATGGCCCCCAGTCTGTGGTCAGAATGCAGAATCCCGGGCTAGGGACTGAGCTTCTCACCAAGCCAGATGCACCCCCCACCAGGAAGCCCTGCCCCCGCCACTGGATCGACCTCATGTGCCAGGTAAGCCAAGGATGAGGGTTTTGGGCCTGGCTCTGGGTGCCTCTAAACAGACCCGCTCCCCGACCCCAGGCTCCCTTTCCTCTCTCCTGTCACTGTGCAGGTAACTGGGCTCCCTGATGCTGTGGTGTTTCTGAAATACTTTGATGTAGTCAAAAATCTTCATTGAGCCCCTACTGTGTGCCAGGCTCTGAACTCAGTGCTGAGGACATGAAATGGGCAGAAGGGGCCTGCTCCCACAGCGTCCTGGGCTGGGACAGACACATTAGGAGTTAAGGACACTTACTAGAGTGAGTACGTGCTGAAGGCCGTAAGCAGGTGGAGATGAAAGGGAGGAGCAGGGGTGGGTGCCATTGTAGAAAGGGGCTGTTTGGGACCCACTTGGAAAGAAGGGCCGGGGACCCTGAGGAGGTGGTATTTGAAGGAGGAACAAGAATGAGCTCAGCAGAGGCAGCGAAGCTGTTCCCAAGGGCCAGCCAGTGCAAGGCTCCCAAAGTGAGCAGAGGGTGATGCATTTGGAGAAGTAACAGGAGGTCACTGAGGCAGGACACAGGGCAGGGGAGGTGACAAGGGGCCTTCCAGGCCAAGGACAAAAGAAGCCCCCTGAAGGGTGAGAAACACAATGCACATCCTTGCAGTGGGTTAAGCCGTGTCCTTCCAAACAGACGTCCAAGTCCCAACCTCCAGCACCTGTGATTGTGACCTTACCTGAAAACAGGGTCTTTGCAGATGGAATTAAATTAAGGATCTCAAGACGAGATCATCTTGAGCTTCAGGGTGGGCTCTGAGTCCAGTGGCAAGTGTCCTTATAAGAGACAAAAGAGGAGAGACACACAGAGAAGGGAGGCCTCGTGACGATGGGAGCAGCAGTTGGGGTGATGCAGCCGCCAGAACAGGCCAGCAGCCACGAGAGGCCAGAAAGGGTCTGTCCCAAGAGCCTCGGAAGGAGGCTTGGCCCTGCCCACACCTTCATCTCAAACTCTGGCTTTCAGAACTGTGAGAGGACAAATGTCTGTTGTTTTAAGCCACGCAGTTTGTGGACATTTTTTATGCAGTCTTGGAAACTAAAACAATGTTTAAAAGCTCTGGCTGAAATAGGTAGAATTGGTTGGGCAGGGGAAGAAGCGGGAGCCACCTGAGAAGCCAGGACCCCTGGAGCAGGATGGCAGCTGGAATCCAGGCAGTGACGGGGAAGGGAGGAGAGTGGAGATGGAGATATGCCTCAATAATAGTGAAGGTGAAATTTTACATCCCCACCCCCTGCCCAGCACCTTGCTGTAATGGCCTTATTCAGATTTTCATAGTTAATTCTGGATTAAACCCAGGTGTTGGTGACCATCACCATCACCATTTTATAGACGAAGAACCAAAGGAACAGAGAGGTTCGTTAACATCTCCCAAGACCACACAGCTAGAGGCAGCAAGGCACAGATTGCAACCTAGGCCAGAGGATCAAAGGACTTCGTATTTAGCCACCCCAAGCAAACTGTCGTGCAGTCAAATTAACAGCACTTGCTGGGGATAGAGGTGGGTGGATGATGACAGAGAAGAAAACAAGAGCCGCTAAGTGGGTGGCACTGCTTGGAAGACTGTGGGGTGGACAACCTGTCTGTCTCCAGGAGGAAAATGGCCATTTCCTTCCCAGGACGCCCATTGAGCAGGAACTTTCTGGAGCTGGGTCCTTCAAGATGGGCCTCCCACTCTCCACGTTCTGCCATTCGGAGCAGGCAACCTGCTGCGGTTGTATTAATTATGTGACGGCAAATGAAAGCCCCCAGCTGACCCGCCGGGATCATAAATAACGCTGGCAGAAAATGGATTTGGGCCACGTGTCTCAGCAGCAGCTTTTTGTGGCATGAAGGTTGGATCTTTTCCATTCTGGGACTGGTGTTTGCTTAGCTGGGAAACCACTCGTCTTCCTGTTCCAGTTCTCCCCGTAAGCATTCTTTTCTCCTTTTTAAACAATAATAGGGGTTACTATGGAAATCAGAGTAATTTTCATCCCAATGTAGTCCAGATAAACTATCAGGCATTTGCGGCCACCTTGCCTGCCATCCGTGCTCTGGTCTCATGACTAGAAAATTTGGGAACGTCTGAGAAACTCACATTCTCTTGCATCGATTTCCTAAGTGGGTCAGAGCTTGGAGTTCTTGGCAATTAATGGCTGAGTTAGTGAAGGCAGAGCATAAAAAATTTCATGAGCAAAATACGTCTTCCTTATTTTGAAACTTTAAAAAGCCCCACTCAGATAAATGACCCCTGTTGTACCTGAAGTACTGAGTAAATTAGGTGTAATTTTATTACAATATTGATTGCTGCCACCAGACATCTCAATTGTATTTTTTAGCCTTGATCAAAGGTGAAAATGGCATCTTTTAATCGAGTTGAAAAATGCAACTCTGTGGGAAGATGGAGCTGAGCTGAAGGAGGAAGGTGGAGGGAAGAGAGGAGTCTCAGACTCCCTATTGGGGAAAATCCACAACTTTTCAGCAGAAACAGAGATTGTCAGCAATGGCTGCCAGTGAATAAGTATTCAGTGAATAATAGGAAAAGAATATAGTAGGCACTCAATAAAAACCGCACCCCTACTCTGTAAGCAAGAAGCTCTGAATATGACAAGAGAGGCTCTTAGAGGTGCTGGAAGTAATGAAGGCTCCTTAGGGGCAAGAACTGCAGGAAAATGAAATGATTTCTTTTATTTTCTTTTTTTTTTTTTTTTTTTTTGAGACAGTCTCACTCTGTTGCCGAGGCTGGAGTGCAGTGGCACACTCTTGGCTCACTGCAACCTCTGCCTCCTAGGTTCAAGCGATTCTCATGCCTCAGCCTCCCAAGTAGCTGGGACTATAGGCATGTGCCACCACACCTGGCTATTTTTTTTTTTTTTTTTTTTTCAGGTAGAGACTGGGTTTCCCCATGCTGGCCAGGCTGGTCTTGAACTCCCAGCTTCAAGTGATCCACCCACCTTGGCCTCCCAAAGTGCTGGGATTACAGGCATGAGCCACTGTGCCAGCCCACCAAAATGATTTCTTATGTCTCATGTGGCCCTGGCATAGAAGAAGTGCTCAATGAATATTTTTGGAATATTATTGCTGAACTTATGAGGTATAGAAATGACTGTGTTGGAGAGGGGTGTCTTTCAGGGACCCCTTCTCTGAAGGAAGAGTGAGAGCTGCCCAGGTGACAGCCGAGTTCAAGGCATGGGGATGGAGGAAGAATGTTCTAGGCCAAGGGAAGACCCTGCCGTTCATCCTGACTACAAAGCAGACAGGGCCCTCGCGGTGAGATAACTGGCCCTTGTGACAATAAATGTTAGTGTAGCACATGAGGCTGAGAAGAGGCTGCTCACCCTTGCAGATCCAGCCCCACACAGAGCAGGGGACACATGCAGTTTGCTAAAGGGGAAAGAGAGAGGAGAAAGAAGAGAGGGGAGGGAGGAAGCAGAGGAGAGGGAGGAGAGGAGCTCCTCTCCCTCCAAAAGTTCCTTCCTCATCTGTAGACAATTGCACAGCTAACATAACCTCTTTTGATGCAACTTGAAGTTACTGTTTGAAGAATGATTGATGACTTCTCCTGTGGTTTACCTTTCCCAAGTGACTAATTGGGTGCATTCACCCACAGCACAGAGAGGCGCCATTTGCCCTGAATGATTTCATGAACCAGAGAAGTTGAGGGGCTCGGGTCAATGGCTGTGGCGCATGGAAAGCCATGGTCTTCCCCCACCCCCAACCCCACCCTAAAAAATCTCAGCGAGGACAGATTAATCACAGGAATTGACTGGCAGACGGGCTTGGTGTAAGAAGAAATGCCAGGAGGCTTTGGATAACAGGGGCTGGTGGAGGGGGGTCTCCCACCTGCAGAGGCCATGGTAAGTGGGAGGTATGATGTGCAAAATGGCCCCTTGGCCCAAGCCTCCATGCCCAAAAAGCCCCAGAGTACACTGGAAAGCATCTCCACTTGAAGCTTTGCACACAGTCACAGAGCCACCCTGGCAGGACTGGAAGAAGAACATGTGTATAGTATGAACATCTCTAAACTCCATCCCACACCAGTATTTGCTAAGAATTCATTTTTTTTTTGAGTGCTGCAATTATCTTGTGGACAGTGCAAATTATATCCAGGGGTGCGCTGGTAAACCAGCTCTCCACAATCAAGAAAGGGGAGATCCCCCTTCGCCTTCGTTTGTGTCGTTTGCCAATTACCATGGTGTAAATACTGTCACTATGGCTGATTGCAGGCCATTGATGGTTTAAGAACTAACACAAAAGTTTCCTAAATATTTAACGATCGACTCTCATAAGCCTCTTCAAGCTGGCATTATCTCAGTTTGTGTATAAGTTATTATTTATTAAATGTGACTACGTGAAATATGCTCAATTTTGCAACCATGCTTTGGTATTTCTTTATGGTTTTAATATACCAGGAGGCTCAAAAGACGGAAAGGGTGGTGCAGGGTCTCTTTGTCTCAGAAATCACATTTGTAAAAACCTCTCTGCTCTGCTCTGTTCAATCTAGTGCCTAAACCTGGAAAGTGATTTTTCACCATCTCTACCTTCCTGCTCATCCTTCCCTCCTTTTACATTTATTAGGCCACTACTCTGCCTCCCTACATCCTCCATGAAAATGTCCCTCATCCAGTGAGACATGGTAAATATCTCAGTCACTCCTGTCTTCCTTCTCAGCATTCTAGGTTTTACCCTAGAGACCAACCGCTCACTCATTCAAGAAATGTCAACTAGAAATTTATTCTGTACTGGGCACATGCTAAATGCTAGAGTAATAATAGAGTTATCTGGTTTTAAATAAACTTTTTTGGAGAATACAATAATAATACATATTCACAGATGAGCATTTGGAAAATGTAAAAAAGAATACAAAATCATCTTGTAACCTGTACTTCCATTATCAGAGATAATGGCTGCTAATGTTTTGGTGTGTTTCTATTCAGTTATTTTTCCTTGTCCAATAAACAAGGACACAAGAATTTTTTTAATAAAAAGATCATAACCATTTAATAATACATTACAAACCTTTCTACATCATCACATATTTTTCTGTACAACATAATTTTAATAATTGTACAATATTCTATTGTCTGGTTGTGTTATACACCCAATCTCCTTTGTTAAACGCTTGGGTAATACTCAGTTTCTTATTCTGAATATTCTGAATCACTCTGCAATAAAAATTCTCTGATGAATGTCTGCACATGCCCGTGATTAATTACATAGGACAAATTCTTGGAAGAATAGTATTTTCCAGGTCTTTTATGGTTTTTCTTTTCGGCCCAATAGTTGTTTAGGACATAATTTTTTAGTTTGGTTTGTTGTGTTTTATTTATAAATCTTAGATTTTTAGCATACTTCTTACCAAGATTAACATAGTTACGAAACTTTCCTCAAATCATAAACGTCAGCCCAATGAATTTGTATGTAATAAACATACCCTTATAACCGGCGCATAGATGTAGGAACAAAATGTCACCATCTCCTCAGAAACCCCATTGGTGCCCCTTCTAGAAATTCTCTATACCCCATCCAAGGATAACCATTATCATGAATCCTAACAGCATAGATTAGTTTTGCCTGTTTTTGAACTTTATGTAAACAGAAAATACAAATGCTTTTGTGTCTGGTGCTCTCTATCTACCCTACGCAGGCAAGATTCCCCTACGTTGCTGGATGTGGCTATGTGTGTCAACTTTCCTGAGTAGTTGCATTGTGTTCTGGTGGATGAAAAAACCCATAATGTATTTGTCCTTTTACTGTTGATGAAAATCTAGGTAGTATCACCCATCTGGGTGGTCTCATCTTCACCCATCTATAGGATCAAATTTATTAATTAAATTATATAGAGCTTCTCTAGGTATACTTTCATAGTTTTGTCTCTAGATCTGTGAAAATTAAAATGGAAAGAGGTATCTAAAATCTCCCACTGTATCGTGTCACAGAGGTGAAGGAGTCTGCCCAAGACCACACTATCCAGAGAGGTCAGGAGGCGTTTGGACTCAGCCACCCGGCCCCGGGCAGCCGAGGTTAACGGAACCCACCGCACGAGGCTGTTGTGAGGATGAAACATGATCATGGAATCTGAAAACTCAGCCTGACGTGGAAAACATGATTGCCTGTTAAGCACCGGCTGCTCATTTTCATCTTCTGGGTGAAGTGCTCAAAGGAACTGGATGAATACTGAGTGAGTAAGGAATAAGTGAATGAATGAACAAATGAATCCGAATGCCCTCCAATGTGCGTATGTGCCTGGGTCTGTTGCAGAAAGCCGCCTTTGTTGTCTAGACAAGAAGAGATGTTTGCTTTGTGAGCCCGGTGGGTCTGCGGAGGTGGCAGCCCCTGGGGGCAGCTGGACTTTCCCCTGGGCCCCCCACCAGGGTGACTGATGAGGCTGAAGGGGATTTTGCCAGCAGCTGCGGCTGCCAGCCCAGCCTGCCATGCAGACCTGGCGCTCTGGGCTCTGGAATGAAAGCACAATAGTGGCATTGTCACCACTTCCCCGTTTCTTGATTGTCCCAGTTACTCATCAAGGATGTTGGCGAGCCCAGCCCGGAACACAGCGTCCTTGTCCCTTGATTAAGCAGCAGACACGCTCAGACAGTGGCCCTGCAGGAGGTGGCCGATGAATTCATCTCTTGGCCATTCAGAGAACCCAACAGCCACGGACTTGGGCAGAGATGGGTCAACGGGAGGTCATGCCGGACGGTCCCCTCCAGAGGCCACCCCCAAAGGGAAATGATGACAGCATCCTCCCCCCAGGAGGTGCCCCAGACAAGGCTGATGAAAGGGGTGGCTCGGTGGCTTCCTGTGGAAAGCCCGCTCTGGGACAGACCCCTGTGTGAGAATGGTCCTGCTTGCTGTTATCACTCCTTGATCAAAACCTTCAGTGGCTTCTCACAAGTAGAAGACAGTCAAAACACCTCTCACAGAGCCCTCCATGATTTGACCGCAAATCTTCCCACTCACCTTTTTGCTCACCGTGTTCTGCTCACACTTGCCTAATTTCTGGCCCTGGGACGCACCATGGTCTGTCCTTCCTCAAGCCTCTCCTTCTGCCTGGATGGATCTCTGGGTCCACCCCAGCACCAGCTCTGATGGCCGACTCCTAGCAGGGGCTGCCTGGTTCACCTTTGGACCCTAACACGTGGAGTAGCACCTGCCCAGAGGAGTCGCTGGAGAGACATTCACTCAGGCTACTTCCCAGTGCCTAGAACAAGGCCTGGTATATAGTAGGTGCTCAGCAAATACGGAAGGGAGAGGGGAAAAGAGAAGGGAGGAAATGGTGGAGAGAAATTATCATGCAGCAACTTCAGACACAGCAAGGGGAGTGGAACAGAGAAAGGGGCGCCTTCCAAAAGGCACCTGGAACCCCCTTTGGGATGGGCCCCCTGTACACGCCCACACCACTCTCCAAGGCTGGAAGCATCTCGTCCTCCACTGCCGAAGCATTCCAGGAAGGGGGCTGCACCCAGAGCAGCAGGAGGCACCATCCCCTCTCCTACCCTCACGTCCAGCTTTTCTCCCTGCTCCGTGATCCACAGTGAGGGCCTCCCTCACTTCAAGATAGTCCATGACTAAGGACCTGTGGGACCATCACATTTCTTCGTCTCTTCAATACATCTTTTTGAAGGCCTGTGATGCCCCATGGATGGGGCGAGGCTCCGGATCAATGAAGGCAGAAAAGTCACACGTGGCCCCACTTGTGGCAAGCCCCCAGCCAGTGGAGCTGGGAACATACTGGACACATGAGAGTCAGCCCATGTGTTCAGGGAGCCAATCCGATTTTTGTCATCCACTGGCCCTTTAAACTTGTCCACTGGGAAAGAGCCTTGTCCCTGACCAGACGGGAACTCAGGCAGTGACCATGACTTTGCTGGTCGCTTTCTAGCAGTAGACAGTCCTGTGGTCAGTGTGAGTCACAGACGGCCTCAGTCTAGCAATGGAAAAAGTTCAGTCCTGAGTAAGAATCAAAACTTGCTCCTTGATTCACCACAATTTGCTGCCCGATGGGTGCCTGCGGTGAGCTGACTGCTTGCAGGGAAGTGGCCTGGACCTCCTCTCTTTGCCCACAGGGTTTTTTCCATCACTCCGACACAGCCTCCTCACTCGGGCTCAGGAGCCAGGCAGGGTTGGGAGGGAGACGAGGTGGACAGCTGCTCCCCACCAGCCCCGTGTGTGACAGCTCTGCACTGCCTGGGATGCAGCAGAGCCTCCCCCAATGGACTGATGGTTCTGTGGGGATGAGCAGGGCCTCTCCTACCTGGCCACGCCCCTGTGGGCCATTGTCCTGGAGAAGAGCGCCTCTCTTTAAGGGGCTCAGTTGCCCAGGATGCATGCAGCATTGACCGTCTCTTGGAGGAGTTTCAGCTTTTCAGAAGCAGCCTCAGTTCTTCAACCCAGGCCCCTTTTCCCCTCAGGCGTGAGTCCCTTGAGCCCTCCAAAGGCCGGGCGCGGACAGAGCTGTCTGCATGTTCCCACAAAACCCTCGCCATGTACAAAGTGAGGGGATCACCGCCCTCCCTCCTTGGAGTGGGGAGTGCTCTGTGCTTCTGCAACTCACAAAACCTTCTTCCCATCTCGCAGAATCAGGACTCCTGGGTTCCCATCCCTTCTGCCCACACCAAGGCATGGCCTTCCACCCCTCTGAGCCTCAGTTTCCTCTTCTATACCAAGGGAATGGCACTGCCCTAACCAGGCTCTGAGGGGCCAGATGGGGTCACGTGTGTGCACACGTGTCCTGTTTATTATTAGCGGAGGTGTGGTGTTGGCATGGCGTGAGGATGGAAGGAATTCTCAGGACCCTTCCAGGGTAAAGGAATAGAAACATCCCTGACCTTAGCCTGGCCTAAACTAAGGGTTGGCTCCTGGCCCTGAATTCTCTGCAGACTCTGAACTCAGTGTGTGCCCAGCCTGAGCCATGGCCAAGAACCAGGTCCAAGTGCACTGAATATCTCCCAAGCTGGGCTGGACACCCTCCTGCCACGTCCAGCCCATTGTTTCAATATGAAGCAGAATGTCCCCCTCAGAACCTGTGGCTGTGTACATTTTGCAGCTTCAGAGCCACTGGCATCACACTGCAGACCAGAAACTTTCCATGGGAACCGTGGGAACAGGAGGAAGACCAGGTGCTCAGCGGCCAGGGCAGGGCCATCCTGGAGCTCCCAAGCCCGGGCACTGGAGCCAGCCAGCCATGTGTCCCCTCCAAGAAGTCTCAGAATCCCAAATCCCAGCTGCAGCCTCTGGAGCTGGAGGACAGGTCATGTCTTGGTGACGTTCTTTCCCTGAGACCCAGGTCATCCAGGGCAAAAGCAGGAACTGGAATGAGACAGGAAAGGCCGTGACCCCCCAGTCCCTGGCTGTCCAGGCTTCAGGTCATCCATGGATGCTACAACATGTATTGAGCAAAACTCCAGGATGTGCAACTGGGGTAAAGCAGAAGCAGAACAGACAAGCCCCAAGGGATGTAGATGCTGCAGGAGTGGGCAATGGCCAATAATCAGGAAGCAGATGCATTGACAAAAAAATAGCAGGCAAGGCAAAGCAAACCCCATGCAGGAAGCACACAGGCACGGCCCGAGTGACCACGGGGAGGGAGCTGCTTTAGCCACCCATCGTGGGGGCCTCCTCCAAGCAGGTGGAATGTCATTCTGCAGCTGGAGTGTTGAGAGGGCTGGCTAGGGGAAGACCCAGCCTGCAGTGGCAGATGTCCAGGCCAAGCAGCCAGCACAGGCAGACTCTGGGGTGATGAGGTGAGAGCTTGCAGGGAAGGCCCGGGCTGTGATGAGATGAAAACTTCAGATGAAAAGATTTTTTAAATTGCCCCCTTATTACTGTATCAGTCAGGGTTTCACCAGAGAGTCAGTAGGAGGCACACATTAAGGGATTTATGCAAGGAGTTGGCTTAGGTGACCATGGGGTCTGGCCAGACAAGTCCCGAGTCCATGAGACAGGCTATCAGGAACAGCTGTGACTCACAGGCATGGGCCCAGGCCACTGTCACAGGAGGAAATTGTTCTTCTTCAGGGAGCCTTTGCCAGCTCCAAGGCCTTTCCACTGATCAGGCCCACCCAGGTCATCCAGGACAACCTCCTTTACTTGAAGTCAGTGATTATGGGCTTAAACCACAACTATAACACCTCTCCCTGCAATGCTCAGCTGAGGGACTGATTGAATAACATGTCTGTGGCCTCGGAGGATTCACATATCAAGCTGATCATCACAATTACCTGCCCAGAGCAATATTAAACACCACTCAGAAATTATTCACATGCTTTCAAGCTTCTTTTTAAAGTCCAAGTTGTTCTGGAGCTCCCTTTTGGAGCGGTCCCGGAGTGGCGCCCCCTGCCTGTCAGTGACTTCCTCCAGTGGAGAGGCATCTGCCCTTTGTCCCACCCACAAGGCGGAATGATAGGCGGGGGCCGGGACTAATCCCCACCCTGTAGCTTCCTTTGAGGCAGCTTCAGGGGTGGGGCTGTCCAGTTCCCCTGAGGTCACATTAGGAATGCCAGCAAGCCCTCCTCGTGGCTTTGGCTGGAATATTCTGGAAAACATGTTCATCACTGTCAGTGGGACTTTCTTAAGAATCATAGAAAATTGATGCTTCCCATGGTGGAGGGAAAACTCGTGAATTTGTTGGTGAGATTAGAGGAGTTGCAGACTGTAATGGCTACTTTTTTTTTACAATTTGAAATATTTATTTAGACCAAGAGAGGAAATCACTACATGTTTTGCAATATTTACAAGTTAACAGTATCACAAAATGTAGTGGGGAAAAAGGACAATTTTTCTTAATTACAGCTCTGTAATACTTTTTTCCTACTTTTCTTTTGGTTGTATAACGTTGTCTCTTCATTTGGCAATTTTGTAATATCCTTTCCCATAGAAGAATTTAAAGATAATTCAGAGTATCCTCTAATGTAGTTGATGGAAATTTGCTTTTTATTTTTGATAGTTTATAGGAGTTTCTTTCAAATTCTCAACTCTTTACTAGCAATATAATGTGATTTTTACAATTGCTGTTAAATTTGGGGAAACCTCTATTGAGTTTCTTTCCTAGCTGAGCTAGGATTTCAGGGCATTTCAGATTTGCCATGGTGTGAGTTTTCTTAAATATTATTTGAATTGACGACATTCAGAGTATTCTCAGAAGATGTACACTGGTTAATTTTATGTGTCAACTTGACTAGGCTAAGGGAGACTCGGACAGCTGGTAAGACATGATTTCTGGGTGTGTCTGGGAAGGTGTTTCGGAGAGGAGCACCTGAATCTGTAGACTGAGAAAAGAAGATTCGCTCTTTCCCAAGCAAGCAGGCAGCATCCAATCCATCCAGGGCTGGAGTGAAGCACAAGGTAGAGGAGGGGAAAATTCACTGTCTCCCTTGAGCTGGGACGTCCACCGTCTCCCGCACTCAGACGTTAGAATCCCGGTGCTTTATTTAGCCTTTGGACTCAGACTGGGATTTACACCATTGGAGCCCCTGTTCTCAGGCCTTCGAGTTGGAGTTGGAACCACACCACTGGCCTTCCTGCTTCTCCAGCTTGCAGCCAATCCTGGTTCTGTTATTTTCTGGAGAACTCTGACTAATGCACCCGTCGACAAAGAAAAGTTCTTCCCCAAAAGCCCACACTTTGATGTTTGTTATGCATGTTATCTGTTGATTTAAAACAGATGGGCAAGATATCCTCAAGGAATTTCGAGAAATATTCTTTAATCCAACCCACTAATGGAAAACCAACTAAAGAAGCTGATGGCCTTTAGTTTTAAGACCATTTGGTGTGGAGGTCCCATACAATGCTCCAGAAAAATAACATTTAGTGTAGTAAGGACCAGGACCTGCTGTTTCCAGATGAGCCTACCTTTTGTTTGGCCATTTGGAGACTTCCATTTCCAAATCGTAAACCGATCTGGAACTTGTGTAATATATTTGTCTAGTTATTAGTTTATTTTTAATTTTAGGACTTCTCTACTGTCACAGGATCCTTGTCCTTGGGGTGTCACTTTTCTAGCCGGAAACCTCTGTGACCAGTGGTGCCTTTGCCTGAGTTTTGCTCGGGCCTGCTGGGCTCATTCCACCCACCCACCCTGGCAGGCTGTGCTCAGTTCACACTACCATTCTGGATCCCAAGCCTGCAAAGGGCGAGCCAGGGCCAGAGTGGCGACGGGTGTGTGAGTGAGTGAGCATGGGGTCCAACCACTGCACACAGCTAGGCACACCAGCTGCTGCAAGACAGGCAGCTCAGGTTCTGGCACAGGCACCAGCTTATTGTGAGGCTGCAGCTAGACCAGGCATATTGCAAGCAGCCACCACGCTGGCACTGGGGAACATGGTGGCACCCAGAAGCTTGGAGGTGCCAGGAACCACACAGCCCCAAAGAGGGTGTCACAGCCCTGGTTTGGGGAGCTCCTAGGTCTGGGCTCCCCGAAGGGCCACAGCTCTCCTCTCCTTCTCTCTTCTCTCCTTCTCATCAACCACAACATGGTGAGCAAAAGGCATGTCTCAGCCCTACCATTCAGCAGGTCCCAAGTCCTTGTCCTGTATCCAGGAAGAATGAGGTATCAGGACAAGTAGAGGGTGAGCAGGACAAAGAGGTGCTTTATTGAGCAGCAGAACAGCTCAGACAGAGGAGACCTAGAGTGGATAGCTCCTCTCCACAGGCAGGGTCTCCTGAACGAGTGTCCAGCTCTCAGCAGAGAGGAGACTCACAGTGGGTAGCTTCTCTCCACAGGCAGGGCGTCCTGACATCTCTTCTAGTCTGACTGAGTTTGGGCTTTTATGGGTTTCAGAAGGGAGGAAGTGCATACTAATTTGTCCATGGGTGGCCATGGGTGAGTCTGAGAAAAGCACCAAAAGTTCTCATTCCAGTCCACAGAACTGGCAAGTCTTCACCGGGGACCCACCCCTTTCCACCCAGAAGACTGTCTGCTTCCACCACCATCAACCTGCTATCCACGGCACCCATGGTGCCCAAGCTGCTCATGCAGAGGGGTGCCCGCAGGCTGGCATTGAGCTGCCCTAAGCTCCCCCTTGGCCTCCCCTTGACACCCAAACTCCAGAGAGGGCTGAGGGCAGCAGGGGGCTGGTGTGTCAGCATTGCTCCCAAGCATGTGCACACCCAGCTAGGTCACAACAGCACCTGGGCTCAGCCTCAATTTTCCTCAGGGAGCAGGGAGAGGCCAGGCAATGGGAGCAGGTATTTCTGAGCCTACAGGGGGAGAGGGACTCCCTGGTCCCCTGAAAATGCAGAGATGCCTAAGTCGACAGCTGCAGCTGCGCCCAGGAGGGCAGGGCCCCCACCCCTCCCCAGCTCCCACTGGCTCCTTGGAATGTGCAGCCCTGGCCGCGCCTCCCCTACTGCAGCCTGCGTCATGGCAGCAGCTGCTCCAGAAGGGCCACCTCTGCCATCACCACCATGTACAGACTTTTTCTATAACACCAATGGTATTTGGGGGCTATTTGTTTTTACTTCCCTTCAAACCCATCCACGTGAGGACTGCAGTTGAGGTGCATTGCACTTTCTGCACTGCGTTCTGCTCAGAGATGGTCTTCTTGGTCTTCGTGAGCTTTGCCTCAAGCCACAGATGCTTTTTCTAAAGTGACTCACCTTTGCTTCACCAACAGAGAGCCCCATTAAGAGAGGCTCTGTGTCCTCTTTCTCCTGTTACTATGGCCCTGACAGTCACATTAAATGGCTGGATTCTGGCTTTTGTGCCCAGAAGAGAGCTTACCAATTCAGTAACTTTGCAGTCTGTAGGGCATGGTAACCAATCATTTGAGGAGGCTCTGTGAATTTAGGGGCCTTTCCTGGAGGAGAGGCAGTTTTGGGGTGGCGTGGTGGACAGGCTTGTTGAATGCACCCTAGTTGGTACCCCTTGAGGGACATTATCAAACACCGAACTTACAAATGGAGAAGATGAGGTTCAGACCAGTGGAGAAGCATTTGCCTAAAGTCCAAAAAGGAGTAGGTCACAAATCAGAGGACTGTGGTGAGGGAAGTGGGGGTTAGAGGGGGGCTGGTGGCCAAGGCTGCTTCTGGACCCTGTATGGTCGTGGGAAAGCCACTCTCCCCTGGGAATATGGTCAGCTGGACACGTTTGGCTGGGAAGTACTTTGAAGCTGGGCAGCATCCAACATGCTGGCCAGTCCCTGGGGCTCCAAGGCTGGGGACACAGTCCTCCACTCTGACAAGCTGTTCAGAGCACTCCCCAAGCCTTTGTGTGGGAAAGGACAGCCCAGCAGCAGAGCAACTGGAGTGTAGACGAGAGAGGAAGAACCACATTCCAGAGATTTTATATTGGAGTGATCCACAAAGAAAGGGCACTGGGGTCAAAGCAACCTGTCCCAAGGTTTGTCAGCAAATGCACCATAAGCAGCAGTGGGGGCTGCTCCAAAGCAGATGTTCTGATCCTTGCTTTCTGCTCCGTGCAGGAAGCAGCACAGGGACTCTAGGCACATGAGGCTCAACCTGAATCCTGGCTCTGCCTGTTTTCCCAGCCTATTTTCTAGCTAGGTAAGAAGGAAGTTTGGGAAGTCTGAGTTTCACTTTAAAGTGGGGATATAACAGGCTGGGCATCGTGGCTCAGGCCTGTAATCCCAGTACTTCAGGAGACTGAGGTGGGTGGATCACCCGAGGTCAGGAATTTGAGACCAGCCTGGCCAACATGGTGAAACCCCGTCTCTGCTGAAAATACAAAAATTAGCTGGGCGTGGTGGCATGCACCTGTAATCTCAGCTACTAGGAAGGCTGAGGCAGGAGAATCGTTTGAACCCAGGAGGTGGAGGTTGCAGTGAGCTGAGATCACGGCGTTGCACTCCAGCCTGGGTGACAGAGCAAGACTCCATCTCAAAAACAATAAAATAAAATAGGGATATAAGCCTGCCAATCTCAATGGATGACTGCAAGCTAATATATAAAGAACTCAACAAGCTTTAAAATCGTAATGCATGCCATTGTCATTGCTGTCACATTACAGATGAAGAATTTGTGGGAAAGCAAGGACAAGTAACCAGCACGAGAAATACACTTTGGCAAAATCTGATTCTAATGCTGCCTGTTCTCTTCCACTTGCCCCAAAAGAGGAGGGGAAATGACTCACCTAAGGACACACATGAAATATGATGGGATTAGACTTGGACCCAGAGCCTTCTGACCCCAAACCCACCACTCCATGGGGGGCTAATTCTGCTGTGGATAAAAAATGAGGGAGGGAAGGGGCTGGCCATAGAGGGGAAGTGGGCAGCCCACAGACCCCCAGAGAAGATATCCTTCATCCAGCTCTAGCCACTTGTTTCTGGGCAGAAATGTGGGCCCAGTGAGGTCAGAGCTTAAAAGTTTTCCAGGAGAGATCAGCAATCTGGATTTATGGGACATAACCTCACTTTTAAGGTTGACAACTAATTTGATGAAAATACATGCCACTTGCAGACTGACTTACCCCAGCCCTCTGGTTTGAGTCCTCATCCCCTATCCTACACTGCTTAGGATCTAGCAAACCACATTCTCTCTATCTGTAGCTCACACCATCACATTTGAAGAGCCTTAGAGAAAGCCAACAAATTCCAGAAAATGCCTCTTGCAGAAAGGCTGTTCATGTAGCAATTGTATTCATCCATTTTCCCACCCATCCATTCATCCACTCATCTATCCATCCATGCATCCATCCATCCATGCATCTGTCCATCTTCCCATCCATCTATTCACCCATCCATCCATCCGTACATACATACATCCAACCACCCATGCATGCACACATTCATCTATGTATGCATCCATCCATCCATCCACGCATCTATCTATCCACCCATCCATACATCTACCACCTATCCATGCAGCAACCCAAAAATCCATCTATTTACCTCTCCATCCATCCATACATCTATCCATTCATGGAGCATAAAAAACACACCTATCATATGGTAAGACTGGGAAAACTAAGGCCCAAGTTATGGCACCTAGCTTCAAAAATGAGAGTGCTGTCTGCCTTGGATGTGATGCTTCTGCCTCATTGTGAGGAGGAAATTGGGAAGGAACATCGGATTCTCCTTTGATTTCAGTCTGACTAGGTTGAGTCTTTTTGGACTTCTGGCTGCCAGTGGCCCACTTAGTATCCAGTGCAAGTTTGTTTGTAGCAAGCATTCAGCAGGACTGGGAGAGAAGTCAGAATCCATCCAGTCATTCAGCAAATACCCACTGAGCTCCTACTAGGTTCCAGGCACCGTGGGAGGGACTGGCCCAAAATGCTGCAGCAGAAAACTCATTGTATGTCCCTGTCTTCTGTATATTGACAAAATACAAATAATAAGAAAAATCCATTATTCATACAATGAGTACAATAGGTACTAATATTAATTATTGATATAATTAAAACGCATTGTTTCTATATTTTGCCATGGAGTTTACTACATTTCTGAATGGTAAGGCTTTGTGTTAGGGGATTTGTTTCATATCTTTGGGTACTCTTTATTAAAGGCATGCTAAATCACTTGTGAGTTATTTAAGAGATAGACAAGCTGAGTAAAATCCACAAGATTTTAGTTTTTTAGTCACAGAAAATTCAAGTTCTGTCTACCCATATTTTTGAAACTCATTCAATGGTACAGTTTGGAAAAGGACTGTAGTAACTTCCAAGAGAAACCCAGATGTGAATGAAGTCCAGCTTTGAACAAACACTCCAGGCCAATACCCGACAGGTGATTGGTGACTCTCTTCAACTTCCCAGTTGAAACAGGGCTGGAGTCAGACAGCGATGGACTGAAGGACATGTAGAGATGGCCTCGTCCATCCCCAGCCCTGCATTTTGTAGACAGGAAAACTGGGTGCAAGAAGGAGTGAGAGAAGCCCAAGTCCCTCCACGTGACCACTGGGAGTCCAAGGACGGAATCGAGGTTTCTGCCCCCAACTCAGTGCTCCTTCCCCTGACATCACAAATCCATCTCTCTACCTCCAAAACCCACCCTGGGTCCTTCACTTCCCACTGGCTCCTGGGCAAAGCCAGTGTCCCCTCTTCTGAGCAATGGCACCCCCTGCCTAGCTGGCCTTACTGTTTTCCACACTCGCCCTTCCAACCCATCCTCTACGCCACAACTGATCTTTTCAGAAACTAATAGATTGCTTTACTCTCCTGATTACAGTCTTTCAATGATCTCCTCTCATTCTTAGGATGAAGACCAAAGCCTCCAAGCTCATCTTTGGCCATTCTCTTCTTTCCATGTGGTTCCCCACATGCTGGCTTCAGTTCAGTCCCATTTTGTGCCTCGAGGTCTTTGGTTGAAACATCGTCCCTGCCTGAAATCCCTTTCAGCCCCCATTGCTGACATAACTGGTTCCTTCTGCTTTCCCAAGGTCAGCTTAAGTGTCTCCTCCCCTGAGAGCCTTCCTGCATTCTCCCCAAATTTACTTCCTCATCGCATTGTCAATATTTCTGGTTATACATTTGTTTCCCTTTTAAATGTTCTGTTTTCTTGTAGCAGAATGTAAGCCCCATGAGAGCAGGGCTGCACCTCATCTTCCCTGTTCGTTCTGTATTCCAGCACCAGTCCAATGGCCAGCATGCAGTAGGTGCTCAATAAATAAACATCGCATTGCTAGAGAGGTACATAAATAAACAGCAACTCTTGTGTTTACAGCCAACGGGCATGAAAGAGAAAGACTGGGGTCTAGAGAGAAGGGAGGGGGAACACAGCAGGAGAGCTACTTTCGTTTAAGGTGACATCGTTTTGGATGTTTGCTAGTTCAGCGGCCATGAAGCGTTCCAGGGCTTGACAATTTCTAAATTTCTATGACTCAGTTTCTGGATTTGAAAAAACTTGCCAAATTTTGTACACCGCTTGATGACTCTGGGAGTTTAAGACCACCTCTCTTAAAGTGAGGAAGAAAATGGAAAAGGATTAAAGTTCAGAAGAGTTGAGGCTTAGGTAAGGCAGCTCTTTGTACGTAGGTGGTTATGTTTCTCTATGGAAATGGGCATTTCTATTAAGCAAGACTATGGATTTCCTTAAAGGATATCTTAATGGTTTTTAAAAGGACGGTTTATTGGAAAAAGCAGAATTGAGTGGAAAATCATGCTCTTCTCCCAGATGCAGTTGGTTAGACACTTGAAGCTCGATTCTATAAAATTGAGCCGAGCAGTGCCATTTGGATGCTGCAGCCTTAAGGTCAAGTGCATCAGAGAAAATGGGTCAGCTTCACAAACCCAAATAAAAATGGTATAAGGCATGGCTGCCATTCTCCAGTCTACCTTACCAGGTAGCACTTGAGAGTCAGCATTTGAGAAGTTCCAGCAACAATATTCGAATTCCATGCTTCTCCTCTTTGTCCATAGTGAGCATTTGCTGAGAGCCAAGCATTCTGCATACATTATCTCATCCTCACAAAAATTATATTAGCTAGTATTATCATTATCTTCGTTTTGTAGGTAAGGAAACTGAACAAAGGGATTCTCAATAATTAACCCAAGGTCACATTGCTGATTAGTGGTGAAGCAGGGTTTAATCCAAATTTGACTGATTACTTAGCCTGGTGCCAGACTGCCTCTGGCCAGAACTCTTTGCACATCTATGTTCCTGTGATGCCCAGAGCCTTGTCAATGTATCCAACTCCTTCTTCCCATAGGGTGAGTTCTCTCTTGCCAGGCTCCTCACTTCCTGCCAACAAACCATGAGATAGGCTTGGATAAATCTGATCTGCATGGAAAGGAAGAATGTAGCGCCATCAACACTAAGAGCCCAGGGAACTGAATCAATAAGAGAGTTAAATCAACAAGTGGTTGATCACAATCTCACGTCCTAATTGAGAAATCAGCAATGTACAGAAAAAGACCCTGTATACCACAGGACAAAAATTATAACTTATCTGGAGATTAACATACAAAGTACAGGTGAACTTTATGGAGAAAATTTCAAAACTCAAAGAGCAGAATACATAAATAAGAGAAGTGATGGGTCGTGTGGGAAAGGAAGAGTTCAATGTTATAAAGATGTCAATCTCCCTGTATGTTTCAATAAATTTAATACAAATGAAAAAGCAGGATTTGGGGTGAGAATGAGATGAAGCAAATTGAGTCAAAATGTACATGAAAAAACAATAGCTAAGGCAAAATTGCAAAAATAAAAGATATGATATATTAAAATACGTTACAAAGTGATCATAATTTAAATTGTTTGGTCTGTCATAGAAATTAATACCTTCAGCAAACAAAATGGAACAAAATGGAAAGTCCAGGAACAGACTCAAGAAGTAGCATCAAAAATCAGTGAAGAAGCAATGTATCATATGCTAAACGATGTTAAGAAACTTGATTCAAAGCATAGATTTTAAAAATTAGATATATACTTTATATCACATCCCAAAATAATGACGGATTAAAGAGATTTACAGGCAAAGCAAAGCTTTGAAACTATAAGAAAAAAATGCAGGAGAATTATCATTATGACATTGGAGTGGGAACAAAATTTTTTAATACAGTGCAAAAAACCCCACAACATAGTAGAAAAGGAAATTTCTTAGATTTGATCACACCACAGTTAAATATTTTTGCTCAACTAAGAACATCACAAAAATAGTGATAAGTGATAGATTGAGAGAATATTTGTAATCTAAAACTAATGAAACTTAAATGAAAACATATAGGAAACTCCTGCAAAATCGGCAAGCAAAATAAAAGGAAACCCAAGTGAGAAAGAGACAATCACTACTCCCAGAAGGGGAAGCACAGGTATCCAATAAGCAATGTATGGAGAGGTTCAACCTCTTTAGTAATCAGAGAAATGAAAATTGAGACAATATCTTAGTACTTCGTACCCCTTAGAGGAACACATTTTAACACTGGGAAACATTAACGTTGGTTTTTGTTTTTGTTTTTGTTTTGTTGTTGTTTGTGGTTTTGTTGTTGTTGTTGTTTTGAGATGGAGTCTCACTCTGTCACCCAGGCTGAAGGACGGTGGCACAATCTCAGCTCACTGCAACCTCCGCCTCCCGGGTTCAAGTGATTCTCCCACCTCAGCCTCCTGAGTAGCTGGGATTACAGGCACCCGCCATCATGCTCAGCTAATTTTTGTATTTTTAGTAGAGATGGGCTTTCACCATGTTGGCCAGGCTGGTCTTGAGCTCCTGACCTCAGGTGATCTATCTGCCTCAGCCTCCCAAAGTGCTGGGATTACAGGTGTGAGCCACTGCCCCTGGCCAAACATTGGTCTTAATATCACCTGCTGCCATAGCAAGGGGGATGGGAGCCCTCATGTGCTGTTGGTGGCGTAGGAACTGGACCAGGTATTCTCAAGAACTAGATAGTGACTCTAAGCATACGCACGCCTTGGGACATGAATGGAAACCCCAGAGACAGGGTTTCACAAAATCAGAGGTAAGTTCAAGGATGTCCATTGCTGCATCGTTTGCAATTGCAGAATTGTAATCAGAAAGTACAAGATGTGCGCTGATGAATCCACCTGGTACGTGAAAACTAAACATCTGTCACAGGAACAACTTAAGTCATCAGGTACAAACACGGAGATCAGAAAAGAGTGCTCAGTTATTTTGAAAAGGAAGACACAGTGTGAGATAATATGGCACAATCATTCAAGGGAATTAAATGCAGCCAGAGTGATCAATACACGTGTCCTGAGATCTAAGGAGAAGAGCTGTAAGTCATAATGTATGTCCTCAGTGTGGTGCTCCCTCTCCCATGTTCAATACTGAGTGTAAGTTTTTTTCCAATCCCACTCTTGTTTGCTTGACCACAAGGTAACTCAAACAGCCTTGGACCGGGTCCAGACAACCAGTAGGATAGGATGAGTGTGCGCTATTGATCAAAGCAAGGAGAAGGTGCCCCCAGCCATCATAGGAAGCAAACGTCTGGGCCCCACCTCTCCATGTAGCAAGGGCAAGCATTTTGCAGCAAAAATAGAAACAGTGAAATGAAAGGCATTGCTTTTTAGAAACTTTCTAATTTTACCATGTTTCTTTTCTTTTTTGAGACTCATTTTTTTTCCAAAAAATAAGCTGTAAAATGGGCCACTGGACCAGAGGCTGTATCCCTTACAGCCCTGACATACAAGGGTTCCATGGTCTCCTACTCTTACACTACTGTCTCTGACCCAATAATTGAATGTCCAGCAATCTATCCCTAAAAACAAAATTAAAGATTAAGATTTGTGTACATGGATGTCTAACACTACATTATTAATGATAGCAAAATTTTGGAAAGTATCTCAATATGCAATAAAAAAGATGAGCAAAAAAATATTGTGATATCACTATGATGAAATAATTCTCAGCCAGAAAAGCTCCCAGATATAGGGATGTTTTAATGACTTTGAAAACCACTCATGTCAATGGCAAACACAGGATGGGTGGTGAGAGCAGCCCACACTGTGTGCAGGCAATAAAAGGTTCGTTTTCTGTAAATAAGTTTTTTAATAATAAAACCAACCAAACACAGGCTGCTTTTTATTATTACCATGAGTCAGCAATTCTAAACAGTGTCATTGACAAAATACTCCTCAAAGCAGGGATATACTGCTTCCATCAACTGTCACCGTGTCCCAGTTCATCACCGCACATGGTATCAGACTGAATGAAAAAAGCAAGACTCATGTTGCACGTGGAAGTGGGGTGGGTGGAGGGTTGGGGGGGTCCTGGGTAGATGGCAAGGGTAATGGCAACATAGATTTTTAATTTCCCCAAATCCCACAGAGCAACTAGATAGCCAGACGAAGAACCCATGGACAACATTTACAGCAAAACTGTCACAACTTCTGACAAGATATTCCCACAAACACCAAAATATAAGCAGGTGGGAAGAAACCACAGGCAACCACAGAGCCAGTTGCCGTCGACGTCTGTGAGGGGGAAGCAGAGGAGAGCCACAGGGAACCCAAAGGATCTGAGACAGGAGACTCGCAAACCGCCAACAGGAGAATGGACAGGCCAATCGAGAGCAGCTGTTCAAGCAGAAAGTGGTTTTGCCTACTCAAGAGTAAGTGAATGCCAGGCCTCATGGGCTGAGCTAAAGAGGGTGGAGCAGTCTGGCCCCATGAACTCTTGAAATTAACCTGCTGGGACTCCCTTCCAAGGTAGGAGCCAGACTGAGGAGAAACTGCAGGGAGCGGAATCAAATTTGACCAGGACAGGAGCAGAAGAGAGAAAGGAAAGAGAAAGAAAGTCCATATAAAAGCGGGAATGGGGAACAGAACCAGGAACTCTCAAAGAAGAAGCTGCCATGATTTTTAACAGAGCATGGAAATAACAGAAAAGGAAGATCTGGGAGCCACACCTCTTTCTCAAAGATTGGGAAAAATAATCTCATGTAGAAATGAGTAACAAAAAAGCACCAAGGTGAAATCCCATGTGGATTATAACACATTGACATAGACTAACAAGCAGAATAACATCCCCACAGAAATGAAAGCATGCCAACTCTAACCCTCTATGTCAGAATGAGCCAAAAGATAATTTAAAAAGTGATACAAGACAGCATAACTAGAATTAGAAAAAGATAATTTAAGAAGTGATACAAGACAGCATAACTAGAATTAGAAAAAGATAATTTAAGAAGTGATACAAGACAGCACAACTAGAATTAGAAAAACTCAGAGATGGCAGGAGAATGGCGTGAACCCGGGAGGCGGAGCTTGCAGTGAGCCGAGATGGCACCACTGCACTCCAGCCTGGGTGACAGAGCGAGACTCTGTCTCAAAAAAGAAAGAAAGGAAAAGAGAAAGAAAGAAAGAAAGAAAAAGAAAGAAAGAAAGAGAAAGAAAGGGAGAAGGAAAAAGAAAGAAAGAAAGAAAGAAAGAGAAAGAAAGAAAGAAAGAAAGAAAGAAAGAAAGAAAAAGAAAGAAAGAAAGAGAAAGGAAGGAAGGAAGGGAAAGAAAGGGAAAGAAAGAGTCAGAGATGAAGTGATAGAACTTAGGGAAAAAATTGGAATTAAGGAAAATAATTATTACAGAAATAAAAACTAAACTAGAAAGAAAACATAAGCAAATAAACAGAGGAAATGAAAGAAAAGGTGAAAGAAAATTACCCAGAAAGAAAGAATTTCCAGTCAAGATTTTGTAAAGAAATGAAAACAACAATGTCTGACGTGAAAAATATACTTGATGAAATTAACAGACTAGATGCTGAAAAAAAAAAAAAAGTTTCTGAACTGGAAGCCATAGTAATGAGAAATAACCAAAGTGAAAAGAGAGGAGAAAACAACAAAACGAAGAGATGAAAAGGATTTCAGAAGCTGGGACAAATATTGAAGATAGACAAAGAAGATCTGATGGACAGATCATAGGAGTCCCTGAGGAAGACCACCAAAACCAGGAAACAGGAGCAATACTAAAAACAGTAATTCAAGAAAACTTTGCTGAATGCAAGAAGATTTCAATCTACATATTAAAAGAGTGATGGGACTGTTTTGTGTGTGGGGGTGGCTATATGGCAATGTCAAACTGATAGAACTTTACAATATAGAGAATGACTTTCACTGTATATCAACTATACCTTCATTTTAAAATATGATTTTGAAATTTACATACTGCAAGAGTACACAATGTAGTTACCTGAAAATATGGACCTAGATAGAAGGACCATCATCGAGTCCTATTCTAAAGTAAAATTACTCAATTAAAAAAATTCACTGGACATTTAGGCAAAAGCAATAAGTGACTCATAAGGGAAAAGAATATTAGATTATCATCACATTTTTTGACAACAAGATTTTATGGCAGAAGACAACAGAGTAATATTTTAAAGATATTCAAAAGAAGAAAACATGAACAAGAGATTTTAAATTCCATCAACGGAAATTTTTGTATAAAGGGTGCAAACTTTTTTACATGTTAGCAACATGCAAGAACTCAAGGAATATTGTTCCTATGAGTCCTTCTCAATGAATCTACTCAAGAATGGGATCCAGACAACCAAAATGACTGAGGAAACACTGACAGAAAGATTAATGGTGAGCATTAAATATTTGCTTACTTTTAAACTAATAGTAAAAAGGGCTAAAAGAAGAGAACATAGCATGCAGTGGTTATCTGCTCAGCCAATGTGGATATAGTACATTTATACACAGGTGTGGGACAGTATATGCAAAGAAATGTTAAAGTGTTTTTGGTAATTATATTGATGATGTTAGTATTAGAATTATTCTGAGACTGTTGTGGGTGTTATATGAAAAAAAAAATAACTGTGGGATATTCTGATTCTATCATTACCTGTGCCCGTGAATATGAAGATACTCATTTTAAAAATTTTTGTCCTAAATTTGATATTTCAATACAGAATCTCCTTCCTCTGAGCACTGAAATGCCCTGAAACCAATAGCCAACATAATAGCCACGAGCATCTGAGGCTCCCAGATTGTGGCGTTGAAATATCATTTCCCACTGAAAGAAACCAGGGATTCTTGGAGAAATGGCTGGTTTGAAGTCCAGGGCGGGAAATGTGTATAATGGGCCCAGAACTCTTGCCTTGCCAGAGTGTAAGAAAACAATCTGAGTGTACTAAGCTCATATCAAAGGGATAAAGAGCCAACTTGGAGAAGCTTCCAGAAGGTGAAGATATGGCAGGTTGAGCTTCAAAAAGGATAAATTCGTAATTAATTAAAACCCAGCAGGCCCGGCGCGGTGGCTCACGCCTGTAATCCCAGCACTTTGGGAGGCTGAGGCAGGCGGATCACGAGGTCAAGAGATTGAGACCATCCTGGCCAACATGGTGAAACCCCGTTTCTACTAAAAATACTAAAATTAGCTGGGCATGGTGGTGCATGCCTGTAGTCCCAGCTACTCATGAAGCTGAGGCAGGAGAATCTCTTGAACCGGGGAGGCAGACCTTGCAGTGAGCCAAGATGGCGCTACTGCACTCCAGCCTGGTGACAGAGTGAGACTCCAAGAAAAAAAAAAAACCATTAAATATGTTTAAATTTATAATATGTATAAAAGTAAATCTTTGGAGGATGATAGGGAATCAACTCATTCTTTTGAAAACTGATGTGTGAAGAGAAAGAATCGAGCATTTATCTTGCTTGTCTCTTGTGAGCTGTGTCACTGGGCAATCAAATAGTAGATGAGAGGGCATGTCTCTTTTTAAAACTAATCTCGCTATTAAGTGAAAAAGGAATGATAAAATTAGAAGATGACCATTTTGCAACCCCCAATGAATTAATGGATCTAAACATGGGGTATCAATAGCCGCTAACATCAGAGAGAGAGAGACAGGCATCGTGTGCCTCTTATGAAAGAACACATCCTCTGTGGTCTTGCCAGAGGGATTGAACCTGAATTTGATCAAACCTCTAGACCACCTGCCAATTTGAAGAATACACCAAGAACAAAGGAACATGTTAAACTGCACCCACAGTCTGCAATCAGCCAACCTCAGACCATGGGAAATTCTACAGGTCAATTTTCTTGGGCTCTTCTGTAGATTCTAACAAATTATAGATGGGCAAAGAGCTGGGGAAGTGGAGGAGGAAACTGCAGGTGAAGAGAGACTTGAAAACAAAAAAAAACACCTTTTCTAATGGGCAAGACCAAACTATAGTGGCTAGGAATATACACTAGAGTCATAAAATCAAAAAGAAACACAAGAACGTGATTGCTGTAAAAGTCAGGATAATGGTTACTTTTGGAGGAGTGGGGATGGGATTGGGATTAAGATACATGGAGGGTCTTTGGGGATAGAAGGCGAAGTTGTCTTTCTTGACCCAGGTGAGACTGCAAGAGTGTTCCCCTTATGGTAACTCTTCAGCTATACAGTTGTTTCGTGTGGGTTTCTTCATGCTTTTACTATAAAAGGTTTAAAAGCTACATACACAGAATTATCTTAATGGTACTGAAAATACATACATTGAATGAATAAAAGACAATATGCTACAATAGGCCAGGTGCTGTGGCTCACGTCTGTAATCCCAACACTTTGGAACGCTGAGGCGAGTGGATGTCTTGAGCTCAGGAGTTTGAAACCAGCCTGGGCAACATGGCGAAACCCTGTCTCTACAAAAAATACAAAAATTAGCCGGACTTGGGTGGCATGTGCCTGAAGTCCCAACTACTTAGGGACTGAGGTGGGAGAATGGTTTGTGCCCAGGAGGTTGAGGCCGCAGTGAGCTGTGATGATGCCACTGCACTCAGCCTGGGCAACAAAGCAAGACCCTGTCTCAAAAAAAAAAAAAAAAATGCTGAAAACAGTGACTGTAGTCATCTCTGGGGAAAAGGATTCTGAATGACTTTCACTTTCTCCTTTGTGTCTTTCCATATTTTCCACTGTGGTATTTCTAACAGGAAAAAAAAGTATGTCTATTTTTTACTTGTTTTAATCTTAAAGCTTTTAATTGGATGTCCCAGAAGAGGAAGATGTCTACATTTGGATTTTTCTGTCTTATTAACCACTATATTCCCAGAACCTAAAACAGTGGCTGGAATACAAAGGGCATCCATATGTACCTATCAAATAAAACAGCTGGCACGTGTATCCAGAACATTCCAACATTCCAGAAGGAGAGAAATAATTGGCATTTTTTGCCTCAGTTTCTTTCACAAAGCAATAGACTCATTCATTAAACCTCATCATCCCCTTCCCACCTGTTGGCCTAAGGCCCCTGGGCTGTGTCATCATGGCCCCTGTAAGTGGGCAGAGACATTGCTGGGTATACCCCACTGGTGTTTCATCACCATGGAGCCTGCCGGTCTGGGGAGAAATACAGAGGCTGCAACCTGCTCTCCTGCCTGAGAGTCCTGGGACATGCCCCTCGAATTACGACAACCACCCACCAGCCCCTGAAGTGAGTTGGAACAGAACACCACCCAGCTTGTCACAGGTAGTATGGGATATGGAGATAGAGCAGTGTTGGATTCACAAAAACAGGATCCTCCTAAACACCCCTCCCTTTAACAAAAACAAAAAAGTGCTATTTACCAGTAGCAGGTGTGTTGAGGCAGAAAAAATCATGAGCAGCAATACAGGATGTCAGTACAGGAAATGCAGGGAAGACTGTTCTCAGAGCACCAAAATAGACTCGAGGACATGGAGCACAAGGAGAAGCTGGGGCCTGGGGGGGCAACACCAAACACCGGGCACAGGGAGTCAGCCCGCCCGTTTGGCCACGGTTTCTTCAGCTGCCAAATGGGCGTGAGCTGCTGCACAGGGGCTGGGAGGATCCAGTGAGGCAGTGCTCAAAGATGGCCTTGGAGGCCTTGGGAGGAAAGTTCCCCCTGGGCTCTGCCTGCCCATGCTTGGATCCCTAGAGGCTGGCTTGGGGCATGACACACCGCAGGTGCTCGATGACAAGTGTCTTTAACCCCTGCTGGCTTCCCATTCTCTCTGACAGCCAAAGTCCTCATCATGGCTCTCAGGCCCTGCACCCCCACGCTCCCCATCATGTCACCTCTCTGACCTCACCTCCTCCATGCTCTCCCACTCACCCCACTCCTGCCCCTCGGCCCCCTTGCTGATCTTCAGACACACCACACTTTCTCCTACCCCAGGGCCTTTGCACCTTCAGCCTCTCCTGCTCTGAACAATCTCTCCCCAGGGTCATCATGACTTGTCCTCGTCTACTGCCTTCAGAACCAAGTTCAAGGGTCCCTTCCTCAGACCATGCCAACCACCATCCCTGACCACCCTCCTCCACCCCAACCCTTCTTCCTGCTAATGCTTCTTCCTGGCACCTGGCACTTCCTGGCACCTGGCACAGGTCTTGGTTCCACTGGCACGTGGGAGGCGCCCTTCCATATTTGTTTCATATGCCAACATGAACCCATGCATTCATGACACTTATCATCACATTGTTACTACTCAGCTCTTGCTTTTCATTAGCGCGTTTCATCTTCACTTCAACACCTCAGCCAGCAAAAGGGGCTGCGGATGCTCAAGATTGGGCCAGCTCCCTGGCACCGTTCACCTAGTAGCTCACAGCCAGAACCCAAACTGTGGATTCAGGTTGGAATTGTGTGAGCAACACCTTGAGGCCACACAAGCAGTGAGTGAGCCAGGGAAAAGATGGAAGCCTCCTCTGTGCTGATAAATTTTTATTTGCATTGTTCTCCGAAGTGGTGAATTTCCTCTTCCTTGGCCAGCTTCATCTGAAGTTCCCAGCTCCCAAGAAATATCTGAAGACTTGAGAGATTTTTCCCTGTGAAAGCCCACCCTTTGAGGGTCTCAGGCAGCCCAGTGTTATCCATATTTTGAAAACAGAATATCTTTCCAGAGCCCCTGAAATCCTGCCTCGCCCTCTGCCAGGGGGTTGTTGAGTGAACAGTTAGTTGAGTTCAGTCCTGTTGCTTTCTGCGTGGCCCCTCTCTCATTTTTTTCCAGCTTGTTGAGCTATTAGGATGTTGACCAGCTGCCACTGCCAGAGCTTCAGTTAGAAAGTTGGCAGTCTCTGGTCTTGAACCCTGAACAAAGAGGACGGACCCAGGGAGGGCCTGGGAAGAGGACAGCAGGGCTGCGGGACGCCTGACCGTCGGCTCTAAAATCCCCCTTTGTCTCATTAGCCCTGCCCTTGGACTGCGGGAAGTTCACGGCCCTTCCAGAAGCGAGTGTCACAGCCCTTCCAGAAGCGAGTGTCACGGCCCTTCCAGAAGCGAGTGTCACAGCCAGCTATTAAAGACATGTTTCTGTGAGAATGTCCAGGGCTTGGCTCCCGGGGGAGTGTGGGCTGCACAGGGGCTTCTGCAAAGAAAGGCCATTGTCAGGAGAGAGCAGAGAGCAGCCACCACCAACGCCGAGCCCTCGGGTGCGGAAGTGATTATCTGGGCGCAGAAGAGCTGGCAGATCCCGACGCCAGCGTGGGCTGGCCATGTCCAGCCCCCGAGGCACAAACAACGACATCAAGGAGGTCCCCAGACAGCCCGGCCCTGGACGGAGCCAAGAGCAGCCGCAGAATAATCGCTGCCATTTATGACACACATGGTGTGCCAAGCCAGGACATGCGTGACCATTTAGTCTTCCCAAAAATCCTGCACGGAAGAGGCGGTGATGCCCGAGTGAGGCGAGTGACCTTCCCTGGAACTGAGGCCAGGCGGCCAGTGAGAAGGGAGGCAGGACATGTCCACACTCACCTAGAAGATCCTAACCCCGCCTCTGCCGTTGTTTCTTCCAATCTACACACCACACTGCAGTCAGAGGCGCCTTCCTAAAATTCAAATCTGATCATGTCCCTGCCAGGCTTAGTATCCTTCCGTGGCCCTCCAGTGCTCTGGGGGAGAGAGTACAGCTTCCTTGATGTGGCTTCCAAAGGATCTTATCACCCACCCTCACCTGCCTTAGCAGCCTAATGTTCAGCCACACACCAGTGATTCTCATTCCTTCACATTCTCTCCCTCTCCCTCCCTCTCTCCCTGGCCTCTGGTCCTTCCAGCATCCTAGTCTCTATCGCTTCCATCTTTCTCCTAGCACTTATCAGACCATGCCATAAGTCCTTTGTGACTTGTTGGTATCCCTACACACCCCCACCCACCCCCCAACACACACACATGCACACACTAGATTCTAAATCCCCCAGGAAGAGCAGGGACCACGTCTTTCATACCCACCACTCCTTCCTGAGAGGCCTGCACGGAGCCAATAGCAGGTACCTGAGGCATGTGTGCTGATGCGTCAGTGACGAGGGCTGCTTCTGAGGTTCCCGTTCTTTCCTCAACACCTCACTGCCTTCACTTGATAACTCGCTGCACTGAGGGCTTAACTTTTTCCTTCTAAACTTGCAGCTCTGTGACTATTTGGAAGTTAAATGGAGAGCGGGCTTAGATAGTTGGGGCTGACTTTGGGGAAGGTGATGGGGTAACGAGGTCACCACCTGTTCCCTGGCTGTGGGAAGAGTTAATCATTATTTCACGTCTTGTGCTTTGCAAGGGAAGCAAAGCCCTCAGCCCAGTGGGCATTGTTTGGCCTGCTCCATCCTCCTTCTGCCGGGCTAAGACCTGTGACATCAGCTGCTGCGGGAGTTGAAGGAGATTCTGCATTCCAAGGCCCTTCAACTCAGCATTCTTTTCTGCCAGGTTAACCCACTGACCCAGCACTGGCCTTGTCCCCACTGACCTGTGATGCTGCAGAGTTCTCAGCCTGGGCGGCCATAAGAATCACCAGCCTGGGGAGACCCTTAAGAATGCAGACTTTGGGGCCTTGCCCCTACTATTTAGACTCAGAGGCCTCGAGTGGGACCTAGGAATCTGTGTGTGTTCCAAGCCTTTCATGGGACTCTCAGCATACTGTGAAAAACACTGGCCAGGGTGGCTGGGATGCTCCTGTTCAATATCATGACTATATATCATTTCCTTGAAGTCAAAAGCATCTTTCAACATGTGAAGAGCCATATTAGTAAAAATTAGTGCCAGCAGTGTACCAGACATGGTTATTATTCATCTCATTTATGAGAAAAACCCAACAAGGTGATCATTGTCTCCATCTCCCAGGTTCCTTAGCTGGGATCACATGGCATGCAAACACCAGACCCTGGATTTCAGCCCAGGTGTCACCCACCAAGGAAATTATTGGAGGAGCCCCTCAGTGAGCTCATGGCTTCCTGTGAGTCTAGAATAAGGACCAAGCCAGAACGGACAATCAGGAATGAGACTGGTAGATTCTTCTAGGCTCAGACAAACATTAAATGGGGGAACAGAAGAGGGAGCGTGGACATAAGCCATGCTGGCAGTGGGCAGGTGCCAGCTCCCTGTCTCAGTTCCCTTGTCTGTGAAATAGAAATTGAATCCCAACTCCACAGGGTTGTTTGAGGGTTGCACCATGATATGGTTTGGCTGTGTCCCCACCCAAATCTCACCCAAATCGTGAATTCCCACGTGTTGTGGGAGGGACCCAGTGGGAGGTAATTGAATCATAGGGGTGCATCTTTCTGGTGCTGTTCTTGTGATGGTGAATAAGTCTCATGAGATCTGAGTTTCCCTGCAGTCTCTCTTTGCCTGCTGCCATCCAAGTAAGATGTGACTTGCTCCTCCTTGCCTTCTTCCATGATTGTGAGGCCTCCCCAGCCATGTGGAACTGTAAGTCCAATTAAACCTCTTTCTTTTGTAAATTGCCCAGTCTTGAGTATGTCTTTATCAGCAGCATGAAAACGGACTAATACACACCATGTATAAGGAACCTGGATGCAGTAAGTGCTCAACAAACAGTAGTCATTGTGATAGGGGCTGATTCCCAACTTCTGCGGGGGTTGAAATGTCTTAGCTAAACAAGGGGATTCTTTTAGGCTAGTTATTTGGCTATTTAAAACATTTTCAAAATTGGCCAGTAAAAAAATTAATCTCTAGTTAATTATCAGCTCCTATTTCTTTGTTTTCAACCTGGCAATTTTTGCAAAACACCCTCCTCTCTCCTGCTTCACTCTATGACATGCCACAATTGATCCAGGTTGCTTTATCCCCCATTTCACATTTTTGTAAACATGATTATTTAACTGTGTAAAGTGTTATGGGATATGTTTCGAATGAAAGTCACTTTTCAAATAGAAATGAAGTTGGCATATATTGCATTTAAATCTCTAGTGGGGGGCCGCGGGGGAATGAGAGAGAAGTACACTCAGATACACTTGGGTCTGGGCTTAGAAAAGTCTTCTCTCCTCTTTCCTGGCTGGCCAAGATAATATTACTAGCAGAAATCTCCTTGGGAAGGAAAAAGTCCTTTGATGCTTATGATGCAAATTGAAAATGCAGGAGGAAATGAGAGCTGAGCTCCTGGGCTTCCCCACTCTGCTCCTCCCCAGAACTGTGAAAAAGACAAACACGTACTTTTGCAAGTTCTATTGCCACATCTGAAAAGACAAGAAGAATTTTGTGTTGGTGGTGGAAAGAGTGACAGGGATGAGCCAGCCCCTAGTGTACAGGCAGATGTGGGGCTGGGGCAAGGAAGCTGATAGATTTGAAAAACAAAGCAAGAGTGAAGATCCTTTTAATCAAAGAAACCAACAGAGGCATGGAATTGTAACTGACTGCCAACCTGTTGGATATCAACTCTTGGCAAGAGGGGGCAGACTGGCCAGCTGGACATGGTTTGGGAACCCTAGTTACAGGGGTGAAGGGTTTTGCTCACTTCTCACCACTGGGACACCAAGGCAGCTGCCAGACCACATGGTGCCCATGAGGAAATGAGAAAATAGGCATCTGCCCCACACCCCAGGGCAGAAATAGGGGCACCCAGCTGGACTGACGTCCCCTCGTGAGCTGTGGATGCGGACCTAGATCCGCCATGTGTACCATGCAGGGCCATGTGCCCCAGACCCCCTTCAAGGAAGGACTGCCCAACTGTGGGAGTGTCCTTCAAAAGGTCACCCCTTCCTGGGGCTGCCAGGCACAGACTGGGGCAGGCTGGGCCCGAAGGCTGGGCTGGGAGGGCAGAATCAGCTGCTGGCTGAGCCTCTTGCCAGCTGGCCTCAGCCACCCACCCCCCAGCCCTCTTGCTATTCCTGCTTCTCTAGTCCACTTCCTTTGACAGCTGTTGGTCCCTAATAATATGTCAGACCCCAAATTCCACTTCAGCAGCTGCTTTTGAAGACCCCGATGATGACTCCACGTTCTCCCTCTCAGCTGGTCTGAGGACCACACACTAGGTAAACAGCAGGCAGTAGCTAAATGCTGAGCAGCTGGTCTGAGAGGGACAGACATCAATGCAAGGATCAAAGAAGTAAATTAAATATTGCAACTGAAATCCTTGCTAAAAGAGGGAGCTGCCCCAACCCATGAGAGGATGTCACGGCAGGGTGGGGCTCCGGGCAGCAAGTCAGGAAGGGGTGTTCCTCCAGGATGAGCTCCTAGGATCCGGGGGGATGGTGGGGTTGCCTAGGTGAGGAGAAGGCACAGGTGCAGGTTCTCGGGGAGGCTTTGGGGAGGAGAGGGAAGGCTGGCATGGGGATAGGGGAAGGAAAGGTTATGTCATGGAGCTGGGGAGTTGTCAGGATGGACCACTGTGCAGAGACGCCTGGGCAAGAGCAAAGGTTTTGGTCTTTATCCTAAGATTGACATGTTTTAAACCTGGGTTGATCGGATCAGATTTGCATTGTAAAAAGGTCATTCAGCCCTCTGGGAGGTAGCACAGGGGCTGTGTGGTGCTGAAAGGGGGGTTTTGGACTATTTGGGCCACAAGGAGCCACAGTCCTTCCTGGAGAAGAAAGAGCCATCTGAGGAGGGTGTGCAGCAGAGGGAGGGGTTACAGCCAAGAGCTTTTCCGTGTCCCCACTGCCTGGGTTGGGGGCAGCCTTCCAGCCCGCAGGGTGAGTGTTTCACAGAAGAGCTCGGCTATCAGGCTCCTGCCCAAATAGAGTCCATGAGGGAATATTCGCCAGAGTTTGTGAGTGCCAGGGGCAAAGCAGTGTGCTGTCATTGATTTTTCCAAACCTGGGGGCCTTCCGAGGCCCAGAGGCACCAGCAGAGTGGGGATGAGTGGAGGCAAATGCAGATGCAGTCACCATAGCCCCGGGTGCCAGTGTCCCCCAGGGGCTTATTAGAAGGATTCTAATTAGGCAGATGGAAACTCGGGGAGCAGAGAAGGGGAAGGATGGAGGGGGGATGCATTTGGAGCTCTGGGTTCCAGAGTCTGAGTGTCAAAGCAGACAGAGCTCTTTCTGGAAAAATACAGAAGTGACCGGCAAGGGGAAAACTGAAAACCGCATTGTGCATTGCAGGGCCTGTTGACCAGGGTACATGGGAAACAACAGGTGGCTTCCGCAGGCTGCACCTCCAGGCCAACCCAATTGCAAGCTCATGACAATGGACTAGGACTATTATGGCTCCCATTTTCCAGGAGGGGAAATGATGGAGAGGAAGGTAAAAACATCGTGCCTCAGGCCTCACAGTGACAGAGGTGAGGCCAAGATTCAAACCCAGGTCTAGGGGCACCAAAGCCACTGCCCCAGCCCCCAGCCCAAAGGCAAATGATCCCCTGAGGCTGCCTTCCCCAGAGGCAGCAGACAGGGCCCCAATAGCAGTTGTGGGGAGGAGGACCACACACTAGGTAAACAGCAGGCAGTAGCTAAATGCTGAGCAGTGTGACCGATGTCATCGTTGGTAATAACTTAGTACATGCATGGGGCACTCCATTTACAAAGTGGCTTCATGCCTACTTTCTCACCTCTCTGTTGCACAACTCAGTAAGGGAGGGAGAAAGAATGAGAATCTTAAAATAATGACTTCTGTTTTCAGAAGACAGAGTATGCATGCCTTTCCCTGTTCCTCCTGCTAATCACAGCTAAGCCTGCACATGAATGTTAGGCCTTTGGCCAAATGCCACTGAAGGCCAGAGTTCACAAGAACCCATTGACGTGGTCCCCCCAGGCCAGCCTCCTCCCAGGGCAGCAGGAGGATGAGGAAGGATGACGAGAGGGTCTGGACGGGCCGGCAGAAGCTGAACAGCACAAATGTCCCCTGCTTTCTCCAGACCCTACCCCTCCTCGCCAGGCCACACCCACAGCAGCTTACACAGCACTCCCAGGAGAGTCAGGCATCCGTTTAATCAGTTTCATAAGCACCTACTGTGTGCCAAGGATGCTTCTGGGCTCTAAAGATACAGAGGGGAATGAAACATAAAACATGGTTCCTGTTCTCATGAAACTTGGCCACAGGGAAGATGGAGGATAAACAACTAAACACATAAATGAGAAAGAACGGTCAGATAATACAACTGCATAAGGGAACAAAGCAAGTCCATATGGGAAGGATGAGGAGGGACACATTAGCTCCAGGGGCCAGGCATCTCCCCGACGAGCCAGAGGATGCAGCCCCTGCAGGTTTCTGGCAGACAGGGGCAGGGGACAGAGGGCCAGGATCCGGCGTACTGAGCCCACTCCAATTGCTGGGCCACTGCTAATGTGCGGGCTCTTATTAGCACCCATGGTCTTAGATAATGCAGAGTCCAGTGCCATTATTTTTAATTCCTTGTGCTTATTTTTCTGGCAAGACCAGGAAAGCTGTTTGACACCTACACAATGAGGAGCAAGAACTTCAGACCCCAGAGGCACCTTCCTCCTCCTGAGGCTCCGTTTCCTTCCCTCTGGGGTTGTTGTGAAGATGGGATTCGATCATGAATATAACATTCACTGCCGTGAGTGGAACAGTTATTGATATTGTCTACCAGTAGCTTTAACTAGCAGCATTACTACTACTATTAATCATGGAAGCCAGCCTTTATTAAGCACTTACTGTATGCCAGGCACTGTTCTGAGTGCTTTCCAGAGAGTAATGCATTTCACCCTCACCACTCTGGAAGGGAGGTGCAATAATTATCCTCGTCTCATAGATGAGGAAACTGAGACACACAGAGGAGAAGTCACTCTCCCAGAGTCACACAGCTGCCAGACCACAGAGCCAAGCCAGCCTGACCCAGCACATGCTGCAGAAGCTGCTGCTGGATTTTGTCTGCACAAAAGCCCCATGGGGAGGGCTGGGCAGATAGGATTCATCTTACTTTGTGCTTCAGTGGCTGAATCTATAAAACAAAACTGAAAGACTTGGCCAAAGTCACCCCAGCTCAGAGGTGGCAGAAATAGGATGGGAATCCAGGCCTCAACTCCTCCTGCAGTGCCCAACTCCCACCACACATGACTTCTCTCACACCTTGTACACTGCAGGTATTTGGCCAGTACCCGGGAGACATTTCTGATTTTTTTTCCGCGGCATGTCCATTTTGATCACATTTTCTTCTACACATGGGAACAAAACTAGACACAACTTTGCTGAAAGTCTGAGCTAGCCTTACTTTTACCCACAGCTGAGAAAGTTGGCTTCTTCCCCCACCAAGGCTAAAGGGCAAGAGATGACACGCCCAGCAAGAAAACTGAAAATAACAAAATCAGTCAATGTGGAACAAACATTACTCCCCGGCAACTGGGGCCAGGTATTTATGCTGCGATGAGACAAAGGCAGACTCTTTCTCCTTAGATTTTAGCACTTGCTTCCAAAACAGCAGAGGGCCCAGCAGGGGAACCAGCGGAGGATGGATGGCGTCTGGCATTGATTGGTATCCAGGCTGAATAATACATCAAGGGTCTGTGACTTCATCACAAAAGCCTGGCGGGCTGGCCTCCTGCAAACCAGACTCCCCAGGGAGTGGGCCTCACCAGGTGTCTTCAATTAGAAATACAGTGGGAGCAATGCTCCTGAACAGATTCTGAAAGGCAGGCTCCCAGGCTGAGAGACAGAGTGAAGGGACATGCTAAAGGTTCCTTCCGCTCCATGCCTCATAATGGGCCCTGCCCTGAGGATAAGCCTCCTACAGCCCCTCGTGAGCTCCATCCACTGCCAAAGATGAGTCAAATGGCAAAATAAGGCTGCCTTCATTTTTTTTTTTTTTTTTTTGAGACAGAGTCTCGCTCTGTTGCCCAGGCTGGAGTGCAGTGGTTTGATCTCGACACTGCACGCTCTGTCTCCCGGGTTCATGCCATTCTCCTGCCTCAGCCTCCCGAGTAGCTGGGACTACAGGCACCAGCCACCACACCCAGCTAATTTTTTTTTTTTTTAGTAGAGATGGCGTTTCACCATGTTAGCCGGGATGGTCTCCATCTCCTGACCTTGTGATCCGCCCACCTCAGCCTCCCAAAGTGCTGGGATTACGGGAGTGAGCCACGACAGCTGCTTAATTTTTTTTTTTTTTTTTGTATTTTCAGTAGAGATGGGGTTTCACCATGTTAGCCAGGATGGTCTCGATCTCCAAGATAAGGCTGCCTCCTAAGCCTCGCACCTGTTGTCTGTAAGACAGCCATGGCTGTGCAGGAAGGAGGGATGAGGCGGTGGAGTCCTGGGTGTCAGGTCCTGTACTACAGACCAAGCACAGGGAGATGTAGGAGCAAACTTTCCTCCTTCCCCTCCTTTCTTTCTCCCTTGAATACTTGCTGAAGTGTCACCTATGTTCCAGATGCTGTGCTAGGAAGCAAAGATACAGCACTAAACAAGATAAGCATGGCCACTGCCCTGCTCCCAAGGAAGGATGCTTTGGAAGGCCTTTCACCAAATATCTGTCCTCACCTACTCTGTGCCACTCACAGGCTTGGTTGAGGATCAAACTCTTTTTGCAGAAGAGGAAAGGGAGACTCCAAGAGGGGCAATGCTCTGTCCCTAGATCTGTGACCTTGGGCAAGTGGTAGAGTTTGGACTGAGCATTCCTAAGCTATGTCCAGGGCACCCCATGCTTCCTGGCCTCATGTTTAGCTCCATGTGAAAGGGTCAGATCACCCACTAGCAGATGAACTCTTTGCTCCTCCTTGTATTCCAAGCAGAAACTAACACAAAAACAGACAACCTGGAATGAAGACAAGAAACCCTTGGCCTGCTGGGTCATGAAGCTATTTCTGGCTGCTGTCCATGGTACTGGCAAGAAGCATGAAGCCTGCCAATGTCAGGTGGTTAGAGCCCTCTTGGGAAGCTAAAAGATTCTCATCATCCAATTCATGCTTTTGACAGCCTCCTTGGTTTTTCACTGGGTCTTTCCAACAAGTCTTACCTGTCTCCTCTCTCAACTCCCAATGAACTTTTCTGTTGGCCAGTGGATGCCTTGTATTAGATGTTTGTCTTTTTTTTTTCTGGTCTCCTGTTATTTTCCCAAGTCATTCTTAAACTTGGAAGCACAGAACACTCACAACCAGCTGTACTTGGTGTTGCATATTAAATAATCTTTTTTTTGATTCGTGTGTTAAAGTCCTTTATCCATTCTCTTACATTACAGAGACCCCAGTCATAACACATATTTCTTACATCATGTTTCCCAAATGTCAGTCACCCACATACCTCCCACTTGATTTTTGCCATACTCTTACACCACCTATCATTCTATGCCAAATATATTTCCTAAAATCAACCCTTTTAAAAGTTTTAGTAGGTCTTATTTTTTAGAGCAGTTTTAGATTTACAGAAAAACTGAACAGAAAGTACAGAGAGTTCTTATATACCTCCTCCCTGCACACATTTTCCCTATTATTAACATCTTGCATTTGTTTGGTACATGTGGTACACTTGATGAACCAAGACTAATACATTATCATTAACTAATGCCTACAGTTTTCTTGAAGGTTCACTCTGTGTTGTACCGTTCTATGGGTTAACAAATGCATGTCATATATCCGTCATTACAGTATCTTACAGAATAGTTTCACCACCCTAAAAATGCTCTCTGTTCACTCATTCGTTCCTACCCCCTACCCTTGAACCCCTGGCAACCACTGATGTTTTTACTGTCTCCATAGTTTTGCCTTCCCAGAATGTCATAGAGTCAGAATCACATAGTATGTAGCCTTTTCAGATTGGCTTCCTCCACTCACTTTTTTAAAACTTACATACATTTATTTAAAAGGGAAGCTTGATATCATCATCAAAAATGGATATTCAGATTCATTTACCATGAATAAAAGGAAATCATAGAAATAGCAGCAGGAATGGAAACTTCTGTATTCCATGAAACTCATGACAAAAACTGGCAAAAATTCCAGAATCAACTTTTTCAGAATTCTGGAAATTAACCAAAGGCTTGAAGCAATCTAGATTGCATGCATTCAGGAAGAAAGACTGAATTTCAGTAGGAACAGGGAGCTTCATGGCATTTTAACTTCCTGTATTTCCATCCCCTTCTCTTCTGCTATGAGTTAGCCTTGAAATCAGGTTGAAATCAGCCCTGCAATCAGGGTAAAAACCAGTGGCCTGACAGCTACTGTAGGGGACAAAACAAGATTGCAGCCCCTTCAAACCTCATTCCCAGAGAATTGTTATGACTTGACTTGTCTGGTGGATCCCTGGAGAACTCTACTTGCAAGGTTGTCTTGCCTTCTGACCAAGATCAGTGGTTGCCAGAGGTTCAAAGGTAGGGGGTAGGAATGAATGAAGAGCATTCTTAGGGTCATGAAACTATTGTGTAAGATACTGTAATGAGGAATAACTGACATGTATTTGCCAACCCATAGCAAGTAAACTGTAGGTCTTACTTGAATTTTGCCCACTTTGAAAAGTCTAAGCATTTGCTGAAAACAATTAAAAGTAACTGCTTAGCTTTCTGACTGCCTAAGATGGTGAGCAACAGTTGGGGAAAAGTGTCAGCTAACCAAAAAATTTAAAAAGAAAAAACTGGCAAATAAGATGTCCATAGGGGCTTTGCAAAGTTCCAACATATTCCTGAGAATCTAGAAAGCCCCATGCATGTGTAGGGCTGTGGGCATGCTCAGGAGAGACTTGAGAAGGCTCTGTGCTCTCAATTCTGTATGACCTGAGGGTCTACACAAGTAGAAAGTGAAAGTTAGGGCAGAGTTGCCAATTTCCTGACCAAGTATTGAAGGTATGCCCAGCATGCACACAGAGTACTGTTACAAAAACTGGGAGACTTATTAGTCCAGGCATTTGAGGAAATGTCTGTCCACTCTTGAGCTCCCCAGTAAGCTAACTGAGCAGACATTTCAGTGGCCACCCATGAAAAACAATGTAATACACCATATTATAGAATTAAGGGGGAAAATCACCTGATCTTTTCAGTAGATACAGAAAATGTATCTGATAAAATTGATACCTTGTCAAGACAAAAATACTCAACACACTTTAAATAGTAGGAAACTTCTTCAACTGGATAAAGGGCACCTATGAAAAAGTCTAAGCTAATATGATACTTAATCATGAAAGACTGGGTGCTTTCCCCATAAGATCAGGAACAAGACAAGGATGTCTACTTTTGCCATTGCAATTGTACTGGAGGTTCTAGCAAGCAATTAGACAAAAAAAATGAAATAAAAGGCATTTATAATGAAAGAAGTAAAGCCACCTCTATTTGAAGATGACACGATCTTGCATATATAAAATCCTAAGAAATTTGCCAATAAACTATGAGAGTTCATGAACAAGTTCAGAAAGATTATAAGGTACACGACCAATATACAAAAATCAATTGTACTTCCACACATTAGCAATGAACAATCCAAAAAATGAATCCAACAAAATAATTCCACTTACAATAGCATCCGAAAAATAAAAAACTTATAAATAAATCTAACAAAAAAGTTCAAGACACATATATCAAAAACTATAAAACATTACTTAGAGAAAATTTTTAAAACCTAAATAGTTGCCATGTTCATGGATCGAAAGGCTTAATATTGCTAAAATGGTGATACCCCCCAAATTGATGTGCAGATTCAACACAATCCCTAACTTTGGATTTGGCAGCAGTTTATTAGCTTTAACAGCTAAAGCACAAGCCATTGAAAAAATAGATTGTATTTCATCAAAATTAAAACCTTTTTTGCTTCAATGGACATGATCAAGAAAGTGAAAAGACAACCCACAGAATGGGAGAAAATATTTGTAAATCATGTATTGGATTAGAGTCTTGTATCCAGAATCTACAAATAACTCTTTACAAATTAACAAAAAAGTCACCCAATCAAAACTTGGGTAAAGGAATCAAATAGACATATCTCTAAAGAAAATACACAAATAGCATATATATATATACGTATATATATATATATTCTCAACACTGTTAGTCATTAGGGAAAAGTAAATCAAAATCACAATGAGATAATACTTCACACCACACACATTTACACCTACTGTAATTAGAAAGATGAACAATAACAAGTGTTGATGAGGATGTGGAGAAACTGAAACCCACATACCTTGCTAGTGAAATCTAAAAGGATGCAGCCCCTTTTGAAAACAGTTTGACAGTGCCTCAAAATGTTAAATATAGAGTTACCATACAACACAGCAATTCCACTCCTAAGGTCTCTAAGGAACCTTAAAATATATGCTAACCCAAAAACTTGTACATGAGTGTTCACTCACAATAGCCAAGAGGTAGGAAGAACCCGGTTGTACATCATCGATGAATGGATTTTTAAAAAGTGTGATCTAGCCATTCAATGGGACATTATTCAACCATGTAAAGAAATGGAGCACTGAAACATGCCACAACATGGATGAATCTTAAAAACATGCTCAGTGAAAGAAGCCAAACACAAAAGGCCACATATTATATGATTCATTTATATGAAATATCCATAATAGGTAAACCCATTGAGATAGGAAGTAGAAAAGTCTTGACCTGGAGCTGGGGGAAGGAGAAAATCGAGAATGCTAATGGTGCAGAGTTTCTTTTTGAGATGATAAAGTTTTGGAATTGAGGTGATGGTTGCACAACCATGTGAATAAACTAAAAACCACTGAATTGTATATACACTTTAAAAAGGTAAATTTTATATACGTAAATTAAATCTTAGTATTTTTTAAAAGGCACTCATAAAAGTAAATACCTTGACAAGGAAATATTTGCTGTACTTTAAAATATAAAATTTAAAATGATACAATTTTTAAAAAGAAATCAGTCTAATCATTTTGTAAAAATATATTTCTGAAAATAAGTTTATGAATGAGAAATGAACACTATTTATGATAAATCACTCATAAAAGTTTCAAATGTGGTTTTGTTTAAGATGAAGTTTTATGCCAACTCTGTGATTTAGTGCAGCTGTTAACCAGCACTGTGAAATTCAGCTCATCCATGTACATGGTCAGAAAGGACAAAATATACGTAGCCATGACGCAGGCTAAGGTAGAGATGTCCAACACAACAGTGGCTTAAAAGAGAAGTGACTTTCTCTCCCTGGTAACCATCCATGGCTGATAAGGCAGTTCTATGGTGCTGGGCACCAAGGCTCCCTCTGTCTTATTTTTCCACCCCCACTAGGGCGTAGCCCTCTCTACATGGCCCCAAACAACTAACCACCATGTCCCCTTTCCTGGGGAGGGGAGAAAAGTAGCTTAGAGCAGGTTCCACCCCTTTAAGGACCTAACCAGAAATTTGTCCACATTGCTTCTGCTCATGCCCATTGGCTAATACATGATCACATGGTCACTCCCAGCTGCAAGGTTGCCTAGCAAATGTAGCCTTAGCCCAGATGGCTCTGTAACCAGCTAACATTCTGCTAATGAGAAAAGAGAAAAGATATTTGTGGAGGTGGTGGGGGTGAGGAACAAGTGACTGTCACTGACTCAAGCAGCTCTGAGTTGTTGGATAATAATGTTTAATTGCGATGCAGTTCGTTTACAGACTGACTCAGGGCAAACCCCACCTAGGTCAAGGAATTGGAAAGAGTAATTGGTCTATAGCTAGACCATTCATAGGAGGAGTATTATGATTGAACTCAGTTTCCTGCTAAAAATGTGTTTTAAATAGCCAGTTTGGTCTTGAATTTAGAATGATAATAGAAATAACATAAGTAATAATATGTATTTTTATTTATGTGTCAGCTCTCCTCAGCAACCTAAAGGGTAAATACTATTATTATTCCCATGTATCATAAGAGGAAACTGAGGCTCAGAGAGGTTAAGAGGCTTGTTTAAGGTCATTCTACCTGGTAAGTGGCAAAGTCACACTCGAACCCAGCACCACAGCCTCACACAGAGCCCCAGCCAGTGACCAGCCCAGTGATTCCAGGAATGGACATTAACACCAAGGTGGAAAACAGGCTCCTCCCAGAGCTGTCCTGGATCAACCCCAATGGCCAGGGACCATCTCCGTGTGCATCCCACCCAAGGGCGACTGCGATAGGGCCTGGGGCTGCTTTCAAGACCTATTTATAAAGCTCAGGTCTTCCAGTGGAGCCAAGTGGATGCTTCTGCAGCTTTCTAATTGTTAGGAACCAAGGAGAATGCAGTCCAAAGTGCACTGTCTGAGGCTGCCCAGTCTCCTGACATTTGGTAGCTTGTGACATCACTGCCCACGGTGCCCGTCCTGGGGCAGCCCCTTTGGATACTGCAGGAGTCATGGTTCACCAGGCCCAATACATGACCAAATGACTTGTTTGTCAAAGGACAGGACCCTTGGGCAAAACCAGTGGTCCTCATGAAAGAAACATTCCCAAGTCAGTGAGAGACGGGTTCATGAGGCTGGTTTGGGACCCAGAGCACCGCGTGTGTCCCATGGAAGACAGGGCAGAAGGCACTCGCTGGTGGACAGGCCAGGATCCTCAGCCCTGCGATCCAGGAGGTTAAGGAACCCCAGCACCACTCAGGGCTTCCTGGGCTTCCTAAGGGCAGTTAGCAGTTAGTTTATTTTACTTTTTAATGATCAGTTTCTCTACTAGAAACTAAGTCCAAAGACAGAATCAGAGACACCCACAAGGATGTCAATGGGAAGAAAGGAGAAGAACAGAGTAGAGAGGGAGGGAGGGAGAGAGGCAGAAAACCTAAATGCCCTTGGGAACCCTGGGGGAGGCAGGGATAACTGAAAAGATGTAAGGGTCCCTGGCTCTAATATCCACAAACCCCACCCAGAGGCTATTTTGGGATGAACAGCTGAAGGTCCTTGCTAGGAAGGCACAAGCTTACTAATCGAGTTCACAGCACACACCTGCCTTGGGCCAAGGCTGTGCTGGACTCTGGAGGATACAGACATGATAATAACAGCAGCAGCAATAATAATAATTATAACAACCAGCATTTGTTGAGCACCTACTATGTGCCAGGTAATAGTCTAAGCACTTTATACTTATCAAAGTCCTCACACAACGCTACCAGGCAGGGATGTATGTTATCCTCATTTTACAGAGAGAAGAGCTGAGGAGCAGAGCGCAGCTTGCCAAAGGCTGAGAAGCAGCTGAACTAGGGTTCAAACTGGGCTCCAGAGCCCCCACTCTCCCCACGAGGAGATCCTCCCTCAGCAGTTCCTATTTCAGAAGCACACAGCCCAGTCAGAGCAACCAGAAGCAGGTAAATCCCCTTCCACAGCACCACAGGCTCCGGGAAGGACACACGGCAGAGGGAGCAGTAGGTCACTGCACAGAAAGGCAGGCTAGGAGGAGGCTGAGGATAGCAGGGCCCCCAGGCAGTCTGGGAGGAGTGGAGGAGCCACAGAGAACAAACCAGTCTGGGAGTCTGAGCTGGCCCTTAAGGAGGCATCGGGGCCAGACGGGAGGGGCCAAGGAGCTGGGCTTTCTCCAGGAGAGACTTCCAGAGCATCTGATCAAAGCTCTCTCTCAAGTCTCTTCTCTGGGTCAGGGCAACTCGCCCAGGTTCAGCCCAGCTCCTGGGCCTCCTTCCAGGGGCAATGAACTTCCCCAGCTCCCCCGCCTTTTCCTTAAACAAGCCCAAAGCCCTCCAGGCTGAGGACTCCTAATCCCAGCCTAATCTCTGCTCCTGCTACAGCGTCTGTTTGCTGTCCTGGCTGGGTTGGGGCCCAGGAGCAATGGTGAGAATGAGGGAACAGGGAGAGCTGGGTCTGCAGCCTGGGGGCTGAGGAAGGAGGGGACATGGGCATCTGAGACAGCAGCAAGAGAAGCAGGGCAGCGTACAGGGCTGAGAGCAGCTGGGCTGGGCTGACCCCCAGGGCAAACAAGGCCAGAGTGAACTCAAGCTGCCTGCTCCAACGCCAGGCTCTTCCTAGTGGAACTTTCCATTTACCATGTTGGCTTAACCTACGGAACACAGCACATCTAAACAGATCTAAGGCTCTTCTCCTTAGACCCACACTTTAGCGCCTGGCTGCTACTACACCCACTGCAGAGAGCAACAGTCGTAATGATGACAGTGGTGGCGACCATTTATGAAGCACTTATTCAGTGCGGGTCACTGTGGTTTTGCACAGTACCTCATTAAATCATCAACAGGAACAACCACAAACAAAAGTAATGACAATCCCGAGAGCTCATGCTGGGGTCGCTCCCAACAGGCCAGTGTGGCTCCCCATGAATTAGCTTATCTACCCGCATAGCAATCTGCTGAGGCAGGGACTTTTGTATTCTTCCTTTTACACTCTGGGAAACCAAGGAACTTGCCCTAGCACGTTAAGAGTACTTAACTTTGGCCTCGGACACAGATTGCCCAAGACTTGTAACAGCGCCCATGGGGGTCTAGGTTGCCTTTATAATCAGTTGCACTTTCCTTCTATTTTATGCTGTAGTTTCACAAGAGTGGAACCCCAGACTGGAAAACTGGATTCATCAGGTGCGTGATCTAGAAAAGAACTTGTAGAATCGCAGACTAGAATTCATCGATCAAAAAGAGCTCACAGCCGCCCCTCTGGGATAGTAAGAGCTATCTCAGGACCTTCTTGCAATGAATCCTCAGTGTGATCCTAGGAGTTAGATGCTATTACTATGCCCTTTTTACCAATGAGGAAACTCAGCACAGGGGCTAAAGTGGCTTGCCAGGGTCAGCTTGTAAGTAGCAGGACAGACACTTGGACCCAGAGCCCAAGCCCTGCATCACCTCGTGGACCCTCACCTGAAGCTTCAGAGCCAAAAGGAAACTACGTAGCAACAGGCTTCCCCTGAGTTAGGGGTTTTCATACTGCCCCCGCTTGCCACTCTCCCTAGACTGTACAAGAGTCTACCATCACCAAAGAGAAAGATCGTGTTTCTGGGTCTGCTTTCCAAAAGGCCTGAGCTATCTGATGGTCAGGGCCTGGACCTATTGATCCACAGTGTCTTCAGCACCAGGACGAGGCCTGGCTCACAGAGACTGGAAACCAACCCAAATGCCTGATAGGCTAACAGAGCCTCAAGCCGATTAAGCTATGTGCATCTTAATCTGCATAAAGGCAGTCAGTTTCCTTTCTCTATTCTTCTTCCATCCACGGTTCTTAATCCAAAAAGATGAAGAGGTGGTGGTTCTTGTTTCTTTCTTTTTTTTTTTTGAGATGGAGTTTCACTCTTGTCGCCCAGGCTGGCTCGCAATGGTACAATCTCGACTTACTGCAACCTTCACCTCTCAGGTTCAAGTGATCCGAGTAGCTGGGATTACAGGCACGTGCCACCACGCCTGGCTAATTTTGTATTTTTAGTAGAGACAGGGTTTCACCATGTTGGCCAGGCTGGTCTCGAACTTCTGACCTCAGGTGATCCACCTGCCCCAGCCTCCCAAAGTGCTGGGATTACAGACATGAGCCACTGTGCTGGGTCGAGGTGGTGGTTCTTCCAAAAAAACAAGTGGTGTGTCCCATTGTCAGCTGATGCCTAAGTGAATATGACAGCATGAGGTGCTGGATGTCAATAAGATATTGGGGTGACGGAACGTGGTGAGAGATCCTACTGGAGAGGGTTTGCCTGCCTCAGTCTCAGAGGTCACCACCTGGGCCAGCTGGTGACAGGCTGCATCCAGTTCCCTCCCTCCCACTCACTGCTGAGGGGCCTAAGGCAGGTGCCTTAAGCTCTCTGAAGCTGTTTTCTCATTCAGAGCATGGGTATAATAATAGCATTGCAATATCGGGCTGAGTGAAGCTCAGATAAGATCAGACATCATTTAGTGCCTACTAACTGCTGTTGCTGATGCAGCCATGATGATTTTTACACCTATATTTCAGCAAATCCAAGATGCCAGAGCTCGAGAGTCCAAATCTCACCTTTCCCCCGTTTTGCAAATACCGCTGTATTAGAACACAGCCATGCCTATTCAGTTACTCAGTGTCTATACCGCTTTTATACTACAATGGCTGGCAGAGTTGAGTAGTTGTGACAGAGACCATTTAGTTCACAAAGCCTAAAACATTTACCATCTGGCCCTTTACAGAAAAGTTTTGCCAATCCTGCCATAGATTGTAAGAAATGCTGTAATTTTAAGCATCACTAGGAAAGAGAAAGGTTTCACCAATTAAACTACGACATACCAGCTATGTAAAACAAATCCAAATTTCAGAAATGATAAAATGTGAAGAAAAAGAAAAGTGTACCAAAGGATCAATAAATACACTGTCATTTGTTTTCTTACAGGTGTTAATTAGGTGCTGATTCCCTTGTCTCTCCTTTCCCCCAACTACATGTTCATACCTAAAAACCTTTTTAATCTTAATGAACACAAAAGGCAACCCAGTGTCATGGCTAATAGTTCAAATCCCTGCTCCTCAGCCACATTCTAGCTAAGTAACCTTGGGCAGGTTAATTTACCTCTCAGATTCAATTTCCTCACCTGGAGAACAGAGATAATAAGAGTGCCTGCCTCATGCAGGTAAAGGAATTAGCATGGTGGTTCACAAACAGTAGCCACTCCATAAAATAGTAGAAATCAGTAATAGTAACTGTTTGAAATATCACTTACCTTGACCAAGCTGGTTTCTACTGATCCCCTAAAGATCCAAAAGTCCCCATCGGGATCCCCATCACAGATCCCACCTGTGGCCTGTGGTCCTAGCTGCTGCTCTGCTTCGGGGCCAGAGAAAACACTCTGTGTTAGTCTGCTCTCATGCTGCTAATAAAGACATACCCAAGACTGAGTAATTTACAAAGGAAAGAGGTCTAATGGGCTCACAGTTCCATATCGCTGGGGAGACCTCACAATCACGGAGGAAGATGAAGGTAGAGCAAAGGGACGTCTTACATGGTGGCCAGCAAGGGACCTTGTGCAGGAGAGCTCCTGTTTACGTAACCATGAAATCTTATGAGACTTACTCACTACCACAAGAACAGTATGGGGGAAACTGCCCCCATGATTCAGTTATCTCCACCTGCCCCCACCCTTCACACCTGGGGATTATTCCAATTCAAGGTGAGATCTGGGTGGGAACACAGCCAAATCATATTACACTCCAAGATCCCCCTGTCCCGGGGAGCCATCACTGCCGTTCTGGCTCCTCTGTCATCCTCCAACCCACCTTGGTCTGGACGAGCTGGTCTCAGCCATGCACAGCAGGCTACCAGGTTGGTGATTCTGGGAGAAAGCTGGTTTCCTGAATCACAGGGGACTTTTTGTCTTTCTAATTTAGATTCCTGTCTCTTTGCCTCCCTTCACCAGAGGCAGGGTGGGTGAAGTGTGAGCTTGGTGACACTGTGAAGGTGGCCTCATCCCTCCTGGGAAGACCCTAGTGGTGGAGGCCATGGAAAAGCAGGAAAGGGCACACCACAGAGCCACAGGGCAGGCAAACAGAAGGCCCTTCTGTGTAGCCAAATGTCATTCAGCCAACACCTCTGAGAAGCTTCTGTGAAACTCCTGGAAACTGCCAAGGACTTCCAGGCAGGGCAGCACAGTGAGCTCATCCTTCAGCATGCTCCCTCTGCTGCAAACACACAGCCTCAATTAAATATCAAAATGGAAAAGCAAGCTTCCAGGTCCAGCCCTCATGGTGTAAGGGTAGTAGACTTACTCTCTCAGCATAAACAATGAAAAAACTAGGTATTTATATGAAGCAACTGCTGCCAACACACAGCTTAGAGCTGTGATTCTTGAGAGAAGATTTCACATAGGCAAACCCCACACTCACTCAGGCTCTCCCATGGGGGGATCTTGGCAAACTCTGGTATAAGAAAGTGGAGCCCAAACAGAACAGTTCTCTCACTGGGCAGAGGAAACAGAAGTTGGCATTTGGTGCCCTGAGACAGCTGGAGTTTGCAGGGCAGAGAACTTCAGAGGACGTAGTTGCACAAAGGAGCTCCAGAAATCTGCACAAGGGACTCCTTCAGCGTTTGGCTGAATACTGAGCTGCCTATGCACAGGGCACATTTCTCTGAGGCCAGCATGGAACAGGTAATGGGGAGCTGGGGCACAGGTGGGAAGTGGAGGTTCTAGAGGTTGTGCAGTGCTAAGAGACATTAGAGCTCAGATCAGCCAGAGTGGAGATGTCATCGAACACCCTTAGTCAGTGGACAGCCCACACAATCCATTTCTGCAGTAGAGTACGGGCTACTCTATGCCTACCCCAAGAAAACTTAAAATCAAGCCACTAGTGACTCAAGCTGATCCCCCAGGAAATTAACTCCTTACCATAATAAAGCCTGATGCTCTTTAAAAAGGAAAAGACCAAAAAAACTAGACTCTCAACAATATACAGCATATAGGTAAAATCTGTTAGACACACTGGCTGGGATTAATGGCAGATTAGGCAACACAGAACAAAGAAAATCAGTGAACTTGAAATCATAACAATATAAACTAACCAAAAAGGACCACACAAAGAAAAATAAATGAAAAAGAAAATGAGCAGAGTGTCAGTTACTTCTGAGACAAATTCAGGTGGCCTAAAATATGTATAATTGGAATATCCAAAGAAAGAGGGGAAGAGAAAAAATATTTGAAAAAAATATTGGTTGAATTTTTTTCAAATCTGATGAAAAATATAAACCCTCAGAACCAAAAGCTCAATGAACACCAAGCCCAAGAAATGTGAAGAAAACTACAACAAGGCACCTCATGATTAAATAACATAAAACAAGTGATAAATAAAAAATCTTAAGAGAGCCACAAAATACAGCACCTTACATAAAGAAGAATAAACATAAAGACAACAGAAGCCAAAGGACAGTGGAGCAACATCTTTACAGTACCGAAAGAAGAATAAATAAAACACAGAATTCTATACCCAGAAAAAATATATTGCACAGGCAAAGGGATCTAATGCTTTCTTCAGACATACAAATGCTGAAAGAATGTATCACCAACACACCCACAGTGCAACGAATGTTAAAGAAAGTCCCTCAGGTGGAAGGAAAGCAATACCAGACAGAAATCCAAATCCACACAAAGGAGTGAAGAGCACCAAAAGTGGTAACTATGTGGATAAATAAGAACATTTTTATTTTTCAAACTTCTTTTTAAAATAACTGAATGTTTAAAGTAATACAATACCAATGTATTATGAAGTTGATTATATATGTATATCATATATACATATATTGATGATATATATTACAATATATATATGTAAGGTGTATTACAGTAATACTTCAAATACCAGGAGGAAAGAAATGAAAGTAAATTTCAAGTTGTTATCCTATATGTAGAGTGATGTGATTTTACCTGAAGTCAGACTGTGATGAGTAGAAGATATATGCTATAAATGCTAAGGCAATTACTAAAATAACAAACAGTTATGGATTAAAAAGCCAACAAAGGAGACAAATGATATAATAAAAAACAATCTAAAAGAAGGCAGAAAAGGAAGAAAGTGGGAACAAAGAACAGATAGGAAATAGAAAACAAATAGCAAGATGATAAATTTAAACTCAAATATATTAATATCACATTAAATTTAAATTGTCTAAACACCCCAGTTAAAAGGCAGAGATTGCCACATTGGATTATTATTCAAGCCCCAACTATAAGCTGCCATTAAGCAACCCCCTTTAAATATAAAGACACAATAGATTAAAAGTAAAAGGATGAGGAAAGATATATCATGCAAACAATAATCAAAAGAACCCTGGAATGGCTGTGTTAGCAATAGATGGGGTCAGGCACAGTGCCTGGCACCTGTCATCCCAACAATTTAGTAGCCTGAGGCAGGAGGATTGCTTGAGCCCGGGAGTTTGAGAACAGCCTGGGCAACAAAGCAAGACCCCATCTTCACAAAATATGTAAATATTAGCTGGGCGTGGTGGTGCGTGCCTGTAGTCCCAACTACTTGGGAGGCCAAGGTAGGAAGATCACTTGTACCTAGGAGTTCGAGGCTGCAGTGAGCTATTATCTTGCCACTGCACTCCAACCTGGGTGACAGATGGAGACCCTCTCTCTAAAATATATGTGTGTGTGTGTGTATATATATATATATATATATATGTGTGTGTGTATATGTGTATATATGTATATGTGTATATATGTATAATGTGTATATATATGTATATGTATATATATATGACAAAGTTCATTTTAGAGCAAAGAATATTACCAAAGATAGAGTTGATTCTTAACAATAGAAGAGATTAATTCATTAGGAAGACATAATGATCCTAAGTGTTTAGGCACTTAACAACAGAGCTTCAAATACATGAAGCAAAATCTTATAAAACTGCAAAGAGAAATTGACAAATACACAGGTATAGTCAGAAATGTCAATACCCCTCTCTCAACAAATAAATAGAATATCAGTAGGGAAATAGAAAACTTGATTAACTATATAACTATCAACCAACTTAACCTAATTGATATTTATATAACACTCTAGCCAACGACATCAAATTGCATGTTATTTCTAACTGGTCTCAAAATATTTACCAAGATAGACCATACTAAACCAAATATGTCTCAATAAATTTTAAAAAATTCAAGTCATGCAAACTATGTTCTGTGACCACAATGGAACTAAACTAGAAACTGGTAACAGAAAGATACCTAGAAAATCACAAATTATTTGGAAACTTAATTAAACACTTTTAAAAACCTGGAAATTAAAAGGAGAAATCAAAATGGAAATTAGAAAGTATGTTGAACTGCATTAAAATTAAAAAACAATGTATCAAAATTTGTAGGATACAGCCAAAGAAGTGCATAGAGAGAAATTCACAGCATTAAATGTGTGTGTAAGAAAAGAAGAAAGTTCCTAAATCAATGACTTCAGCCTCCACCTTAAGAAAGTAAGGGGGAAAAAAGAGAAAATTAACACTACAGTAAGCAGAGAAAAGGAAATAATAAAGCTAGGGACAAAAATCAATGAAACAGAAAACAGAAAAATCAATCAACAAAAATGAAAACAAAAACTGGATCTTTGAAAGATCAAAAGAAAGCAAAAGACCTGTAGCCAGATTGAGCAGGAAAAAAAAAAAAAGAATACATGAATTACAAATGTCTGAAATGAGAAGGACACATGAGACAAATGAGAAATTCTATAGATTATTTAAAAAATAATAAGGGAATAGAATAAACAACTTCATGCCAATAAATTTGAGAATTTAAATGAAATAACAAAGTTGTTGAAAAATCAAAACTATCAAAGTTCAAGCTACAAGAAATAACCTGAATAGCCCTGTGTCTATTAAAGAAATGGAGTTTGCAGTTATAAACCTTATCACAAAAAAAAAACTTCAGGCCCATTCACTGGTGAATTGTTCTAAACATTTAAGGGAAAAAAATTTCCAATTCTATCAAACTCTTCCAAGACAGTGAGGAAGATGAAGTACTCTCCAACACCCTTTATGAGGCCAGCATGACATCTGATAACAAAACCAAAGACATTACCAAAAAAAGAAGATCAATATTTTTTTCATTGATGAAAAAATCCTAAGCAAAATGTTGGCAAACCAAACCCAACAATATATAAAAGAGTCTACATTAGGAAAAGTAGCGTTTATCCAAGGAATGCAGAGTTGGTTTAACATTCATAAATCTATCAGTGTAATTCGACATATTCACAGTCTGAAAAAGAAAAAAAAAACAAACATGTAATCATTTCAACAGAGGCAAAAAATCCAACATTCACTTCTGATGTTTTAAAAAACTCTCATCAAACTAGGAATAAAAGAGAATTTCTTCTACCTGATAAAGGCATCTATGGAAAATGTATTACTAACAATATAGTTAATGGTAGAAGACTGAATACTCTCCCCCAAAGATCAGGAACAAAGCAAAGATGTGTGATCTCACTTTGTACTGTATTCAACTTTGTACTGAAAGTTCTAGCTAGTGCAATAAGGCAAGAAAAGTAATAAAAGCCACACAGATAGAAAAGAAAGAAGTAAATTTGTCTTTTTTTCTCGGATTATATAATTGCATAAGTAGAAAATACTAAGGAATCCACCGAAAAAAAGCTAGAAAGAGAATATCTGGCAATTTCAAAAGATGCAAAATCAATACAGAAAAATCAATTGCATTTGGACATGCTAGGAGTGGACAATTACAATAGTGGCAAGAATATAAAATACTTAATGGTAAGTTGAATAAAAGATGGGCAAGACCTATCAACTTAAATATACAAAATATTGTAGTAGAAATTAAAGACCTAAATCAATAGAAAAATATCGCTGTTCATGGATTGAAAGACTAGATAATGTTAAGCTTTCAGTTCTCCCCAAGTTGATCAGTAGATTCAATGCAATACAATTTTTCTTCTTTCTTTTCTTTTCTATTGGGTGTTTGTTTGTTTTTGAAACAGAGTATCTCCTTCTGTCACGCAGGCTGGAGTACAGTGGCGCAATCTCAGCTCACAGCAAACCCAGCTTTCCGAGTAGCTGGGATTACAGGCTTGCGTCCCCACACCCAACTAATTTTTGTACTTTTAGTAGAAATAGGGTTTCGCTATGTTGGCCAGGCTGGTCTTGAACTCCTGGCCTCAAGTGATCCACCTGCCTTGGCCTCCCAAAGTGCTGGGATTACAGGCGTGAGCCACCGCATCATGCCAATTCAAAAAAATTTTAATCAAAATCCCAGAAGGCTTCTTGTAGAAATGAGCAAGCTAATTCCAAAGTTCATAGGGCAATACAAAGGAGCTAGAATAGTCAAAACAACTTTAAAGAAAATGAAGAACAAAGTTGGTGGACTGACACTACCAGATTCCAAGATTTACTAGAAAGCTGCAGTATTAAAGACAGTATGGTATTGGTATAAGATTAGATAGGCAGGTCAATAGGACAGAATAAAGTCAAAAAATAAACCTTTAATTATAGAGTCAATTGACTTTTCCAAGTGGCGCCAGGGTCATGTAATGGGACACTTGCATGCCCTTGAGAATGAGCGCCTCCTTACATCTAAGCTCCTGGGGGTCTCATTTGCCTGAACCTAGCCCCAGTCCTGCTATTGTGGGATCTTGTAAAAGTTACAGTGGATGAAAACTCTTACTCTTTTCAGGGTGCATCAGATTGACATCTCACCAAATTGGTTGAACGCTCTTGGAAGACTGAGGTGCCATCTCCCATGTCTTGTTCCACAGTTGGGGATCAGTTGACACCAACACTGAATTATTTTATGTCCCCCAAACACACTCACATGCAACCTTTAGGCCTTGCCTCTGTGGCCTCTTCGGAGAAATGGGACCAGTAAAATGATCCCCTCTTTTCTCAGGCTGCCCAAGAGCCTGTTGTCTGGTTTTCAATCTCTAGAAAGAGACTTAGCCTCCCCCTGGAAAAGTGCCCAATCCCACAGGCTGGGAAAATGCCTTTGGTTCCTCAAGCAGCCTCAAGTAGCAGATGTTGTCATGGCCCCAGTGCTTGGCCCATCTCAGAGGTGCAGCTCCAGGCTGCCACAGGAGACAGTCACTGCCCCCTACAGCACCCTACCCCAAGCACCTGCACTCTCTGCCTGAGTGAACTATGTCTCAATGCCATAGCCTCTGGACCCTTCTAGAGAGCAGCCCACATTCTCTTGGATGGACCCCAGGAGGACTGCACTCCAGCTGCCCCCAGCATCGTTATCTCTGTGCGTTGTTTTTCCCTGTCTCTTCCTTCCCCCCTCCTCACCATGCTTCCTGGATCCCATCCCAGATAAACTACTTGTATCCGAAGTTTATCTCAGGTCTGTTTGGGGGGCACCCAAGCTAAGACACAAGTTTCACTAGCATATTTGGGTATTCCTAGAGAATTCCAACTCATCAAAGCTGAGGGCTGATTTGCTCATTAATATGGGCATCTACTCTAAATTGACACTTACAAGCTGAGAACGTCTCACAGGTTTGTTGAGCTGTAGAGTGGACAGTGTAGCAATAACCAGGAGAAACCTGAATCCAGTTCAAGTGATGTGACCAGGAGAACCACAGTGCCATTGCAGTGGGTGGATTTGATCTTTATGAAGTCATAGTGATCCCTGTTATGGAACCCAGGTGGGGATATTCAATAAAATCCATCCTTGTGCCACAGTATTCACCCATTTTCTGAAAATGTTCTTTTAAAAGTGAAACAAATGAGCAAAAAGCAACCACCAAAAATAATAGTGATGTTTTACACATTTGCAATTCAAACGGTGGCCGCCAGACCAGCCACGTTCCCTTCAGCTGGGAGCTTCTTAGAATTGTCCCACCCAGACCTGCTGAATCAGACTTTGTTTTTACACAAGAGCCAGGTGACTCAGGTGCACGTCACAGTTTAGAAAGTGCTGCTCTAAGGGATGTTGGCTTTGCAGAACAGGGCAGTTAATGTACAGGTTCTGGGGTTGAATCCTGGCTCCATCGCTTACTAGCTCTGTGGCTTACAGCCAGTCCCTTAACCCCTCTGGGCCTCAGTTTCCTCACTGGTTAGGTGCCTACCCCATAGAACTGCTATGAGACTTCAATGTAATCATCAATATAAATTGTTTAACACAATACCTTGCATGTACTAAGTGTACACACATTGTAGCTCTTAGCCTAGTCATCCCTGCAGCATGATGAGTAAGCAGTCCTGGTTTTTTGAACAGTACTTGAAAGGTTGTATAACAATAAAATATTTTGGATGTGGAGTGAGTCAAGGGTGAGATTTCTCATCTCAGCTCTATTTAGTGCCAAAAAAGTAACTCCTGTGGCTGAGCCTCTGTTCCCCATCCAGAAAATGAAAGAGAATCCTTTACACCTGCGGTTCCCATTCCTGAACACACATGGTCATCACCTGGGGAGCTTGCAGCATCCTGACACCTGGCTCCATCCCCTGAGATCCTGATGTCATGGCCTGGGATAGAGTCTAGGCACCTCCTAGAGATTGTCATGATCAACCAAGGTTGAGCACAACTTCCTTGGGCTTGTCATGCTGGGGCTACCTCCCATTATAAGAACTCAGGATATAGTAAAAACCCACAGGAGTTTTGAATCTGCAGGATAGCTTTTCAAAGTGTGCACTAACACCCTGATTTATCTTTTATGCAAACTAAATTCCTATCCCACTGGCAAATCACATTTTTGTCAGCACAGAGCTCATTACACATGGACTTGCTATCTACTGCTCTGCTCCTTTTAGATGACCTTTGTTCCACTTAAAAAAAAAAAAAAAAAAAAGTCCTGTTAGTTTTTCCTTGGGATGAACTGCTAAAATATCCCCAAATCCTTTAAGAAAGTCGGGGGAGCAGCCGGGTGCGGTGGCTCACGTCTATTATCCCAGCACTTTGGGAGTCCGAGGCAGGTGGATCATTTGAGGTCAAGAGTTCGAGACAAGCCTGACCAACATGGTGAAAACCCGTCTCCACTAAAAATACAAAAATTAGCCGGGTGTGGTTGCAGGCACCTGTAATCCCGTCTACTCAGGAGGCTGAGGCAGGAGCACCGCTTGAACCTGGGAGGCAGAGGTTGCAGTGAGCTGAGATCGTGCCACTGCACTCCAGCCTGGGCAATAAGTGAGACCCCATCTCAAAAAAAAAAAGTTGGGGGGCATAAATCTTAGGAGAATGTAGCTATATAATGTAATAATTCATCAGCAGAGTATATGAATCAATTGTGGAAAAGAATAAGACCATGTCCCAAGTAAATGGACTTACATATGTAACTTACCACCACAGTTTGATAAATGTGGCTGCCTCCAAGTTTTCTGGCTGCTGAAGGAACTAAGATGATTCTTAATGGACTCTTGCTACAATACCACCAGCGAGTGGAAGACCAACATGTTGAAGGAAGGGCTGGAGGAGGTGATTCCCCAGCACCAGAGCAAGCCCCTTTCAAAACTGCAATGCCTGTCCCTGGCCTGATATCTTTACCTTCACTCAGGCCCTTCCTTCACCTCCTGAGGACTTTCCAGCTCCCCTAGTAACCAGAACTGCCAGACTTATTGAGCAAGTTTATTTTCTATTTTTTGAGCAAATATATTTACTTATTTATTGAGCAGATGAAAATACAGGATGCCCAATGAAATCTGAATTTCAAAATAACAATGATTTTTAGTATAAATATGGCCCATGAAATATTTGGAACATACTTACACTAAAAAAAGTTTTTTGCTGTTGATCTGAAATTCAAAGTTAGGTGGACATCCTGTATTTTATCTTGAAACTCTCCTCATAACCATCACGCCCCCAGTATAGACAAAATTCTTCAACAGTCTCAGCAAGGAATAAACACGAAATAGGGATGTCTTTCCAATCACACGGCTCTTTCAAGTCTCCTTTCCTTATCTGAAGCAGAAGTTGCTGGTTGCTTCTGAATTTCTGGCCTTTACTTTTAATTTGGAAACAGAGCCCCATTGACCATTGCCATTCAGCTAAAAGTTGTGCTCTCCGGGGTTCCTGACAGCTAGGTCTTCTGGAAATGAGACTGAATTATAACCAGTGGGATAGGGGAGGGAGTGTTGGGGTATGCCTGGGAATACTTCTTTAATGGAGGTCTTCTCTTTCTTCATCCTACTGCTAAGAATATAGCTATGATGACTGGAGCAACAGTAGCCATATTGGACCGTGAGGACACAGTTCACATCAGTGTAGAAAGCTGGAAGTAACCTAGTCCCTAGTAGCTTCCTGGAGCAGAACTACCATATCAGCCCTGGATGCCTCACTCCAGACATTTTTCACATGAAAGAAAAGTCAACTTTTCTTTTTTTTTTTTTTTGAGATGGGGTCTCACTCTATTACCCAGGTTGGAGTGCAGTGGCGTGATCTCAGCTCACTGCAATCTCTGCGTCCCAGGCTCAAGCAATCCTCCCACCTCAGCCTCCTGAGAAGCTGGAACCACAGGCACACACCACCACACCCAGCTAATTTGTTGCAGTTTTGGTAGAGATGGAGTTTCACCATGTTACCCAGGCTGATCTCAAATTCCTGAGCTCAGGAGATTCACCCGCCTCAGTCTCCCAAAGTGTTGGCATGAGCCACCACGTCTGGCCAAAGTCAACTTTTATTTTGTTTCAGCCAACGATGTTTGTGGGTTTTCTGGCTTTACAGCCAAGCCAAGAGATATCATCCATTAATGACATCTCAGCAGATTCCATCACTTTCTGGTCACAATTTGGGGAGTCTAGTTAAAAATGCAATCTCATATCCCATTGGAATCTTATGTCCTCCCTTCCACCAGGCTTGGTCATGTTTGAGGCTCATGAGGCTTGATGGGGAGGAAGATAAGACAGCCATAAGGAATATCAGGAAAAGGAGATGGAAGCACTGAAGGATGCTGGCCAGAGGAAGATGAATCCATCCAGACAAGGGATCCCAGGAGCTTTGGGAGGCAAAGGCCCTTGAGAAACTAGAGCACAATTCTCATGGGTGGAAACCGTGTAGTGTGGGACGGTGAGTGGGGGGTGAGTAGAGGCAACAAGGTGTGTGCTTGCACAATACATTGTGTCTCTTGGTTATTTGGAAGTGGAACTCAGAGACTCCAGTCTAAAGCTTTGCCCAGAGAGAGATTCCCCCTCAACCTTCCAGTAAATTCCCCATGGAAGGTCAGCCTCTGCTACTTGCAAACCTAAGAACCATGGTTAAGGTGCTCTGACATCATGGTTAAGTCACTAAGCTTCCTAATGCCTGATCTCTTCATCAGTAGATAGCAAAGGCAGCCCAGGGTCTATTCCCCCTGCATTCACTGTTTCTACTGTGCATTCAGCAACATGCCAGACAGGTGCTGCTTCCTATGGGGCTCAAAGCACCTTGAAAACATCATCAGCATGGTTAGGAATTCCAGGCTGCATGTGTACACTGCTTTAATATTACCTCTCACCATTGCTTCTCCTAAGGGCCATCGAATCTCTAGCACACAGGGACCCTTGGAGTCAGTTTCATTAGAGAAAGAGCCAGGTTAATTCCAGCCCAGCGAGGAGGCTCTGAATCAAATGGCCGCCTCTTCCTTCCAGAGCATCTTCGGGCTGACCCCCGGGCGCCCTTCTATCAGGGGAAAGATTGGACCGCCCGGCAGTTATCGACGGAGACGGCCGACGGACATTAATTGGGACTGCACAGGGAGTCTCTTTCATTTCCAAGTACCAGCTATGAGCGAGTGATGGACGCGTCCTGGTGAGATTCCGAGTCTCCTGGAGCTGAGTGATACAGAGACTCATGAGCAAGGCCTGCCTGTCTGCCCAGGGCAGGGACATCATCAGCCCCAACGAGTCACTGACCTTTAGAAGGAGAAAAATCATCATAAGCGCAGCAGCAGCCCCTGACTGAAGGATCTGCAATCATGAAAATGTAAAAGTTAAATGACTTCCAAGGAGAGCGACTGCTTTCCCTGCAGCACAAATGTTCTACCCCAACTCGATGCTCTCCGTCCTCTGCCCCACCAGGGATAGTATCTGGTCTCCTGGAAGGTCACAGCCCTGGCCTCCCTGCCTCCTGAACCTCCCACCCCTGTCCATCCGAAACACTAACCAGGGGAGAGCAGGTCCAGAGAAGGGAAATCAGGGGGCTCACACCAAAAGAAATGAGAGTGGATGATGAAGCAGAACCTCCATGCCCACTGCACCATGGTCTGTGGACTTAGCATGGCCTTCAAGGCCCTCCCTGAAGGAGCAGCTGCCAGCATCTCAAGTGTGCTGCCCATCGAAACTGTCATAGTTCACAGTATGCCTCCTCCACCCCCTTGGACACAGACTGCATATCTCTGTGTCCTCAGTGCCACCCTGAGACCTCACTCATAGCAGGTATCCAGTGAGCCCTCTGGAAAGGGCTGGGCACCCCATGGCCAGGTGGCTTCAGCGAAGCTCTCGAGCTGTGGCTGCCTTCTCCAGGCATGGCCCTCTGGAGGCACGCTCCACTCTTCCTGGCTCCTTCAGTCACTTTCCAATCCTCCCGTGGGCTCAGACATGCTTTTAAGCAAAGATCCCTGACTCTCCCATTAAGGAGTCCAAAGAAAGACAGATCGACGTTCTCTCTGACAGCCAGAGTTCCCTGGCAGGGAGACCGGATTTGGGAATGGGGTCACAGACAACCCACACCCACTCCCATGGCCCAGTCTTTTTGTCTCTCATGCCACCATCCTCTCCGCTGCGGAGGGGCCGATGGTGGTCAGATTCGTGGATCAATGTGATGCATCTGTCTCCTGATCCTCCTGACCTGTCTGCTTGGTTTTAAGGGTTTTGTCCTTTCTTTTGCCTTTTATTGTAAAGCCTCAAACTCCTTTTGAAAAAAAAGGCAGGAGCATAAATATTACATAAGTTTAAACAAGATATAAATATGTAATTGACTGTGAAGGGCTGAGTGGAATGTCTCCCAACATGTAGGTCCTGTTGTGCCCAGGATGGAGTGGGGGACCAGCCCTTTCACCGGGGCCTGTCCACTCCAAGAGGAGATGGAAACGGAAGCGCGTAGGCTGAGCTGGACCGTGAGCATCGCAAGCAGAGCTGTGTGCTTCTGTGCACCACTGTGAGCCCAGCGCTGCACAGCGGAGCTCACCAAACACTGAGTGAATGAATGAATGAATGAACTGCTTCATCCTTCTGCATGTTCTCCATTCAGATAGGGTTTCCAGAGAGCAGCTAGAGATTGGGAAACTGGAGATGTCATGCGCTGAAGCCTATTTCATCAGGTCTTCTATGTCCTGGAGGTGCTCGGGGGTGGAAAAGGGACAACTTCCAAGGGGAACAGCGTTGGGAAAGTGCCCACCATGGAACAAAAGCTTCCTGCACCCCCTGAGGAATCAGCACCCTGCCTGGTGCCCTGTGCACTTCCTGCACTGTTTTCCCCACACTTCCACTGCCACCACCCTGGCTTAGGCCATCATTACCCTAGCCTCTCCCCCTGCACTCCACTGCCCCTTCTCCAGTTCACAGCCAGAATGATGCTTTTAACATGGGAATCTGAGCCTGTTGCCACACAGCCCAAGAACCCTTCCTTTCCGAGCCTGCAAGCCTGTGTGACCTGGCCCAGCCCCATGAATCTCATTGCTCCCCTTTCCTCCCTCTTGCTCCCCCAACAAAAACCCTCCTCAGGACCCTTGCCCTTGAGGTGCCTTTGCCTGGATGGCTCTTCTCCAAAACAGTCACCCAGCTCCTCTCTCCCTCACTTTCTTCCATCCCTGCTCAAATGCCACCTCCTCTAAGCAGTCCTCCCTGACTGCTCAGGCAAAACACCACCACCACCACCACCATCAGACTCACAACTCTCCACCCCCTTACCTGGTCTTACCTTTCTTTATAGCACCTTTCTCTGGCTGACAGCCATCACACTGTGCGTAGATTCATTTATTCACTTCTTGTTCACCTCTCTTATTTAAAAGAGAGCATTGTGAGAACAGGGACCGTGTCCATCTAGCTCACCACTAAACCCCAGTGTCCAACACATAGGAACATGGCAATCAATATTTGTTGACTAAATTAACTCCCATCTAAGAAATGAAGTGACTGGGACTTGGAGAGGTGAAAAACACCTTCAGAAGATGAGCGTAGACCCTGGCTCTTCCCCTTACCTGCGGGGGTCACATTCTTTCCCAAGTCAAGACAATGGTGACTGCCGTGCAGATCCTGAGACCCTGACCCAGGCAATGCTCAGAGAATGACTTTGCACAGTTTTATTATATTTGGCAAGAGATAATTAACCGTGTCCCTTGTATCAACAGCCTTGGATAAAGAGTGGCCCCAGCTCTGCAAGCACCCAGGCAGTTTTGCAAACCAGATTATTACTTCATATAAATATTTAATGAGGCTTGCCCTCCAGGTCTCCCTTCCCGGTCCATGATCATTAAATATAATCTTACAGCCAAAATTCAAACTCAGCCGTCTTGGGTGGGAGAAGGGAGAGTTCGAACCTACTGAAGATCCTGGTTAACTTTAAACTCAACAGCAGATGAAGGGGAAAACAGCAGATGAAGGGGAAAACAGCACAAAAGGGGGGAAAAGGAAGGTAGGGAGGGAAGAAGAGAGATATGACAGGCCAATATTTCTAAAAAGCCCCATTGGACACTGTAGTGTAGCAAATGGTATCCCCCAAAATTCATGTCTACTGGAACCTCAGAATGTGACCTTGTCTGGAAATCGGGTCTTTTCAGATGTCATTAGTTAAAATGAGGTCATACAGGATTAGGGTAGATCCTAAATCCAATGACTGGTGTCCTTATTAAATAAAATAAAATAAAATAAAATAAAATAAAATAAAGGAGAGAAGCCAGAAGGCCATGTGGAGACAGAGGCAGAGAGCAGTGTTGCAGCCACAAGCCAAGGGCCACCTGGAACCATCAGATGCTGGAAGAGACAAGGAAAGACCCTTCCCTAGCTCTTCTGGAGGGGGCACGGCTCTGCATATACCTTGATTTTGAACCTCTGGCCTCCAGAACTCTGAGATAATATATTCTTGCTGTTCTAAACCAGCCAGTTTGCAGTAATTTGTCACAGCAGCCCCCAGGAGATTCATACAGGCTTTTTGGAATTTTCTCCAGGGTGCTCCCAACCCTCAGAGCCTCTCCAGCAGAGCTAAGTGAGGGCCCGGAGTGGGAGCATGGGGTGGTTTTTGAGCAGGAGGCCCAGGCTCTGTGGCTGTGCCCTGAGCTGCCTCAGTCTCCCCAGCCACCCCTCGGCTAGCTTGGCCCCCAGAGCCAGCTGACCCTCTGGGGGCTCTCAGGGCCCTGGCTCCGTGTCACCTCTTCACTTTCCCTTCCTCTCGAAGTCCTCTTCTTGAAATACCAACACGTGAGCTTCCAATGATGCTTCTTGGGCTGGAGTCAGGCCGCACTGCAGGGACACTGAGGATCCACCATGTGGGGTCAAGAGTCAAATTCAAGGAGACCCTGTACACAGCAGGGCCATCCGTATCCCTGACTGCCGCCTGCAACTCCCGCAACTCCCCGTGTTCCTTCTCACTTCTCACCCCCGCGATGAGAGGCCTCATCCAGGACAGCCTGAGCAGCCCAGCATCCAGCGGGGAGGTTGGCTGCAGGCAGGGGTAAGGGCCTGGGTCCGCACTGTGCTGCCCACATCTACTGTGCCCAGGAGCACCCCAGGCCCCCGTCCAGGTGCAGGCTTTGACGCAGGAGGCATGTGGGGCCTGAGGTCCTGCATTTCAGGCGAGCTCTCTAGTGACGTAAGACATGCTTGGCAGGACAGCTCAGGAGAGGCCTCTCTGTGCCTTCATCCCTGGCCAGCTGGTCTTCCTGAAGGGACCACATGCTCCAAGGGCTGTGGTGAATAAATATGCCCCGAAAGGTGGAGAGACAACCTCCACATGCACAGGGTTTAACTTGGATGTACTCAAATAGGGAAGCCTGTTTCTTCTCTAGCAAAGGACGGAGTCACAGTGCAAACAGCCTAAAAGATAAATGAGCATGGACAGTCTCAACAGCAAGAAGAGGACAGGCAGGTGGGGGAGAGGGAGAGCAGCACTGCGTCTGGTGGACCTGCATGACTCCAACCAGTACCACAAAAGGCACTTCCAGATTAATCCATAGGTGAGCAAATCTGAAGAATCTATCAGCTATCTCCCCAAAAGAGAGAAAAACTAACATTAGTTGTGCACATACTATAAGCTGTCATCCTCCATTGACTCATTTCATGCCTACGAGCACCCTCTGAGATGCATGCTTGAGTCTCCATTGTACAGACTGGGAGATGGAAGTTCAGAGAGGTTAAGTGACTTGCCAAAGGTCACAGAGCCCACAAGTGGCAGGATTCACAGTTCTGTTTCTTTCTTTCTATTATATCACAGGTTTTAAGAGCCGACCAGCTTCCAGGGATCATCTCCCACCTGGAATGAAGTTAAGAGAACAAGCAGGAAAGGGAAGACAGGGTGAACTGGCCAAGAAATCCATAATTGTGTAAATTACAAAACAAAGCTCTTCAGCCCCTTCCTCATGACTCAGACATGGAGACAAAGGACAGATGAAAGGGAGGAAATGTCTTTGCCTCCCTGGAAAGGAAGGAGACCTACCAAGCAGAAAGAGAGGGAGGAGGGAAGGGACAGCTCGGTGGAGCTGCAATGACCAAGTGGGGTACGGTGGGGAGAAATCCGGAGACATTTCCCAGTCTTGCCAGAAATTCCCAGTCCCATGCGTTTCCTCCCGCAGGGGAGGAAAGGGAGTCACTGCTGTCCCTTCT